>NC_136901.1:31256815-31684497 GCF_949606895.1 Notothenia rossii | reverse complement strand
GTATAAAAGACATCACAAAGTGCATTTTGCATGATAGGTCCCCTTTAATATATATATGATCCACGTCACATATTCAGTTTCGTCGGCATATCTTCCAGTTTGTACAAAGGTCTTCTAATCAGGGCTCTATAAATAGAGAACTACGGCAGATGTGTAGTATTTAATGCAGCCGAACCGTGTATTACAATGCCGTTATGTGATGACTTTCAAAGAAAAAAGCAAGAAAACTCGGAATAAAGTTATTATTATTTTTTTTTAATGTTTTCGGATTTCACATCACATTAACACCATATACCATAACGACCCTCCGGAGCGTTTGCAATTGCCGCAAATTGTTGTTTTGTTACACGACCACTAGAGGTGCTAAACTTTAAAGCGTGACTATAGGTCGTAATAAGCTGCTGAACAATCGACCTATTTGGTCGTATGAGTTGGAGGACTTGTTGGAATATCTGCATGCTCACTGGAAAGTGCCCTTGCATTCTATCTAATGACCTCCTGGTTGCAGCAAAGCTCTGATTGTATTTAAGTCTTTGAGAAAAAGTCCCTGAACACACTTTATTTCTAACCTCATTGAACCTTTTAACGTTTATGTGATCTTAATTGCTATTTTCAAGCCTTTTTTAATACTGCCTGATGTTCATTTTATAAATGATTAGCTGGAAACCCAAAGTACAGCTAAGGCTCATTGTAATGTCATTAGTTTTATTTTATACATTAGATATAATGACACTGGATGAAAAGTGATTCAATCATCCTGAGAGAAACATGAACATGAGTACCAAATTCTATGGAATCCATGTAGTAGATGTTGAGATATTTGGGCTTGGTGAGAAAGGGAAGACTTTGAAGAGCATTTTGCAATCAGGATACAAGAAAGGTCACTGTATTCCAGTATTGTCGAGTCGTGGCTGAACCTGTCTCTGCGGTCCTGCCTGACTCTCACCATACTACTTCCCTGATGGCTCCCACAAGATTGCTGACATCCTCGTGGATTCATCTTATTATTATAGACACATGCATTTCCAAACATTTGGTCTACCTATGTTGTAAATGTATTATCTTTTTGATTTACACACGGCATCTATTGCACGTCTGTCCGTCCTGGGAGAGGGATCCCTCCTCTGTTGCTCTCCCTGAGGTTTCTCCCATTTTCCCCTTTAAACTGTGGGTTTTCTCCGGAAGTTTTTCCTTGTACGATGTGAGGGTCTAAGGACAGAGGGTGTCATATTGTCATACTGATATTCTGTACAAACTGTGAAGTCCACTGAGACAAATGTAACATTTGTGATATTGGGCTATATAAATAAACATTGATTGATTGAGTATTGTACAAAAAAATAAGACTGAAAAAAAAAGACATTTTAAGTTTACATACAAGACCAGTCTCACACAGTTGCCTCTGACATTAGTGCAAAGCAGGAAGTTTCCAGTCGATCAAGATTATTTATTTTGCCAAGAAGCATTCGCCGCAGGAAAAGACAGTTCGTAGGAATTGAGTGAACTGCTTCAGATTTCTTGTCCAGCAAACATATTACAATGCTTTGATCAAATAAAAAAACACTGATAAACTATAAAAACAAAGATTTCTGAACTAAAAACATGCAAAAGCTAAATGAAATACATACAAGAAAATGTATGGATCTTTTAGATGTAACAATATGAGTATAAGCTTGCAACAAAGAAGCAAACAAATCTTCCTTCACTTATTATTTGCCTCACTGTTCAAGTTACTACTGGGATTGTCTGTTGTCTGGCTTGTCTCAGATCCTTGATTTATTTCTCCACATGAGATGTATTGTCTCCAGAGCTTTAGGTACGCTGTCTTGATCTTTTCTATTTTGAACGCATACACAACTGGGTTTACAGCCGAGTTAGCATGAGAAAGCAGAATGCCAACATAGATATATACAACTGGTATATCGTTATTCCCACGGAAGTAAATAATGCAGTTTATAATGTGGATAGGGAGCCAGGACAAGGCAAACAGAGCCAAGACCAGGGACAGAGATCCTGCCAGCTGTTTCTCTTTCTTCAGGTAGTTCTGACACTGTTTCTGGGCCCCGTTGCCTGGTTTATCTCGAAGGTTTCCTCGGATGGTGCAGAAGATGTAGCCGTAAAGAGCGGTCATCACCAACAGTGGTATCAGGGAGCAGAGAACAAAGTTGAAGTAAACCAGGTATGACATGGGGATGACAGCAATAAACTTGCAGATAATGGTGGAGTTTACTGACTTAGACAGGGTGTCATGGTTGTACCATCCAAGCACGGGAACAAAACTCAGTGGTATTGCAAAAAGCCAACATGCTGCGACCACAAGGCAAGAATGTCTCTGTGTCACAGTCCTTTTGTACCTAAGAAAACAGTAAATGTACAATCAACAAATACACATTTATTTTTGTGATCTGACCAGTGACACAAAAGGAATAATTTAATGTACAAAAATGAAATGTATCATCTGCTCACTATGTTAACCAAAGCCTTTTTGGCATTATACAAATACAAGGCATTTTCATGATCTAAAACTCCTCAAAGTACCACATCTGCATGATGTTTAAGCATAAGATCATTCTAAATCCCTGACCCTGGCAATGCTATTTTCTACTTTTCTCTGCACAATAAACAATCCAGAAGAGGTCCTACCAGAGAGGGATATGCACCCGGAGGAAGCGGTCCACAGAAATAGCCGTGAGGGACAAAACTGAGACCAGAGTCAACAGGATGACCACACAGCTGATGAAGACACAGCCATGAAATGAAGTGGGCACTCGTCCGTTCACCAGCACAGCCATCGGTATGGCAACGCAGCCGACCAAAAAGTCAGCCACAGCCAGACTGACGATAAGACTGAAGGTGGGCTCCTGAATGATTTTACTGGTCCACAGCGCCAAAATCACCAACATATTACCAAGACAGCAGCTAACAGCAATGAGCACCTCGAAAAACGTGTAGATAATTTCCTCCACATTCATTCTGCTTCCTCTCTGACTCTCTGACTAATGTTTGATAGCTGATGGTCTATTGTCTCTGAGTGTTTGTCTAAGACGGAATGTGCTCTTGTGAAAACTTAAAGGAAGTGCTTAGCCTGTCAGCAGTTCTTTTAATAATATATTTAAAGTGAATTTAGTCTGCAAGTAAGATCCAGCCAAAGTTGAGGTGGTTTATATTTGTGTCAAATAACAAGCTATCAGGCCAGAACAGAGGAAGCCACAAAACCACATCCTTCATTGAATAGTGTGCTATATATCCAAACAGAACCACTGGTATAAAGCATCTTGACAAGTGTAGATGATGTCGTGTTTATGCCGATTAGGTGGTGCATTGCATTCTGGTAAACATTTAAGCAAGAAATTCATTTTCCTTTAGTCAGGATACTTTGAGTTTCCAGTACACTCTGCGTCATTTGAGGTGCACTCACCAGTGCACTCTGCGTCATTTGAGGTGCACTCACCAAAAAATACAAAACCATAGTTCAAGCATGTTAACTTATCTAAAAAGGTCCCATTTTTCAATGCTCGAATAGTATATAAATAATTAAAAAAATAGTTAATAAGTATTTATACTATAAGTTAACAGTTATAGAATAATATGTGGGTTTTCTGCTCCAGCACTTTGATAGCTCTTAATTCAACAAGATGACTTGAAATATTTATTTTCCAGATCCAGATCCTACTTTTGGAGAATTTCTTCCTTAAATGTCACACTATGTTTTATCACAATGTTTTTAGCTGATTGACCATCATTTATATTTAATATATGTTTTATTTTTGTTTCAGCTCTAGTACCTCCATGTTTTCTTTTTGTGCCTTTCATTTTTGGAGAATAGTGTGCAGCGTTTTTAAGAACGTAAACTGTCTGGAAATGTGACAAAATGAAGTATACTGAAACCAATGTACATACCCTACATTCTTAAAATGTCCTTAAATCACTGTGTATCATGGATTTAGGACACGCTACTAGTCGTGTTGTTGTGACACAAATTTGAAATAATTAACCCTGCAGTATTTGCATTTCAGTTTGTGTAATAACTAAACATTAAGGATTTCCCGTCATGCTTACACTCTGGGTTACATCAGTGCAGTTTGAACCCTCTCAGACAGGGTGGATGCATATTGCACAGAATTAATTGGTCAGTGATATCTTTATAACACTGACCTGAGAGCGATGAAGAGGAATCACAGCCACGATGAAGACTCTGTGTGTCGCTGTTCTTGTGCTGAGTCTCTCCTCAGTGTGCCAGCCTGCGCCGCTGGCCTGTGAGAAGCTGCTGCAGCCAGTGAACAAGGCTCCAGATGTAAGTCTCCTTTCACATTTATAACTCCCTTTGTATTTTTCTTAGTTTTATTAGACAGATGTAGGTTGAATATACTGTAACGATTTGTGCTACATTTCTTTTTCCCTGGGCAAGCAACATCCTCACTGTTAAAGTTGCATTTTGAAACATAAAGGAAACATACATTTGACATATATCATATTTCTTATTTCAGTTGACTGGGAATTGGCGAGTCATAGCCATGTCCTCTGAGATATGTTTGTGGTCATTACTCATGAGGTATGTTTTATGGCCAAGTTTTGAAGTGGACATTACCTCTACAGAGACACCGAACACATTTATTGACAACTACAAGGGGAAATCAATGTAAGCAACCTTATTTACTGTTATTGTGGTTAATTATCAACATGAATCTGATGCATATCTCTCTGTATTTGTATACTTAATATTTGTGCATCATACATCAACATGTATTGTGTGGATGTTCTTTCAGTTAAATCTTTAAAACATGCTTTTCAGGTTCGGAGTATGCAACAATGGTTCTGGAAATGGATTTGTGTATGGGAACAGCATATCCACTGGCAAATGTAAGATGTTTGTTTAAGGACCGATGCTCTTTAATTATCTTCTTAAAATCACTATTTTTAAACTAAAGACTTGTTTTTAATATATTACAAGTCCTACACTGTATTTTTAATATCATCCACAAACAATGATTTGAATTACTGTATGTTATATATATTTTCAACATCTGGATAAGATGTAGTGTTTATGTGATTATAAAGTGATAGTTTTTATGTAAATGATTTAATTATTACCATCCGTATGCTTTAAGTGTTTTGAACAGATAGCCCATATGATGAACCAGTGGTGCTGCTGCAGAGTGGCTGTCCTGACTGTCGTTTTGAAGCAGGATCACCGATTTACCGCCTACATATTGCTTATCAGTAAGGAGAAGACATTTAAAAATGTAAACTAAAATGAAAAACGATGTAATAATATTTTCAATTGAGGTGACACACATTAAGATATAGCTTAACCTTTAGATGCATAAGTGGGCATTTTTTTGACCCGGTGAGGTGGTTTTCTTGAAGTATCTTTGTAATTATATTTTTTTATCATTTCATATTCCAGCCTCAGCCAAAAATGTGTGTTGGATATCATGCCATTCAAATTTTAAATTGAAATTGTATACATTTTAAGAAATTGTACCCCAAGCTTCCATAAGTGGGTCAAAAACGACCCGCATGCATTTTTTATGGAATCCTATGGGAACCTTTGATTCTTATCACCTGTTGCTGTCAGGAATACATTCACTGTAGACCACAGAGACTACATCACAAGTGGCACCTCTCAGGAAGATTATTTTATACAGCAAGGTCTGATACTTGTCAATATAATAATAATAATAATAATAATACATTATATTTTTATAGGGCTTTTCAAGGACTCAAAATCGCTTTACAATATAAGGGAAGGTTAGGGTGGGGGGTATAGGACTATCAAACTTGATCAACCAGCATGGATTGATGGGGTGTGGGCTATGAGTAGACAGAGGAGAAGAGATGAGTTTTAAAAAGGGACTGGAATACTGTGAGAGTCTCAGAATAGCGGAGATCTCGGGGGAGGGAATTCCAGATCCTGGGAGATGCCACTGAAAAGACTCTGTCGCCAATGCTGCCTAGTTTGGACTTGGGGGGGGACAGGAGACCGGATGAAGTGGATCTGAGGGACCGCGGGGGTTGGTAGGGGGTGGCAAGACCAGTGAGATAGGGAGTGTGGGGGGGGGGGGTCAGATGGTGGAGGGCCATAGGTGAGTGAGGGCCAGTATTTTGTAGTTGATGCGCTGGGAGACGGGAAGCCAATGAATGTCTTTGAGGACTGGTGTGATGTGGTGCCATGATCTGGGGCCTCATTTATAAAGGGATATACGCTCAAAAATGGCGTACGGCAGTTTCTACGCAATGTTTGTCCATCCATCCATCCATCCATCTTCTCCCGCTTATCCGTGGTCGGGTCGCGGAGGTAGCAGTTCCAGCAGAGAGCCCCAAACTTTCTTTTCCCTGGCCACATCAACCAGCTCTGACTGGGGGATCCCAAGGCGCTCCCAGGCCAGCAAAGAGATATAATCCCTCCACCTGGTCCTAGGTCTACCCCTTGGTCTCTTCCCAGCTGGACGTGCCTGGAACACCTCCCTAGGGAGGCGCCCAGGTGGCATCCTAACTAGGTGCCCGAACCACCAAAACTGGCTCCTTTCGACGCGAAGGAGGAGCGGTACAACTCCGAGTCCCTCCCCGATGACCGAACTTCTCACTTTATCCCTAAGGGAGATACCAGCCACCCTGCGGAAAAAACCCATCTCGGCCACTTGTACCCGCGATCTCGTTCTTTCGGTCATCATGACCCATCCTTCATGACCATAGGTGAGGGTAGGAACGAAAATGGCGCGGTAGACAGAGAGCTTTGCCTTCTGGCTCAGCTCCCTTTTCGTCGAAAACGGTGCGGT
Source organism: Notothenia rossii (assembly GCF_949606895.1). Taxonomy (NCBI): domain Eukaryota; kingdom Metazoa; phylum Chordata; class Actinopteri; order Perciformes; family Nototheniidae; genus Notothenia; species Notothenia rossii. The sequence continues at coordinate 31,677,718 of NC_136901.1, read as the reverse complement.
AAAGCGACTGCAGTACCGCTCCCGCTGCTCCGATTCTCCGACCCATCTCACGCTCCATTGTTCCCTCACTCGAGAACAAAACCCCGAGATACTTGAACTCCTTCACTTGGGGTAAGGACTCATTCCCTACTTGGAGTGGCAATGTTTGTGATTTATAAAATAGTAACTTGACGGGAAAACGTGCGGTCCTCCACGCAAACTCTAACCCATGCGTACGCATTAAGCACAAAAACGGGAGAGACGAGAAACTGCAACACCGTTGGCAGAAGGAAGAATGGAGAGAAATATGTGGAAATAAAACCATAAATAAAATGTTACCTCTCATTTATCATATATGAAGAATTCATTTTCAAACATTGATTAAAGCCAATCTTAAAATGATTTAACAAACGCCTGTTTGAGACTCCTCAGTGCACACAAAAACATAACTTGGAGATATAAATACGGATATGTTATTTAAAACCACCTCGAATATCTTGTGTTAATGTTATGAATTTTTTCATAAATGATGCGGTAAGCAGGAGGACAGAATTACGTCTAAACTGACGCCGTTTTGCATTTCTATAGGTAGATACGAGCATGTTTTTATATATGTTTAATACATGTTTAATCGTGTTTTATGCCGTTTGTCAAGACTTGATAAGACAAATACACACTGCCTGAGGAAGGCAGTGTGTATTTGTATGTGTATTTTTTTTATCATTAACCTTTTTCGGACCACTTATTTATTGATTTTGGTGACGATCCGACCTCCATGCTGCTACTCTGGTTCAAACTGCATCCACCAAACAATATGATTTATCTCGACCTCCCCAAAATAACCCAAATCTGACACGTTGTGAGAGGTTTTTTTTAGCTGTTCTGTCGTCATTTCCTGCGATCTTCTCCATGCAGTCAGTCAAAAATGAACGAATGAAAGGGCGTTTCTTTTACTATTTATAGGCAAATATGGGCGTTACGTGAAGCCCGCAAAAGCTGCACCGCATTTCGAGTCGGTTGTGATTTATAAAGGGAAACCGGCGTAGGAAGTACGATACGCACTTTCCTCGCCGGTACGCAATGTTTGGTGAATCGGAAAGTGGCGGAAAATGTATGGACCTATTTTTCGGATTTTTACTACGTAATCAACCTTCCCACGTCAATCCTACTCACGGCGTTATACATGAGGCCCCTGGTGTGTGTGAGGAGTCGGGCGGCTACGTTTTTTTTTACAATTTGGAGTCTATCTTGGGAGGGGGAGCGGATGCTGCAGAGAAGGAAGTTACAGTAGTCAAGGTGGGAGGAAATAAAGGTAGGATAGTCGTTCAGCTGCAGAGCAGGTAAGAGAGGGTTGGATCTTTGCATGAATATGTTCAAAACGTTTTTTCAAATTCTTTTTTCGAAAATTATAAATAGTGAAACATTTAATATAAAATATTTCTAGTGTGAACCAAAATATAATACTAAATATTATACAAGTGATTTTTCTTAACCAAAATGACAAAAATGGCATAAAAACACATATTTTTCTAATACGGGTCCTTTTTGACCCACTTATGGAAGAGTGTGGATCCAGTCACTCGTGCATCTGGGTTAACATGAAACTATTACCCAATGCAGGAAGACATTTGTTATGGTAGTTAGATGATGAAATGAGGGACAAACTAGTGGCTCTGTGAGGTTGTATTTTTGAGCTAAGGATGGGAGCATGCAGATGTTAAGCAGGTAAAGTGTAATGATTATCTCAGCAAGTTTAGCATGCTAACATTTGCTAACTAGCACTTAACACATGAAACTGCTGAGACTGTTGGTTTTGTCATTAGTTTTGCAGATATTTTGGTCATAAACCATGAGAAGCACAAATGGAAACTCAACCTTTTGATGGCGCTAGAAGAACATTTAAGTCGCCATAATTGTACCAAGGATTGCACAGGATGAACACGTGGGAACTAGAATTAAATGTTTTCTGCAATATGGGAAATGACCAGAAGGAGTCACCAAAAGAAAAACACTCAACAGATTACGCTTTATGTGACATTTGTTCCCTCTACAGGCAGGAGAAAGACCGTCAGTGCTGAGGAGATGAAGGAGTTTGAGACACAGGCAGAGTGTCTCGGCTGGTCCAAGCCTCAGCTTTTCAACTCAGATCATGGTGAGACTTTAAACCAGGTTTAAGATAAGATAAGGACTTGAATAATCATATAAATATATGTGGTTAATTAAAAATAGGCAGTATGAGCACGGGGATGTTATCTATCCTTTTATTTTCAAAAAAAGTTTGTATACAATGTTGCCCTAAATTCAATTATGTGTTGTATTTGTTTTGACTCTTATTTTCACTTTTTGAATATGCCTCTCTTCCTATACAGACTATAAAAACTGCAAGTCGCAGGATGACATAAGCCCTGATGAACTATTTTCCGTGTTCATTGCAAGACTGTCAAACGTGAATCTAGATGTGTTTAAATGTGTCAGAGAGTTGTTCCTTAAATACTTCCCTGATGTTTCCTTTTGTTTGTATTACCTTGACAGCTTACATATCAGGCTCCCTACCTGTAAATCAATGTCCCCCTTGGTCACCAAATTGGATTGAATGACTTTGAATAAAGACCCCCAATTTCTCAACAAAAGCTGTGATGTGAGACCAGACATAAAGCATTGTTTGGATGTTTTTTCAAGGTTTATCTTTAAAGAAGACCAAAAGTGTACGGCCATGTAAGTGTTTGTTTGAGCTAATAAAAACATGTGAATATCTCACAGGAAAGTGCCCTTGCATTCTTTCTAATGACTAACAGGGGGGGACCTGCCTGATGTCCATTTAATTATTCATTAGCTGTAAACACAAAATGCAGCTGAGGTTCATTGTAATGTCATTAGTTTTATCGTACACCAAAATCAGAATCAGGTTTATTGCCAGGTACGTACCTCTCAAAAAACAGAACCATAGTTCAAGCATGTTGACTTGATACTATTCTATCAAGGCACCGTTTTTCAACACTTTAATAGTATATACATAATAAAATAAATAGTTCATAATTATTAGTTAACAGTCATAGAATAATATGTGGGTTTTCTCCTCCAGCACAACACTTTGATAGCTCTTAATTCAACAAGATGACTTCACAACTATACCAACATTTAAAATATTTGTTTTCCAGATCCAGATCCTACTTTGGGAACATTTCTTCTTTAAATGTCACACAATGTTTTTAACTGCTGAACCATCATTCTATGTAGCTCCATGTTTTCTTTTTTTGCCTTTCATTTTTGGTGAATAGTGTGCAGCGTTTTTTAAGAATTCAAGCCGTCTGGACATTTGACAAACCCTACATTAAAATGTCCTTAGAATTGCTGTGTATCATGGATTTAGGACACGCTGAGTCGTGTTGTCGTGACAACTTTTTTAATAATTAACCCTGCAGTATTTGGATTCCAGTTTGTGCAATAAGTAAACAGGAAAGATTTCCCCTCATGCTTACTCTCTGGGTTACATCAGCGCAGTTTGAACCCACTCAGACAGGGTGGATGCATATTGCACAGATTTAATTGGTCAGTGATATCTTTATAACTGACCTGAAAGCGATGAAGAGGAATCACATCCACGATGAAGACTCTGTGTGTCGCTGTTCTTGTGCTGAGTCTCTCCTCAGTGTGCCAGCCTGCGCCGCTGGCCTGTGAGAAGCTGCTGCAGCCATTGGACAAGGCTCCAGATGTAAGTCTTTTTTCAAATTTATAACACCCTTTGTATCTTTCAAACTTTTTCACATGACTCAACTTAACCTACTGAATTGCCATATTTCTTTTTCCTGCAGTATGTTGTAGGAAAAGTAGATTTTTCACTGCCAAAGTTTGTTATTGAAGCAAAAATAAATTGCCGGACATTTAAACAGTGAAAATAAATAAATAATGTTCTTCTTTTGTCATTTCAGTTATCTGGGAGGTGGTATGTCATAGCCATATCTTCGTCCTGTATATTACAGTTAGTTGCCAGAGTGTTATTGCCAAGCGTTCAGATGGAAGTTACCTCCAAAGGGACACCAAACGTTTTCGATTACCTCATCAAACTGAAAATGTATGCAATCTTTTATCTTGAAATAGCGGTTTATTTTCTGGTATGAATGTTTAAAAGAAGGATCGTAACACACACTTTGGGTATTCATGCATAATTCCTTATCATGTCCTGTACAAGCTTTTACAATCTTGGATAAACCTTTGCAGGCATGGACTCTGCGGTAATGAAACAGAACAATTTTTCCAGGAGAACAACAAGCTCTTTGATGTAGATAGCAACAGTAAGTATTTTTTTATTTATATTTTCCGCATGCAATGGTGTTTCTTTGTTTCTTTATGTCTTGTCTCTGCTTTTTCGAATTTGTCTTTTAAGCTTTTACAATGCATACAAAAAACAAGAAGAAAAGTATTCTTACCAATGCACAGTGTTCCTTTATGTAAACAATGATATTTGTATTTTTTATCATTTTGATTAAAAAAACGTGTGTGATTATACTATTAAAGTTTGATTGTATAGCATTTCATTTAAACATCCATTCTCCATCCATTTTTCAACAGACACTGCAGTTGGTGACCCTGATTTGCTTCTGCAGACTGGCTGTTCTGACTGCATCGTTACAAAGGGGGACGTTGTCGTGAACTTACTCGTCTTATTAAGTAAGAAATAGAAGAATGTTATACTACAATACTTCAACAATGGAGTTTATAATGATGTTATACAGTACAATATAGCTTAACAAGACACTCTTTATGTTTGAAATAACTGTCTGTCTAAATAACCCTGTCTTCACACTCTATTTGAAACACTTCACATTCAGCTAAAGTTAGGTATGCTGCTGTTCTCTGACCTGGGCAGCCCTAAAAATGAACAAAAGCACTGAAAGAGTCTGTTTAAAGAAAGAATATGTCCACTTTAAAGGATTGCCAAGATTATTACAACCGATCAAGAAGCTGTAGGAATGTAATTTCAAGTGATAGTTGTTGAAATATCGAAGTCTGTATAAAGTGAACAACCAACACACCAACACTGACATACAGAGTTATGAGTCATAACTGTTATTTGTTTTTATCTACGTACCTATTTTTTTCTAACATGTACTGTACATATTCTTAAAAAGAATATCATCGCAAGGCTGTAATCTTAAATATGTCCCCTGCTCACTAGGCAGGAGAACAAACATTACCGCTGCTGAGCTGAAGGAATTTGAGACCCAGGCAGAGTGTTTCGGCTTGACCAAGCCGCAGGTTTTAGACTCAGATCATGGTGAGTCTTGACATCTTTCTTTTTTTGTCAATATATGAAAACAAGTACTGTCGTGATAACACCACCATGATGGTACCGTGATAGTATTTTTAGAGCCACAATGAAGTCAACGTTATTATTTAGCTTCATAATTTGATAAATGAATTAATGATGGAAAAGGATTTATATTGCCATGGTGAATATCTTTGATGAAATTATTGTTTATTTTAAATCGTAAATATGATCTGTTTCCTTGTACCTTCCGGTGTTTATTTAAGTGAGGTAATTGAGGACAGCCGCGGTGCTCTGAGACCTGATGAGACGGGGAGCGGAACAGTTTTTCGACCACAAATTGTAAACAGGGATTAGTGTTGCAAATTGGACTGCAAAGTATAGTTTATATAGGAAAGTATATCGCCGAAATATTGATTTAGATTTGTTATTTTGAGACTATTTAAGTCAATACTTTTTTGTTAATAAATTAAATTTTTTGACTGAAAACCTTGTGCTGCTTGTTGCTTTGGATTGCGTGTCGTCAACCACGCTCTATAGTGGCAAAAGGAAACATTGGATGCCACTACAAGTATCATGATTGTGATTATGGCAATGCATCAAAATGTACTATGTACTTGTAATTAACTGTCATTATATACAACATTTCTAATTTACTCTTTAATCTCCTTGCACAGATTTTACAAACTGCCTATCAGACGAAGATGAAGAAGCTGGGGCTAGTTTACTTCGCACCATTCAACAAAGATTGAATGACAATTATGACATATCCCTCAAATGTATCGCTGAGTCTTCTCTGTATTACCCCAAGGCTGCCTTCGAGTGGGCTCAGGAAACATGGGCCAGTCTTTGGTGAATGAGCATTGGAAATGCAATAAAATCAACTTACACCCATCATGTTGTTCTTGATTCATTCCAATGTGTTAAGTTGTTTAAAAGGTAATTATATGGTTTGATTTGTTGTTCTAAAACTATAAACTCTCAAATCCAACAGGAACCCTTTGCTCTCTACTCAGGTTTTTGATGATCAGTGCCAGTTTGGTAAAAATAATTATAAATTCACTTCTCTTGGATAAATAGTATCATCACTTATAAGTAATTCACCAATAAAAAAGGTTGACTTAACATTGATTTTCTTTATTTCTTCCTTTTCCTTTTTTTCCATGTTTAACAAATAAATTATTACTTCAATTAAATAAACTTTTGCAATGCAGAGGCAAATGAATCCGTGTATCTACCGTCCAATTGTTTTTTCTTTATTAAACACGTAAACGGAAGAGCGTCTGAGAGGCCTTTTTGCTTTTTGCTTTTTACCTTACTAAATGGTCAAATGGTCATTGGAGCGAGGGGCGGGGCGAAACTCACGGAAGTGATTTCAAAACAAAAGCACTCGTTAGCTAAAATCACACTTTGAATCACTATAGTATCCTGCTGAAGGACCGGTGATTATTATAAACAGGGGGAATTTAGCGATCACAACGAAAACGGCTATGACACATATTGAGCCCAGAAAATGGATGTTATTAAGGGCTGTAAATATAATAAGCTTCTGTCTAAAATGGACAACATTGTTAGGAGATTTAAACTATAGCCTACAGCGGTTCTGCACTGCGGTCACTCAGCCGCCTCTCGCGTTTGTTTTTTCAAATCAGCTGCTCTTCATTCCTGCTATATTTGACAAGTGATACAAACATGTTTTACCACAAGTTCTTAAGGAAACTGACACGGTTGGACTCGGTTCTAGTTTAACTTCTACCAGAAATAAAATGAAGTACTTTTGCTGTGTACTTTGTGAGTAATCCTCTGTCAAAGTCCCCTCCTTAGTAGGCCTAGATAATGCATGTTTTTCTGCTATATTTTCTGCTATTTCCTATGTTACTGAAACCTTATGAATGAGGCAAAAGGATTAAAAATTATTCATCTTAATATCAGGAGTTTGGTGTCAAAAATTAACCAGCTTCGTGTATGGGTCATTATGCATAAGCCACACATTATCACACTTTCGGAGACCTGGCTAGGTAGTCATATATCAAATAATGAAATTAATTTGACAAATTACAATTTATACAGATCTGACAGAGTCTCATTGGGTGGAGGTGTGGCCATTTTTGTGTTAGCAGAGCTCGCTTCTGAATTGATTACTCCCCCTGTTGAAGCTTATCTTTTTGAATGTATTTTTGTTAAAATCACACTGCATGAAAACAAGCGACTGATCATTGGAAGTGTATATAGACCACCATCATCCCCTGCTGATTCCTTTAATAATATAATCTCCACCATCAATTCCATCAATTCTATTTCTCAGAAAGGCGAACTAATAATACTTGGTGACTTTAACAAAAATTGGCTTGATAAATCATGCTCTAAAGAAAAAAATCTACTAAATAATCTAAACCTAACTCAACTTATTAAAGAGCCTACTCGTATTACACCCCGGTCTCAAACTCTTCTTGACTGGATACTGGCTTCTCATCCTGACAGATTTTCCAAGTCTGGTATCATGTCAGACTGTTTTAGTGACCATTGTGTTGTTTACTGTGTGTGGAAAATTAAAATTCCGAAAGTGCCCCCTAAGTTGATTAGTATCAGACAATATAAAAAACTGAATCTTGACTTATTTTTGAATGATTTACTTGCTATTAACTGGGACAGATTTCAGTTAATACCTTATGTTCAAGATGCATGGGATTTTTTTCTCTCCGAGTTCACAAAAGTAGTAGATAAACATGCACCATGGAAAACTATTAAGGTAAAGGGTAGACATCTCCCCTGGATCAGTCCTGAACTTATTGACCTCTTTAGGAAAAGGGACAAAGCATGGACAACATACCATCTGACAAGAGACAATGCTGACTGGGAAATATATAGAAAACTGAGAAATCTAAGCAAAACTAAAACTTCTAATGCCAAAGCTATTTACTACAGAGAATGCCTGACTGGTGACTTTAAAAATCCCAAAGAATTCTGGAGAAAAATTAAAACAATTACTAACATCTCTAAAAAACATTCAATTAATCAAATTAATCAAATTAAGCTTGATGGCAATATTCTACATGATCCACTATCTATTTCCCAGGTCTTCAACAATCATTTCTCGTCTGTCTGCTCCTCGCTTCTCCCTGACAGTCAACCGACTACCAGTTCTCCTGGTAATATGCCACCTTGTACCAGTTCTTTTTCCTTTCGGAAAATACGACCAACTGAAGTGCAGAAAGTAATTTGTGAATTAAAGGTAAGCAGTGGTGCTGGACTTGATGGGGTTGAAAATCGTTTTCTCAAGCTAGCCGCCAATATTATTATGTACCCTCTTACTGATTTATTCAACCTGTCACTTGTCTCCAGCGAACTACCACTTATCTGGAAATATGCACGTATTATTCCTCTTCATAAAAGTGGTGATCAGCTTGATTGCAATAATTACAGGCCTATCTCCATCCTATGCTCTGTTGCCAAAATATTTGAAAAAATCATCTTTAACCAACTTTCACTATACCTTAGTATTAACAACATTCTCACACCCCTTCAATCTGGTTTTAGATCAAATCATTCTACAGCTACTGCCCTACTTAAATTCACAAATGATGTGTTCTCTGCAGCTGATAGAGGGGAGTTAACTGGTGCCATCTTTATTGATCTTACCAAAGCTTTTGATGTTGTTGATCGCTATTTACTACTTGATAAATTATATGCTATTGGACTTTCTAGAAGTGCATTACTTTGGTTTAGCTCATATTTACATAATCGAAAACAGTGTGTTATTTTGAATGGGAAAAGTTCTGATCTCCTTATACAGCATAGTGGAGTACCTCAGGGCTCTACACTTGGACCACTACTTTTCACCATTTATATAAACAATTTGCCCTCCATTTTTCAAAACTGTAATGTTCATCTATATGCAGATGATACCGTTATTTACACATCAAAACCAAATCTCTCTCAAATTCAAGTTTCACTCCAGTCAGATTTCACCCTCCTGCAAGACTGGCTATTCCAGAACAAGTTACTTTTGAACAAAACTAAATCCTTCTCTATGATCTTTGTTACCCGACACAAACTCAAATCTTTGACTGGCTCATGTGATATTTCTTGCAATGATGGTACAATTCTGCATAGAGTTGACAGTTTTAAATATTTAGGGGTATGGCTTGACTCTAACCTTTCATTCAAACCTCATATTGATCATATACTGCATAAAGTAAACTTTGGTCTCGGTACTCTTTACCGCTCTCGGCACTGTTTTACCTTAAAAGTTAGGAAAAAACTTGCTACCCAACTGCTATTTCCCTTATTAGACTATTGTGACGTTGTTTATCTCAATGCTCCGAAATCTGTTCTAGCCCCGCTAAACATTGCTTACAATAGAATGTGTAGATTTATTCTCGGTTGTGATTTCCATACACACCACTGTGCACTGTACCTAAACCTCAATCTCCCTTCTCCTGATTTGAGAAGACATTTGCACTGGCTTGAGTTCATTTATAAAAGTTTCAACTTTAATTATCCCCCATATTTGAAACAGTATCTCTTTCGTTTTACATCAACCCACCAAGTTAGACATACCTCTCAGCTCTTCTTCACCGTTCCTCTAGTTAAAAAGGACATTGGCAAAAGAGCCTTCAAATTTAAAGCTCCTGCTGATTGGAATAACTTACCTGCTACCATCAGATCTCTCCCTACTCTGACTTTGTTCAAGCGTGCATTGTCGTCTCACCTCAAGGTTGAATGTTTTTGTATGACCTGAAGTACTTTATTTATTGTTTAAGGGTTGTTGAGGCTCCATCTTATTTCACCATCTCCTCATGAGATGACCCACCTATTGCCCATTTCTAAGTCTTTATTTCTAAGTCTTTATTGTTATGATTTTGTATATATAGTACAGCTACTCTACTTTACTCTACCCAATGATATGCATTCAATGTAACCGCCTATAATGTATTACCATGTGCTGTATGCTTAGGCTGAATGTTTGTAATTTCTTGGTTATTTCTTCCGATGTATGTGTGTGAATGTTGTTTGTATGTTGTACTTGTTTGTTATTTGTTTTCTTGGGACCCCCTTGAAAACGAGGTGATTCACCTCAAGGGGTTTATCCTAATAAAGAAATTTGAATATAATGATAAAAATATAATTTTACCATTAGTTCTTAATGAAATGGATACTGTTTGACTTTGTATTAGTTAGCCTACTACTACAATACATTGAAGTACTTTTACTGTGTATTTTTTGAGAAATCCTCTTTCAAAGTCCCCTGCTGAGAACACAATCAAGTCACTTCTGCTAAGTTTAATGAGGGAATTCTTTTTTTGTTGCCATTAGTTCTTCGTGAGATCGATCCTGTTGGATTCGGTACTCGTGAAACTACCCCCACAAGTACTATGAAGTACTTACTACTTTTCCAGTACTCCTCTGTCAATGTCCCCTCCTGAAAACAAGAATGCATGTTTTTCTGCTATTTTGAATAAGCGTTAAAAAACCTTTCTTCATGAGACTGATATTGTTGGACAGAGTATTTTAAGAGGATGGTAGACTGCACACTGACACACTCTTGTCATTCTTGTTGGCCTCTTATGATGCTGCTGTCTTTTAATATATGATTATTTCTCTGCTCCAGTTCATTCCTCGCAGATTCTTCCATCAGTCCCAGTCATTGCATGTCAGTAAATAGAGCTTCGAAAAATGTGTCCAATTCAACTAAATGTTTTTTTATGAGTGAAAGCCAGAGCTAAATTATAGATTGTTTGATTGTGTAATTACAAGGTGAGAGAAAATAAATCCATATCCTCCTATGAAACGTATTTTATTTCCTTGTCCATGTTATACTTACTTGCATTATAACATTTGCATGTTGAACTACATGCTGGATATCTTCCTAGCCTCAAGGAAATACAATAAAATAAATGGATCCATAATTTTAAAAAATTGATAAAAATGTATACATTAATAATGTTGTGGGCAAACATTTCAAATTTAAATATAAAATGAAAATAAGTTTACTTTTGAAATGATTTCTCACAAAAACCTTTCTAAATTATAGTAAATTATTAAAAAAGGTTTAGTCAATATACGTTTTTCTGCTTAAAATAGTTGAAATTGAACGTAAACTATATCAAACACCACATGCATGGCAATTAACCTATTTTTGCCCGCTATTTAAATTGACTTTGGTAAGTTAATACAAATATTGATATATATTTATATATATATATATATTTAGCATATAATTGATGCAGTCTTTCTGAACACTTTTTTAAAAAAATACTGCAAATGAAGAATATTTTCAATGTTCTGCACAGACAGTGCCCTAACTTAGCAGCAGTTGGAAGGATAAATTATTGATGGACTTCAATGGCTCTCTAGATAAAGGGCGTTGTATGGTTGCTTGTATTATCCTCAGATAGTGGTTTGTTTAAATAACTAGTGACATTTAATAAATATTGCAAAAAAGGGCTCCAAAAAAGGCATATATAACCTGTCCGGCTTAGCTAGTGTGAATTTCTTCAAGCACCACAAGATTCTTAGTTTATAAAGTACAATTCTGGGCCATTGATTGTGTCATTTCTCCAAACACATACAGTAAAAATGCCTGTTTTGAAGCCTTCAAATGGTGCAGGAAAAGGACTTTACAGTGTATTATACTTAAAGACAGGGCTATTCAGTTAAGAGAAGAGAAAAAGGAAAGCAAATTGTTATAATGGGTGATGTAACATTAATGACAGACATAATATGAGGTCCTTGGCACTCAGACTTTAGAGGGGTCATTGTGTGATCATGGGGAATCACCCTTAAAGCATCAGGACAATATCTATATATAATATATAATGGAGTCAGACACTGGAAGTGTGCTGGAGGCGTTGACTGGGACTGATGGAAGGATGAGGCTGATGAGAATGAAGAATCTGTGACGAACTAGCAGCTGAGAAATAATCATATATTAAAAGACAGCAGCATCATAAGAGGCCAACAAGAGTGACAGAGTGTGTCAGTGTGCAGTCTACCATCCTCTTAAAATACTCTGTCCAACAATATCAGTCTCATGAAGAAAGGTTTTTTAACGCTTATTCAAAATAGCAGAAAAACATGCATTCTTGTTCTCAGGAGGGGACATTGACAAAGGATTACTGGAAAAGTACACAGTGAGTACTTCTTAGTACTTGTGGGGGTAGTTTCAGTAGTAGGCTACCGAGTCCAACAGGATCAATCTCACGAAGAACTAATGGCAACAAAAAATAATTCCCTCATTAAACTTAGCAGAAGTGGCTTGATTTTGTTCTCAGCAGGGGACTTTGACAGAGTATTTCTCAATAAATACACATTAAAAGTACTTCAATGTATTGTAAGTAGTAGGCTAATACAAAGTCAAACAGTATCAATTTCATTAAGAACTAATGGTGAAATTTTATTTTGATCATTCATCAAAGATAGCAGAAAAACATGGAAAACTATGGAGGGGACTTTGACAGAGGATTACTCACAAAGTACACAGTAAAAGTTCTTCATTTTATTTATAGTAGAAGTCAAACTAGAACCGACTCCAACAGTGTCAGTTTCCTTAAGAACTTGTGGTAACAAATATTTGTATCACTCGTCAAATATAGCAGGAATAATGAAGAGCAGCTGATTTGAAAAAACAAACTCGAGACACGGCTGAGTGACCGCAGTGCAGAACCGCTGTATGGTTTAAATCTCCTACAATGTTGTCCATTTTAGACTGAGACTTATTATATTTACAGCCCTTAATAACATTAATTTTCTGGGCTCAATATGTGTCTTGGCCGGCTGTTTTCGTTTTTTATAATAATCACCGGTCCTTCAGCAGGATACTGTAGTGATGCAAAGTGTGATTTTAGCTAACGAGTGCTTTTGTTTTGAAATCACTTCCGTGAGTTTTGCCCCGCCCCTCGCTCCAATGACCATTTGACCATTTAGTAAGGTAAAAAGCAAAAAGGCCTCTCAGACGCTCTTCCGTTTAAGTGTTTAATAAAGAAAAACAATTGGACGGTAGATACAGAGATTCAACAGCAAAGCAAGTGTCCAGTTCACAAAGATTACATATTTTGCCAAGATGCATTCACATTCTGATATTATTCACATATCAAAATGTTTGGATCTAGGAAAAACAACTGATAAATTATGAATACAAAGATTTCTAGGTAAAAACAGGGAGAAGCTAAATAAAATAATTCAAAGAAATAGTATGAATCTTATACATTTTACAGTAGATAAATAGATACTTTATTTATCCACATTTGGGAAATGAATTTGTTCCAGCAGCAATGTCTAGCATTACACCAGTAAAAAATGTTTAAAAGGTACAATAAAATACAAATATAATACGAATACAATTTAACATTAGCGACAAGTATATAGTAAGAATACAAATAATTGTGCAAAATAGCTGTTGTGAAAATTGTTCTGGGTTATGGAAGAGGAGACACTAGCAAGCTATGGGGCAGTGAGTTCTCTGCCAGCCAGAGGTGAGTTGTTGTGCAGGTTAATGGCAGTAGGCAGTCATGTTTTCCTGTATACAGTATGTCCTTGTGACAGCGGGGCTGGAGCAGTCTGCTGGAGAAGGAGCTCCGTTGACTGTCCAGCTGCAGGTGGAGAGGGTGGGGGTTATCCAACAACCGTTTGTTTGTTTGATTGATTGATTGATTGAAAAGTGTATTAACAGCTTGTATATTGGGTACAGTACAGTACAGTACAGCTCAAAACATACAATTGTTAAGGGGATGCAGACCAGAGAAAGACTTTCGTCTTGTTTACATCAGGGTCCCCCATTTCCAATTCATCATATGTCCTCCTCTCCACCACAGCTACAAAACTTTCCAATTTGACGCTGATGACAGAGCCAGCATTCCTAATAACAATATGCTAATAAGCTTACAACAAAGAATTAAACAAAACTTTCTTCACTTATTATTGGCCCCACAATGCTTTTACTGGTCCAAAGTGCCAAGATAACCACAATATTACCTGCACAGCAGAGGCCAACAATGAGCAGCTCAAAAAACGTGTAGATCACCACTCCCAAATCCATTGTGCCCTCAGCACCTTTTGATAGTTGATGGTCTATTGTCTCTGAGTGTTTGTCTAAGCCGGAATGTGCTCTTGTGAAAACTTTAAGGAAGTGATTAGCCTGTAAGCAGTTATTTTAAAGATACATTTAGTCTTAAAAAAGACCCAACCACAGTTGAGGTGTATATGTGTCAAATATCAAGCTGGCAAAATCACATCCTTCATTTAATGGTGTGCTATGCATCCAAACAGAACCATTAAAACAGAAAGCATCTTGACAGATGTAGATGATGTTTTCTTTATGCCGATCAGGTGAGGCATTGCATTGTGGTAAACATTTTAGCAAGAAATTCATTTTCCACTTTGTCAGGATACTTTGAGTTTCCACTGCAAGTTTGTCAATCTCATACAAACCTCTCAAAAAACAAGAACATATGGTATGTCTTTTCATTTTTTTCTGGTGTTTTTTTGTTGTTGAATGCTCTCTCCCCCCCCCCCCCTTTTCTGTTTCTCCTTCTCTGCAGGGCTTGTGTGTCAGGGGGCGTGGCTGGCGTGCTCCTGGCTGCAGACGAGGCACACCTGTTCCCAATCACCTCATCAACCTGCTCCATAAAAGCCCAGTCCTCACTCCACTACTCTGCCAGGGGACACGGGACGTCCTGAGACTGAGTAGACGGAGATAGGAGTGAACGTTGAAGTGAGTGCGAGATTGAGAGCAGCTGGTGGAATGGCTTCTCTGAGTCCTGGAGAGGAGGATATGGAAAGTGCATCTGAAGGAGGATGGAATGAAGTAAGGAAAAAGACTTCAAGAAAGAAGATAGACATGTCAAGTGACAGTCTTAGTGAATCTGATTCACAGAATGAATTGAAGAGAGTAAGGAAAAGGATTGAAAATGAAGAGTGGAAAGTGATTGTGGAGTTTGGTGAGCAATCCGCAGCTAAGCTACATCCAGTGGCCCTGACTAAAGCAATTCACAAAGAAATTGGATCGATAAAACAAGCAAGATTTCTGAGCAAAGGACGGATGTTGGTTGAGTTGATTAATGCAAGACAACAGGAAAAGTTACTGAAAATGAAGACCCTGAATGAAGTTCGAATTAAATGCCATGTTCCTGGAGCAAATCGGAAAATACTTGGAGTTATCAGTGGAGTTCCCATAGACAAGTTTACGCGCCAAAACACGGGTAGCGCCATGACACTACACAAATGCACTTCATTTCCGCCGGAAGTCTTTTGCACAGCGTCTGTCGGTGTAAACCGATATAAACAGTCAGACGGGCACTGGTGTAAACACAGCGATTTCGATGCTAACAGTGATGCTAGCTTGGGAACACGATTCTACTTCTTTGACTGGAGATGGCGTTACTCTCCCCCACCCGAATTCAGTGCAAAACTGGGAGGATAACATGACGACGTGGCCCAGCATAAAACCAAAATAAACTGCCTTATTTAGGTCATGCCCACAGGAGCCAACAGTTGTCTGTTGTTTACATAATGCACAATTTACATGATCTCTTTATGCTGTGCAATATATCATATGTGCCTGTACTGTTTGAGTGAAAATAAAGTTTGATGTAATTTCATTTCATTATTGCACTGTTATTGCATTATTGCATTTCATATGTTCCTTAGAGTGCTACAATTTCTTTTAACACAGTTCATCATTCATATTAAGCTCATACTGTACATAAATAACACTGAATTAATTAATTGTTGAGAGGAAACTAAAGAAATGGCTTCAACAAGAAAGATCACATGTTTAATCCTAACAGGTATTACAAATTAAAATATAAAAGCAGCCCACACAATTACATCACTATGAAAATATTCATATATAATATTAAAAAATACAATGCATGCAGTATTTGTTGTGTTTATCTGTATTTAATGAACAACATGGCTGGGTGCTGGTTTGTGGTCGTAGCACTCTCTATCTAACCACTCGTTCAGGTGCTTTCTCGAGTGATTGCAACCAACTACCGCACACGTAGTTCCCGAACCACTTTTCTTCATGTTGTAATTGTTATATCCTCTTTGTCTCTGCGATATCAGTGCTTTGTCGGCACAACGGAGCTAGCTAGCAAAACAAACCCAGTCCGCCAAAACGGAAGTGCATTGCATCGAAGGGAGGAGTTCAGGATGTAGAGCGGAAACGGCTCAATAACTTGTGTATAGAAATCGGCATAGAAGAACTCAAGAAGGAAATTTAAAGGGGGGAACGTGACTGTCGTAAAGCGTCTTCCTACTAGGTATCAAGGTAAGATAGTGGATAGTTTGTCTGTTCTTCTTCAGTTTGAAGAAACAATACAACAGAAGATAATGATTTCCAGTAAGAGAATTCATCCCTAAACCTCTGCGGTGCTTTAAGTGCCAAAGGTTTGGGCATGTGGCAGACAAGTGCAAAGCAACTAAGCCCAGGTGTCCAACATGTGCGGGGGAACATGAATATGGTAGTTGTACTGCAGGTGCCAAGGTGAAATGTTGTAACTGTGGTGGGGAACATAGTGCTGCGTATCAGGGCTGTGAAGTGCAGAAAAAGGCCAAGGAGGTGCAGAGATATAAAGTGCAAAATAAAGTCTCATATGCTGAAGCAACAGAAAAGGTTTCACTAAACATAGCTAGGAAATCCCAAGTAGCATCAAGTATGTTCTCTTCAAAAGATTTTCCCAAACTCCCACAGGCAAAGGAAAGCTCCACAAAGTGTTCACATAAGTGTGTGATAGGAGAGGATGCATTGATTGTTAATAAGTACAAGTTTGTGGCCTTTATTGGAAAAGTGGTGAATGTTGCTTTACAACAGACAAAAAAGAGGTCAAGACTGAAAACAATAGTGGAGGCAGCAGGTGAATTTTTGGGGATAAAGGATATAAACGTTGAAATGATACATGAAATGCTAGCCACCAATAAGGATGATTCACAGATTAGTGAATAGATGAATGGTTTTTCTCATTCTGCAATGGAATGCTAGAAGCCTTATTGCAAATGGACAATACTTCAAGACCTATATATATCAGTTAAAAGAAAAACCAGACGTTATTTGTATTCAAGAAACATGGCTGAAGACTCATTTGGACTTCATAATTGGGGGATATACTGCTATAAGACAAGATAGAAATTATGGCCAGGGAGGGGGATGTGCAATCTTTATCAGAGAAATCATGTCTTATAGTAAGCTAACATTTAAGAACAGTCATGAAATCAGAAATAGTCGGTCAGAAATAGTGGGTGTAGAAGTTTGGATTAATAAAAGGAAAATGAGTGGCCTCTCTGAAGAACCAGTACCTTACCGTGGTAGAGAGGTTTGTGTGCCCTGATGAACCTGGGGGCTGTGTTGTCTGGAACCTTGTGTTCCTGGTAGGGTCTCCCATGGCAAATTGGTCTCAGGCAAGGGGCCAGACTAAGATTGGTTCAAAAGACCTCATGAAAGACGACACACGAAGTGAGGATACCCGGCCCGGAGGAAGCCCGGGGTCCCCTTCTGGAGCCAGGCCCAGAAGGAGGACTCGTCGGCGAGCGTCTGGTGGCCGGGCTTGCCACGGAGCCCGGCCGGGCACAGCCCGAAAAGGCGACGTGGGCAACACCTCCGCTTCTCCGTCCCGCGGGCCCACCACCTAAGGGAAACAGCGATGGGGTCGGGTGCGCTGCCAGAAGGGTGGCAGTGAAGGCAGAGGGTCTCGACGGACCAGACCCGGGCGACAGAAGCTGGCTTTGGGGACGTGGAACGTCACCTCTCTGGGGGGGAAGGAGTCGGAGCTTGTGCGGGAGGTGGAGCGTTACCAGTTGGATCTGGTTGGGCTCACCTCTACGCACAGCGTCGGCTCTGGAACCTTACTTCTGGATAGGGGTTGGACTCTATTCTTCTCCGGAGTTGCTCAAGGTGTGAGGCGCCGGGCGGGTGTGGGGATACTCACAAGTCCCCGGTTGGGTGCTTCATTGTTGGAGTCTACCCCAGTGGACGAGAGGGTTGCCTCCCTACGCCTGCGGGTTATGGGGGGGAAAACTCTGACTGTTGTGTGTGCTTATGCACCCAACAGCAGTTCAGAGTATACGGCCTTCTTGGAGACCCTGGAAAGAGTCCTGTATGGGGCTCCTGAAGGGGACTCTTTAATCTTGCTGGGAGACTTCAACGCACATGTGGGCAATGATGGAGACACTTGGAGGGGAGTGATTGGGAGGAACGGCCCCCCTGATCTGAACCGGAGTGGTGGTTTGTTACTGGACTTCTGTGCTAGTCATGGATTGGCCATAACAAACACCATGTTCGAACATAAGGATGCTCATAAGTGTACGTGGTACCAGAGCACCCTAGGCAGAAGGTCCATGATCGATTTGGTTATCGTATCATCGGACCTGAGGCCGTATGTTTTGGACACTCGGGTAAAGAGAGGGGCGGAGTTGTCCACTGATCACCATCTGGTGGTGAGTTGGGTCGAGTGGCGGGGGAAGCCTCTGGATAGACCTGGTAAGCCCAAACGTGTAGTTCGGGTGAACTGGGAACGTCTGGAGGAGGCCCAAGTTCAGGAGGCCTTCAACTCACACCTCCGGCGGAGCTTTTCGGGCATTCCTGTGGAGGTTGGGGACATTGAACCAGAGTGGTCGGTGTTCAAAGCCTCTATTGCCGAAGCCGCGGCGGGGAGCTGTGGTCTCAAGGTCCTAGGTGCCTCAAGGGGCGGTAACCCTCGAACCTCCTGGTGGACACCGGTGGTCAGGGAAGCCGTCCGACTGAAGAAGGAGGCCTTCAGGGATTTGTTATCCCGGGGGACTCCCGAGGCAGTTGCAAGGTACCGACAGGCCCGAAGGGCAGCAGCCTCAGCCGTGGCCGAGGCAAAGCAGCGGGTGTGGGAGAAGTTCGGAGAAGACATGGAAAAAGACTTTCGGGCGGCACCAAAGTTGTTCTGGAAAACTGTCCGACACCTCAGGAGGGGGAAGCAGGGAACCATCCAAGCTGTGTACAGTAAGGATGGGACGTTGTTGACCTCAACTGATGGAGTGTTAGGGCGTTGGAAGGAGCACTTTGAGGAACTCCTGAACCCAACAACTCCGCCCTCTATGTTAGAGGCAGAGCTGGAGTATGAAGGGGGATCGACACCAATCTCCCGGGGGGAGGTCACTGAGGTCGTCAAACAACTTCACAGTGGCAAAGCCCCGGGGGTGGATGAGATCCGCCCAGAAATGCTGAAGGCTCTGGGTGTTGAGGGACTGTCATGGTTGACACGTCTCATCAACGTTGCGTGGAAGTCGGAAACAGTACCGAAGGAGTGGCAGACCGGAGTGG
Source organism: Notothenia rossii (assembly GCF_949606895.1). Taxonomy (NCBI): domain Eukaryota; kingdom Metazoa; phylum Chordata; class Actinopteri; order Perciformes; family Nototheniidae; genus Notothenia; species Notothenia rossii. The sequence goes on along the minus strand of NC_136901.1, from coordinate 31,658,183 downwards.
TGGTTCCCCTTTTCAAAAAGGGGGATCAGAGGGTGTGTGCCAATTACCGAGGCATCACACTACTCAGCCTCCCCGGGAAAGTTTACTCTAAGGTACTCGAAAGGAGGGTCAGGCCGATTGTCGAACCTCAGATTGAGGAGGAACAATGCGGATTCCGTCCTGGTCGTGGAACGACGGATCAGCTTTTTACTCTCGCAAGGATCCTGGAGGGTGCCTGGGAGTATGCTTATCCAGTCTACATGTGTTTTGTAGACTTGGAGAAGGCATATGACCGGGTTCCCAGGGAGTCACTGTGGGAGGTGCTGCGGGAGTATGGGGTGAGGGGGTCTCTACTCAGGGCCATCCAATCTCTGTACTCCCAAAGCGAGAGCTATGTCCGGGTCCTCGGCAGTAAGTCGGACCCATTTCAGGTGAGGGTTGGCCTCCGCCAGGGCTGCGCTTTGTCACCAATCCTGTTTGTAATATACATGGATCGGATTTCGAGGCGTAGTCGTGGGGGAGGGGGTCTGCAGTTCGGTGGACTAAGGATTGCACCACTGCTTTTTGCAGATGATGTGGTTCTGATGGCTTCATCGGTCTGCGACCTTCAGCACTCACTGGATCGGTTCGCAACCGAGTGTGAAGCGGCTGGGATGAGGATCAGCACCTCCAAATCTGAGGCCATGGTTCTCAGCAGGAAACCGATGGACTGTCCACTCCAAGTAGGGAATGAGTCCTTACCCCAAGTGAAGGAGTTCAAGTATCTCGGGGTCTTGTTCTCGAGTGAGGGAACAATGGAGCGTGAGATGGGTCGGAGAATCGGAGCAGCGGGAGCGGTACTGCAGTCTCTTTACCGCACCGTTGTGACGAAAAGGGAGCTGAGCCAGAAGGCAAAGCTCTCTGTCTACCGGGCCATTTTCGTTCCTACCCTCACCTATGGTCATGAAGGATGGGTCATGACCGAAAGAACGAGATCGCGGGTACAAGCGGCCGAGATGGGTTTTCTCCGCAGGGTGGCTGGTGTCTCCCTTAGGGATAAGGTGAGAAGTTCGGTCATCCGGGAGGGACTCGGAGTTGAACCGCTCCTCCTTCGCGTCGAAAGGAGCCAGTTGAGGTGGTTCGGGCACCTAGTTAGGATGCCACCTGGGCGCCTCCCTAGGGAGGTGTTCCAGGCACGTCCAGCTGGGAAGAGACCAAGGGGTAGACCTAGAACCAGATGGAGGGATTATATCTCTTCTCTGGCCTGGGAGCGCCTTGGGATCCCCCAGTCAGAGCTGGTTGATGTGGCCAGGGAAAAGAAAGTTTGGGGCTCTCTGCTGGAACTGCTACCTCCGCGACCCGACCACGGATAAGCGGGAGAAGATGGATGGATGGATGGAGTGTCCTGAATTTTTATAATCCATGTAATAAACTCAAAATAGAGGAATTAGACAGTCTTTGCCAAGGAAATGAAATAATATGGTGTGGTGATTTTAATGCACATAATACAATGTGGGGAGGGAGATCAACAGATTACAACGGACAGGTGGTGGAGGATTTAATGGAGGCAAAGGAATTAGTTTGTTTAAATAATGGGCAAGGTACAAGGATCAATTTTAGAGATGGAACAGAGTCTGCGATCTGCCTAACTCTTGTAACAAGTGAATTAGCTTCTGGTAGCAGTTGGGAAGTATTGGCAAATAACAGTATTGGGAGTGATCATCTTCCGATTATAATCAAGTTTGATATAAATCATGTGATTGAGCTAGACGGTATCATGAGATGGACCTTTTCTAAAGCAAATTGGGAGATGTTTGCTAAATTGTGCGATAATGAATTGGATCAGATTGATATGGCAGAAAGTATTGATGAAATAAATGAGCAATTTACTTCAAATATAATTAAAAGCGCTAATCAAACTATTGGGAATAAAACTGGGAAACTTGGTAAATGTGTTAAGATGGTACCGTGGTGGAACAAAGACTGTAATGATGCAATCCGAAACAAAATCAGGCTGTTTGGAAAGCTAAGAAAGACACATTCATTACATAATTTATTAGAATATAAAAAGGCACAGGCTCAGGTAAGGAACATTGTTAAAAGAGCAAAAAGGGAGTGTTGGAGAGGATTCTGTTCAAGTATTGGGAGAACTACACCATTAGATAAAGTATGGGGAATGATTAAGAAGATGAGGGGAATAAGACATCAGAGTAACCTGCCAGTATTAGAGATTGGAGGCGAAGTTGCCACTGGTGCTTTGGAGAAGGCAGAAATTCTAGCTGAACATTTTGTCAAAGTTCATTCTTCGGAAAATTTGACAGAAGAAGGTAAGATCAGGAGGCAGGAAGTGTTAGATGAGCATCCTAATGTATATGAAGAAAGACATTCGTCGCAGAGTGTTGTAAATATACCTTTCTCTATTCAAGAGTTGAGAAGAGCATTAAGAAAGTGTAAAATGACTGCTCCTGGGAAAGATAATGTATGTTATATAATGTTGAGCAAATTAAGTGATTTTGCATTAGGAAAGCTGCTGGAGATGTACAATAAGATCTGGGAGAAAGGGAAGCTGCCAATAATATGGAAAGAGTCAGTCATTATTCCTATTAGGAAACCTGGGAAAGATCCAACCAGTCCAGGCAGTTATAGACCTATAGCTCTGACATCACACTTGTGTAAAGTTATGGAAAGAATGATAACAGAAAGGCTAACATACTACATTGAGAAAAATGAACTAATGACTCCTTATCAGAGTGGGTTTAGAAGAGGGCGGAGTACTTTAGATCCACTGCTGTGCCTGGAGTCTGAAATCAGGAAAGCCCAAGCGAACAAGGAGTGTGTTGTAGCTGTATTCTTTGATGTGGAAAAAGCTTACGATATGATGTGGAAGGAAGGATTATTAATAAAACTGGATATTATGGGTCTAGGAGGTAATGTATATAATTGGATTATGGATTTTTTGTTTGGCCGTGCCATCAGAGTCCGAGTTGGCAAGTCATATTCTCGCAGGCATGAAGTTGAAAATGGAACCCCGCAGGGGAGTGTCATCAGTCCTCTTTTATTTTCAATCATGATCAATGATATATATACACAAGTAGGATCTGATATTGGTAAGTCACTTTTTGCAGATGATGGAGCTATTTGGAAAAGGGGCAGAAATGTAAAATATATTGTAGCTAAGATTCAGGAAGCCATTAGGGAAATTGAAAGCTGGTCTCTGACATGGGGGTTTAGATTGTCGGTGGAAAAAACTGAAACTTTATTTTTTACGAGGAAAAGGATAGGTGAGGAGGTTAGGTTAAAACTTTATGGACAAGATCTGAAGAAAGTGAAGACATTTACATTTCTGGGAATATGGTTGGACGAAAGAGTCACATGGAGTACTCACATTGATAAAGTAGTAGATAAATGTAAAAGGGTTTTAAATGTTATGAGGTGCTTGGCAGGCACTAAGTGGGGGGCTGATAAAGCTGCTTTGAGGAACGTGTACACGGCCTTAATTAGATCAGCCATAGAATACGGAATAATAGTGTATGGGTCAGCTGCATACTCTTCTCTTCAAAAATTAGATAGAGTCCAGGCACAAGCACTAAGGATATGCTGTGGGGCAGTAAGATCTACACCAGTGTCGGCACTTCAGGTAGAGGTCGGAGAAGCGCCTATTTCTTTGAGGAGAAAGCAGTTAATTGTTCATTACTGGGCAAATCTACAGGGTCATAAAGATACTCACCCTACTAAACAAACTGTACAAACAAGTTAAAAATTACAATTAAATTACAAAATAAAAAAAGAAAGTTTTTGTTTTTGTGTTTCGGAAATATGTAAGGAATTCAAAATTAAAGAATGGAATATTAGTCCGACGGTGTTGTTATCAGCTGTTCCACCATGGTTGCTACCTCAACCTATAGTAGATTTATCACTATTGAAACGGGTACATTCAATGAAAAACAAATTCAATGTACAGGCTTATGTGAACACTGTTCTACATGAACAATATGGGCACTTTATAAAAATATTTACTGATGGATCCAAAAATCCAGAAAATGGTCTAACTAGTTGTGCATTTTATGTTCCTGAGTTAAAAGTCAAAGTGGGAAAGCGTACAAGTGATCACATTGCAGTATATACAGTAGAGATGATGGCTATCTCTCTAGCACTTCAGTGGGTAGAGGAAATACAGCCAATGCGAGTGGTCATTTGCTCTGACTCCAGTGCAGCTCTGGAGAGTATAAACAACTTCTCTTCAGAATGTCGTCAGGATATTTTACATGAAATTTTACAAAGCATGTTTAGGTTAGTTCATCTGGGAATTGTTGTTCAATTTATGTGGGTTCCAGCGCATGTGGGCATTAGAGGGAATGAAGTAGTGTATCAACTGGCAAAATGTGGTTTGAAAGCAAACCAGATTGATATTATGGTACCCATCAGTAGAGCAGAAGTCAAATCTTTTACAAAAGTGGTTATCAAGCAACAATGGCAAAAACTATGGGACAGTAACACCAAAGGAAGACATTTATATCAGATACAAAGGGAAGTAGGAACAGGAAGCACGTGGGGGAGTAGTAGAAGAGAGCAGAGCATTAACAGTAGGATAAAATTGGGAAACTCTGGACAAAACTCATCACTGCATCTGATTGGAAAACATCCAAATGGTAATTGTGATTGTTGCCAACAACCAGAGACAATACATCATGTATTTTTTAGCTGCCCGGATTATAACAGACACAGATTCATTCTGAAAACTGCACTGGAACAACTCAACATCAAGGACATGGATTTCAAGGCAATATTTGAAAGTAAATCAAGAAATGAAGCAAACAAGCTGATCTTCAAATTCCTCAAAAGCACTGGTCTGAGGACAAGGATTTAGTATGAACATTTAATAACTAAACAGTAGGTGGCGATATATGCTCCAAGTGGAAGCGATTCGCCATTAAAGAAAAGAAGAAGAAGAAGAAGAAGAAGAAGAAGAAGAAGAAGAAGAAGAAGAAGAAGAAGACTACTCTGCCAGATGAGTTCTTTTAATTGGATGAAACAGAGTGTGTCTCTGCAGCCAGAGCCTTGATACCAAGATCTCCAGTCTTTGGTGTGAACTCAAGGTTGTTTTCCCTTGGACAATTCTGCTAAACAGCTAGGTTCATAGCCATCACTGCCTGCCTTTTTGTGTGTGTGTGTTTTAAAAAAAAATGTAAAACCTTGTAAACCTCACCTGAATCAGCCTCTGCTTTGGGACCTTTTAAACAACAGAGCGTCACAACATAGTTCAAGTGTGTTGAGTTGGTACTTTTCAAAGGAACCCCTTTTGAACATTTTAATATAAATAATTTAAAACAATTGTAATACTATTAGTTAAAAGTCAAAGAATGATATTTTGGTTTCTTCCACCATTACAACACTTTGCTAACTCCTAAGAAGAAGAGTTCAAATATAGATTCTTTTTTTTTTTTCAAAAAGCAGATCCTACTTTTGAAAGATTTCCCCTTAAAATGTTACTATGTTTTCTTACATTGTTCTAATTTTTGGGAGAATAGTGTGCAGTGTTTTTTAAGAATGCAAAGTGTCTGGAAAGGTGACAAAATGAAGTATACTCAAACCAATGTAAACACATACATTTCTTAAAATGTCCTTAAAATCAGTGTGTATCATGGATTTAGGACACGCTGTTGGTTGTCAGTTGAAATAATTAACCCTGCAGTATTTGCATTCTTGCTTGTGTAATAAGTAGGGCCGGGACTTTAACGCGTTAATTAAGATTAATTAATTACACAAACATTGACGCGTTAAAAAAATTAACGCATTTTAATCGCACTTATTTTTGCACCGCGGAACGTTTCTCACTGGATGAGTTTCAGGGGTACCGATTATACTGGAGCACCAACTAACGTTCATGACTTCAAACAACAACAAACCACAGTGAACAATAGTCAAACATGAACGAAGAAGCTGATGAGACCGCTTTGGTTGGCCCCGTGGATGGGACATTTTGTTTTAAAAAAACGGACGGATGGAAGCATCGATAAGAGCACGGTTGTTTGCAAATTATGCAAAAAGGAATTTGCATATCACCGCAGCACATCAAGCCTCAAGTATCACCTCAATGCAAAACCTATAGCAGCTAGCGTGGAAGCTAGCGTGGATGTTAGCCCGACTCGGAGTACAAGGACCCACACCCAATTCGCGTTGATCAAACAGTGGCCTATGCAACAGAGAGATTTTATTTTTCATCAGGATATTGGAAGAATAGGAGGGATTGAGGTCAATCACTGGCACTTTTTTTATTTTATTTTAAATGGTACAGTACACTTTATGTTGAACTATTTATTATGTTGTTGGTGCAACTGGCACTTTATGTTGAACTGTTTATTGTTTTGGCCAAGGTTATTGAGAGAGTTGGACTGAAATGTATTAGATTTTTTAAATCAACTGTTGGTAAATCAACAAAGTCTGTTATGGCCTCTGAAGCAACAGAGAGATGTTTTCTAATAGTCAGGGTTTCCAATGTTCTGAATGTACTTGAAAGTATTGTGTTATACTTAGAAAACAAAGTGTTATAGTTTACAGAAGGTCTACCTACCTATAGGCTACCTGAATCTCTGAAATGTACTATATTCCTAAATATGCTATTGCTACACTTTATGGCAAAAATTGCACTTTTCTGTTGGTCTTGGTTAAGTGCCACCTTGAAAAAAATAAACAATGTTTTGTTGCTTAAGCTTATGTATTCAGTCATTATTCAATGGTATACTAAAATCCATGTGAAAAAAATTGCTTCTCACTGTTCTCAGGTCAAATATTTATATGTGATTAAAAATGCGATTAATTGCGATTAATTAATTACAAAGCCTGTAATTAATTAGATTAATTTTTTTAATCGAGTCCCGGCCCTAGTAATAAGTAAACATGAAGGACTTCCCGTCATGCTTACTCTCTGGGTTACGTCAGTGCAGTTTGAGACAGGGGCGGTTGGATGTTGGCACAGAAGTAATTGGTCAGTAATATCTTTATAAAACCAACAAGAGTGATGAAGAGGAATCACAGCCATGATGAAGACTCTGTGTGTCGCTGCTCTTGTGCTGAGTCTCTCCTCAGTGTGCCAGCCTGCGTCGCTGGCCTGTGAGAAGCTGCTGCAGCCAGTGGACAAGGCTCCAGGGGCCGTATTCACAAAGCATTTTATCTTACCGATAGGAGTGCTCCTAACTCGTGCTAAAAAAAAATAGGTAGGAGTTTTTTCTTAAAAGTTATTCGCAAAGCCGCTGAGACCTACTCATACTAAGGATAAATCACTAAGAGTGAACTAAGAGTGATGCGCCGTTGCTATGGATTACGTTGATTCTCGTGCATGAGTTTAGAAGCGGTCAGTACGGTGATTGGTTGTTCAGAGCAGGCGGTCTCGGTGAAACTCATCCGCAACATCCCACAAACGAGCCCACTAAATTACCGAAAAACAAGGAAATAGCCTAGGCTAGAAATGTATTCCTATCAAATAGTTATGGACACTGCAGTTAGCAGAATACACGCATGATGACAAGTTTGTGCAGACCACGATAATGACGTTGTATATGCACGTTAAAGAGAGAAAGCAAACAATAAAAATACGTAAATTGCATTAAATCAAGGAGGCAATTAAAAGCACCCTGCAAACTATTATATAATGAGCATATTTCCAGCACTTAAACACTTTCAATAACAGCCCATACCGCCGTTCAAGTCCCCCTATCATGATGAATGAAAATAATCTGCGTGTTGATGGAATGTACTTTCTTTCTATTGACGAACACGTCCTCATCTTTTGATGGCGCAATTATTTTTATGTGCGTCCCGTCAATAGCACCCACCGCACCGGGCATACCTGCAATTGCCATGAAGTTGGCTTTGATCCTGTGTAGTTGTTGATTGTCCAAAGGAAACCGGATAAACTGTTGGATGATATGTGGTCTAGAGAGCGCGTTGATGGTTTGGTTTATGGCACGGCTGACTGATGGTTGCGATATCCCTAAATCGTCGGCATTGCAAAGTTACATTTTCCCTGTTGCTAAATATCGTAGTGTTGCCAAACATTTTATTTCCGGACTAATCGGGTTATTCCTGTTAGTCGGGGATATTATTGCATCCCGCACTAATTCCACAACAAGTTTGATACCCTCACGATTTAGCCTATATCTCTTGATCAATTCACAGTCTTCCATTGTCTCCAAAACATTTCGTCTCGCAGCCATTTTAAGATTCTTTGTGAATAGGTCTTACTGAGTTAGGAGTCCTCTCGAGGACTTTTAAGCTCTCCTAAACTTAGGTGCTACTTTTAGGCCTAAAATACTTTGTGAATTGCTCTTAGTGAATAAAATTAGGAGTCCTAAATTTAAGACTGACACGCCCATTATGTTTAGGAGTTTCTCCTAAATTTGCCAGTTAGGAGCTACTTTTAGCCCTAAGATGCTTTGTGAATACGGCCCCAGATGTAAGTTTCTTTTCACATTTATAACACCCTTTGTATCTTTCAAACTTCTTTTATTTGGCTTAACTCAAAATACTAAATTGCCATATTTCGTTTTCCTTTAATATGTTGTGAAAAAGTTAAATGATCACTGTCACAATTTCATATTGAGGAAAACAAATTGCCAGACATTTGAACAGTGAAAATGTATAAATCATGAGTAGTAGTACACATCCCGCTTCAATCACATTAGTATGCATGAAAAGTGACAGGTGGGCCCGCCCCCAATTATGCTAATGAGCTAAGTCCCGCCTCCCTTTGTTCGAGGTGGATGTCACACCTAGGTGTGATATCACACCTAGGTGTGAGATCCTTTGATGTGAGGGGTGAGGTGTCATCCCATGTAGGTGTGAATTCCCCCCCTGTGTAGCGCCTTTGTTGTCTAATCCTTTGATGTGAGGGTTGAGGTGTTATAACAGGTAGGTGTGATTTCACACCGGTGTGTTATAAGCCTTTGATGTTAATCTATGTGCTGATTAAGGCAGTCTCTTTGAAGTTGTGCGTGAGACTGTCTGGCCCCTGTCCCCTCACAGCCCTTTGTTGTCTAATCTAATTAGCCTCTGATGTCTATCCTCTGATGTGAAGGTTGAGGTGTTATAACAGGTAGGTGTGATTTCACACCGGTGTGTTATAAGCCTCTGATGTTAATCTAGGTGTTGATTAAGGCAGTCTCTTTGAAGTTGTGCGTGAGCCTGTTTAGCCCCCGTCCCCTCACAGCCCCGGCCTCTCCCCCTTTCTCCACCCCTTCCTGTCACACGATATGAGGCCAGAAGATAGTCGGGGTGGAGTTAGGTGAAAACAAAGAAATCCATACAGACTAAATAAAAGACAGTCATTTCCACTCACTAAGACACCTAAAAACGTTATTGTCCTCTCTAAATTTGATTTAGGGTTTTTTAAATGATTTGTGCTTGCTAAGGATGTTTCTTTTTAAGTTTTTGTGAGACTGTTAACTAATGTAGCAGTAGTTTAACTACAAGAAAGTCTCTTTTTATGAAGAGGGTATTCATATTAATTCAAAAAGATCTTATATAGGATTTAATATGAATGGTGATAACTAAGGATGTTCTCTTTAGTTGTAGGGCTTGTGAACTAGTTTGTAATTACTTTATTAACTATAAGAAAGTCTCTTTGAAGAGGGTAATACTAATTTAAAATAGCCTATTGTCCCCATGATCTTGTCTTTTTTATTGTTTAATTACTTCCCACAACTATAAGGAAGCCCAATATGAAGTTATGTGAGGTTGTATTGGGGTAATATTAGAATTTGCTGTATGCAAAAAAGAGAAGTTTTTGGTGTTATAACAGGCAGGTGTGATTTCACACCGATGTGTTATAAACCTCTGATGTTAATCTAGGTGTTGATTAAGGCAGTCTCTTTGAAGTTGTGCGTGAGACTGTCTCGCCCCCGCCCCCTCACAGCCCTTTGTTGTCTAATCTAATTAGCCTTTGTTGTCTAATCCTTTGATGTTAGGGTTGAGGTTTTATAACAGGTAGGTGTGACTTCACACCGGTGTGTTATAAGCCTCTGATGTTAACTCTGTGGAGGGACAAAAGAAGCATTGTTAATCACCTGGACAAAGGACTCTTTAAAGCAGAGATACCATATGCAGACACTTACCTGAATACCAGCAGGAGAGGAATCTTTAAAGTATATATAATAAGGTTAAAAAGGTTAAAATAAGAAATATATATATGTGGTGGAATTAGTTTAAAACAGTCACCTTACCCTTTTAGTTGTCCTCTCTAAATTAGATTTAAGGTTTTTAAAATGATTAGTGTTAATTAAGGGCTATTGTTATTTTAGTTTATAAGGGGATAGGAGTTCAACTTTAAAAATGCACAGGATCATTATAAGAAGAGTGAGAGGGCTAATGAGCCAGCACCATACTTCCTCTATGCGTTTTCTTGACCTGTATCTGATCTTGAAAAACTCTGGTAAGTACTTTTTATTTTTATTTTATAATATCATGTAATTATTTAATGCTGCTTGGTGTGTGTTAAACAACCTATGTGCATCTGTTGTTTTTTATTTTTGTAATAGCACTATGGCTCGTAATAATTTAGAAGCTTTTGGAAAAGTACCCCGCTATGTACAAATAATGTGGTGTAGATTTTTTAATCAAATCTTTTTTTTTGTGTGTGTCTCATTTCAGGAAAGTCTGAACCAAATACGAATTGGAATATTAGAGAGGATTAACTATTTTGGTGGAACTCCATATGATTAATTCCCTGTGGAAAGTGGGTATATATGTATTTAAAACTGTATGTGTTTTTATCTAGCTTATTTTTTTAAGGTGATGAAGTTTGCAGCGTAAATCAGCCATCAGTATACCAAAACCTCCCCTCTATGGAGTTTAGACACAGCCTACCTTCTGCGACAAGTGCTGATCTAAGTTTGATCTTCAGTGATCCTCTCACACACCATCCCTCAGAGAGCCAGACAGACTCGTCCCCCTTTAACGCCCCCCTTCAACAGGTCTGATGCTAACCCCCCCAACACAACTAAGGAACTTGTTTTATTTTTAATGGCCTATGCAGATTTAGGCTTTTTCTCTTGCCAAGATACTTTTAGACACCCTTTGAGGTATGCAAAACCTTAAAACTAGAAAATGAAGTACATTGTCTGATTAGATTTTTTTCTTAAAGACTGTTTATTGTAAAATGTTTATTTATATAGCACCTTTCAACACAAGGCAATTCAAAGGGCTTTACAAACATGAAAGACATTAAGAAAATGGCATTTAAAAACAGTCATTAAAAAGCAAAGATAATAAAATAAGCATTAAAAGACAAAATACATGAATATAAGTTACAGTGCAGTTTAAGATCCGAATAGTTCAATTAATAGCAGCGGCAAAAAGAAAAGTCTTCAGCCTGGATTTAAAAGTAGTAAGAGTTGCAGCGGACCTGCAGGTTTCCAGATATTTGGAGCATAATGACTGAAGGCTGCCTTTCCATGTTTAGTTCTGACTGGGGACAGAAAGCAGACTAGTCCCTGAAGACCTGAGAGATCTGGATGCTTCATACTGTAGCAGTAGGTTAGACATTTATTTTGGGCCTAAACCATTCAAAGCTTTATAAACCAGCAGCAGTATTTTTTAAATCAATTCTTTAAGGTAACGGAGTAAACCACCAGTTGTTATTTACTGACATTAGGCAGATTTTGGGCTTTTTTTTCTCTTTTCTTGTGTTACTAAGATACTTTTAGATACACTTTGATGTATGCAACACTTAACAACTGGTAGAATATGAAGTAATTTGTAAGGAATTCGGTTTTGGTTTTTAATGGCCTAGGCAGATTTTGGCTTTTTTCTCTTGCCAAGATACTTTTGGACACACTTTGAGGTATGCAAAACCTTAAAACTAGAAAATGAAGTACATTGTCTGATTAGATTCTTTCTTAAAAGACTGTTTCTCTAAAAGGTAAGTTTGTGATTTTAGCACTTTTTTTACTGACACTCGGCAGATTTGTGTGTAATTGTCTCACAAAGGAACTGTAAGATACACTTTTTAGGTATGCAAAACCTTAAACATGAATACATTTTCTTTAAAGGTACTTTTGATTTGAACGCTATTTCAATGGGTTACAACCCGGCTCCTGGGCTGTAACAAAAAGCAGGGAGGCGAGAACAGGGTTGTAAATAAAGAAGCCGTTTATTTTAAATGCCACACAATGATCCAGGAGCGCCAGCAACAGATGCCCGAAGCTGGCCCAGCGTGAGTGCCCAGAGGAGTGAGACAGACGTAACCGGCTGGGCTCCTCTTGAAGGCTTCCGGCCAGGTGTAGCTCATCAACAGCTGCAGCTGGAACCTGCAATCAAACACAAACACACACACATCCAGACGGCACCCCATGTGGTGTGGAGGGGTCGTCACACTCTCCCCCATAAGAAAGGAGTTCCCCTAAGAACACCGTTAATTACCAAACAGCTAGGAGCTCCTCTCCGATATTCCCATCTCATCAGCTCCAGCTCCCGAAGAGGCATTTCAGAAGCTCGGAGCTCTAGACAACGCATCTGCTACCACGTTATCCGAGCCTTTAATGTTGCGATTGTCCAGGCAATAGGCCTGTAGATACAGCATCCACCGCATTAACCCACGATTTGGGCAAAAAACTGAGTTCAAGAAAGTGATGGGGTTATGGTCTGTGTACACAACCAGCGGAACACTAGAGCTTACATACACATCAAAATGCTGTAATGTCCAGATGAGCGCGAGGGTTTCCTTTTCGATTACCGAGTAGTTCAACTGAAACGAGTTAAACTTCTTGAAATAGAAACTCACGGGGCGGTCCACCCCACTACCATCAGCATGGAACAGTACGGCTCCGGTCCCGACATCACTTGCATCCACATGCAGTTGAAAAGGTCGAACCATGCAAGGAGCGGCCAGCACAGGAGGTGAAGACAGAACAGACATTACCAAAAGCCTGCTGGCACACGTCTGACCAAACATACTTCCCTTTCAGCAAATCGGTCAGGGGAGCCATCACAGTTGAAAAGTTCTTATAAAAACTGCGATAATACCCAACTAACCCAAGGAACCGCTGAAGTTCCTTTTTGGTAGTAGGAACTGGGTACTTGATTATCGCACTTACTTTGGCCTCGACGGCACACACTGTCCCCTGCCCTACCACTTTTCCGAGGTAAGTGACGGTGGCCTTTGCAAAGTCACACTTTGCCAAGTTCACCGTCAGGCACGCTTCACTCAACCGGTCAAACAGTCTCTTAATACGGGCCTAATGTTCCTCCCACGTATCGCTATAGATCACAACGTCATCCAAGTACACGGCACAACCTTCCAACCCCGACACAACCCTGTTCATAAGTCGCTGAAATGTGGAGGGAGCATTACGCAGACCAAAACTCATCACATTGTAGGAATATAATCCTGAAGGTGTAATAAAGGCAGAGATCTCCTTGGCCCTTTGAGAGAGTGGAACCTGCCAGTAACCCTTTAGAAGGTCAAATTTGCTCAAACTGCGCAGAACCAACCTGATCAATACAATCCTCCATACGAGGCAGTGGATACGCATCCGGTTTAGTAACAGCGTTAACCTTCCGATAATCTGTGCAAAACCTAGGATTTTTATCAGATTTCTCAACAAGCAGACATGGTGATGCCCAGCTAGAACAAGACGGTTCGGCGATGCCATTTTCGAGCATGTACTTATTATCCGTGTCCATTACCTGGCGTTTTACCTCAGACACACGATAGAAACGCTGGCGAATGGGATGCGCACCCTCCACATCTATATCACCTGAATAACTCTTGGGATTCCAAAGTTTCTCATGAACCGTGTCAGGGCTTTAACAACTGACCTTGTGGTGATGGAACGCAGCGGGTACGCAGCTGGATACCTTGTGCTTTGACACATCACAGTAAGCAAATAATTGCTTACTGTGATGTGTCAGTGTCACACCACTAGTTTACTAGTGGTGTGTCAAAAAATGCACTAGTCAACATGTATGACTTTGAAACAATTCACTAGTTAACTAGTTGCACGTACGCGTCAACTAGTAAGTCATTGTGTTGAACTAGTGAGAAGAAAAGCACAACTAGTGGGCTCAAAAGATCCACTAGTTTAAGACAAAGCCATACATGTTGAATCAATAGCTAACTAGTCGCGTACAGTTGCTCACTAGTGCAACAAAAGCCAAACTTATGGCAAGCCATTTGAGTATTTATTCCACATCCTTGATATCAGACGGCAGCTGTCTACACTAGTTGGCTCTTTGATTCCACTTGTTAGAGATATGGTCAAACTAGTTTGGCATTCTGCTTTACTAGTTCAATAAAACATTACACTAGTCAGTCTTTTTCAGCGACTAGTGGCACTTTTGTCCAACTAGTTAGCACATAAGCCTTACTAGTGACGCCAGGAGCAGCACTAGTTGCACCAAAGTATCAACATGTAAGCTTTGTCATGAACTAGTGACCCTCTGACCGTACTAGTGAGGCTAAAAGTCTTACATGTTAACTAGTGCGCTGCAAAAGCTCTGACATGTTAACTAGTTACACAAAATAAGCACAACTAGTTAACTAGTGGCATACATTTGTCTGCACTAGTTAACTAGTCGCACCCTATGGCAAGCCATTTGAGTATTTATTCCACATCCTTGATATCAGACGGCAGCTGTCTACACTAGTTGGCTCTTTGATTCCACTTGTTAGAGATATGGTCAAACTAGTTTGGCATTCTGCTTTACTAGTTCAATAAAACATTACACTAGTCAGTCTTTTTCAGCGACTAGTGGCACTTTTGTCCGACTAGTTAGCACATAAGCCTTACTAGTGACGCCAGGAGCAGCACTAGTTGCACCAAAGTATCAACATGTAAGCTTTTTCATGAACTAGTGACCCTCTGACCGTACTAGTGACGCTAAAAGTCTTACATGTTAACTAGTGCGCTGCAAAAGCTCTGACATGTTAACTAGTTACACAAAATAAGCACAACTAGTTAACTAGTGGCATACATTTGTCTGCACTAGTTAACTAGTGAGTGATTCTGGGTGCGACTAGTTCACTAGTAAAGGCAAAAGGTTCACAAGTTAACTAGTTGACGCGTCTTTTGGCCTTACTAGTTAACTAGTGGGGCTCAAAATGTCTACACGTTAACTAGTGAACCCTTCGCTCTTTACTAGTTAACTAGTGAGATACATTGAAATTCCACTAGTGAACTAGTCGGGCTTAAAATGTTCACTAGTCGCACTAGTGGATCCCAAATGTGCACTAGTCGCACTAGTCGCACAGAATGCTAATGAGGAGGAGGGGAAATAATGCATCGAGGTCTCCTATTGGCCCTAAGATATAGAGCGCCACCCAGCCCAAATTGTTTCTTTAAGAGCTTAAATACACTGTGTTTTAAAATACAGTCATATGACCATATTTACAAAAATATAAAACAAAAGTATTGTTGTAATTATGATCATATGACTGTATATCAAATGAGGTAAGAACATTGAATACTTTGTTAAAATTAGAAAGTTGCCTTAGGACTGCAGACAGGAATATAGATCCTCTTTAAAACATTTTATTAAGCTGCAATTTGAAAGGTGCTGGATTAGAATAGAACTGTGATAACAGAAGGAGGGACATTAGTGATGGATAGAAAGAGGAAGTAACCCTCTTCGGATCACAGCTTTGAGAGATCGCCGTGACTTCCGTAAATATGGAGAGGTTGTTTATCATCATACGAATCTATCGTTACCCTGGTTTTAAGATCTGTCCAGTGTTTCAGCTTTATTCATTTCGTGGGCACCGCTGATAATATGTCCTACGATCATATCCGCTACTTTTGTGTCTCGAGTGCCGGTGTTCTCTCACACAAGCATACGCACACTCGCACCAACAAAAACACACACAGAAAGCGGAGCAAAGCAGAAACAGAAACATGTATTTTTCTAGGCAAAACACACACTGACTGACTTCCCACGGACAATATTTTAACAGTAGGCACTGAATACCCGACTGATGCACCTCACTTCTTCGAGACGTTGCTAAAAACATTGCAGGAGAACGCCCCCTAAGGCTCTCCCTCACAGAGCTGAACTGACCAATCAGAATCTGGGTCCCGCCTGCTTCATTTGCATATGGCTCACTAGTGAACGTGTATGCCATACACGTTCACTAGTGAGCCATATGAACGGCGACTAGTTAACTAGTGGATACATATTAAAGCTTACACGTTAACTAGTGAAGGCAGAATGTTCACTAGTTAACTAGTTGCCGCCTCCTTTGACCTTACTAGTTAACTAGTGAGGCTCAAAATGTGCACTAGTTAACTAGTGAGGTCCAAAGTGTCCACTAGCTACACTAGTGCAATGGTTTTTGCCTTACTAGTTAACTAGTTACACACACTTTATCTCACTAGTTAACTAGTGGAGCCTTAGAGGAGTCACTAGTAAACTAGTGACACAGATGTTTGTCTTACTAGTTAACTAGTGGAGGGCAATTTTTCTCACTAGTGAGGTTCTGTTATCAACATGTTAGACTTTGACCTTACACGTTACACATTTTTCTTACATGTAAGACCTTTCCTTCAACTAGTTTGGCTTTTGTTGCACTAGTGAGCAACTGTACGCGACTAGTTAGCTATTGATTCAACATGTATGGCTTTTTCCTAAACTAGTGGATCTTTTGAGCCCACTAGTTGTGCTTTTCTTCTCACTAGTTCATCACAATGACTTACTAGTTGACGCGTACGTGCAACTAGTTTACTAGTGGTGTGTCAAAAAATTCACTAGTCAACATGTATGACTTTGAAACAATTCACTAGTTAACTAGTTGCACGTACGCGTCAACTAGTAACTCATTGTGATGAACTAGTGAGAAGAAAAGCACAACTAGTGGGCTCAAAAGATCAACTAGTTTAAGACAAAGCCATACATGTTGAATCAATAGCTAACTAGTCGCGTACAGTTGCTCACTAGTGCAACAAAAGCCAAACTAGTTGAAGGAAAGGTCTTACATGTAAGAAAAATGTGTAACGTGTAAGGTCAAAGTCTAACATGTTGATAACAGAACCTCACTAGTGAGAAAAATTGCCCTCCACTAGTTAACTAGTAAGACAAACATCTGTGTCACTAGTTTACTAGTGACTCCTCTAAGGCTCCACTAGTTAACTAGTGAGATAAAGTGTGTGTAACTAGTTAACTAGTAAGGCAAAAACCATTGCACTAGTGTAGCTAGTGGACACTTTGGACCTCACTAGTTAACTAGTGCACATTTTGAGCCTCACTAGTTAACTAGTAAGGTCAAAGGAGGCGGCAACTAGTTAACTAGTGAACATTCTGCCTTCACTAGTTAACGTGTAAGCTTTAATATGTGTCCACTAGTTAACTAGTCGCCGTTCATATGGCTCACTAGTGAACGCGTATGGCATACACGTTCACTAGTGAGCCATATGCAAATGAAGCAGGCGGGACCCAGATTCTGATTGGTCAGTTCAACTCTGTGAGGGAGAGCCTTAGGGGGCGTTCTCCTGCAATGTTTTTAGCAACGTCTCGAAGACAGTCGGGTATTCAGTGCCTACTGTTAAAATATTGTCCGTGGGAAGTCAGTCAGTGTGTGTTTTGCCTAGAAAAATACATATTTCTGTTTCTGCTTTGTGTGTGTTTTTGTTGGTGCGAGTGTGCGAATGCTTGTGTGTGAAGTATATGATCGTGGGACATTTTATAAGCGGTGCTCATGAAATTAATAAAGCAGAAACACTGGACAGATCTTAAAATCAGAAAAACGATAGATCCGTTTGAAGATAAACAACCTCTCCATATTTTGACTGCGGTCAACTCAGCCGTTGGTCAAATGAGCAGCGATTAATAGCGTCTTTACGGTGATCGCCGAGAAGCGGCACTGACGCTAGTACAAGAATACAATAATGTATGTTTTTGTGCTATATTTTTCGATAAAAATATGTTTTACCATAAGTTCTTAATAAAATTGGTACTGTTGGACTCAGTACTTGTTAGACTACTACCACAAGTACAATCATGTACTTTTACTGTGTACTTTTTTAGTAATACTGTCAAACTCCCCTCCCGAGTACAATAATTCATGTATTTGCTATGTTTGATGAGGGATAAAATGATTATTAGCCATAAGTTCTCAGTGAAAGTGGTACTGCTGGACTACTACCACAAGTACAATCAAGTACTTTTATCGTGTAGTCTTTGAGTAATACCCTGTCAATAATTAATGTATTCTGCTATAGACCTGGTACAGGGACAACCATTTTCATTTCAAACCTTTATTTATCCAGGTGTATCCCATTGAGATCATTGATCTCTTTTTCGAGGGAGACCTGCTCAAGTAGGTTCCACATGAAACATAAAAACATAAAACAACAAAAAGGACATCATACAGCATCAATACAGGGATTACAATTTACAATAACTATCCACAAGAACAGGTTCCAACAGCATCCGACTGAGTAGCATCCAACCGAGCTTTAAAAACATTTAGTGGCACCAGATTGCTCAGTTTCCATTTCATTTGCAGACTATTCCAAGACAGAGGAGCTGCGCATCTAAAAGCTATCTTCCTAAGACAGTTCTAGCAGTTGGCACATTTAATAAAACCACAGCACAGATCTCAGGCAGTAGCCACTTACAATTCGCCGTGAGATCAGGGAGCAGATGTAGGATGGAAGTTTCCCTAACATGGCTTTGTAGATGAACATGTAGCAGAGACTGAGCCTCCCAGTTAGTGAAGGCAAACCAGCCCTTTCATACAGGGTACAGTGATGGGTTAATACTTTAGTTTGTCACAAATCTCAGTGCACTGTGATACGCAGCATCTAACTTGATCAGGTGATGGGCAGGTGCATTCATATAGACCAGATCCCCAGAGTCCAGCACAGGTCAAAAGGTCACAGAGCCTTTTCCTGGCCTCAAGAGAGAAGCAGGACTTGTTCCTGAAAAAGAAACCTAGCCTAACCCTCAGTTCTTTAAGCAGGTTATTGACATGAAGTTTAAAAGAGAGGCAATCATCCAGCCAGATAGCAAAAAGTCATTGAATCAACATTTGAGATATGGTCACGCTGAAGATTGAAAATAAACATTGATGTCAGACATTGAAAATGAACTAAAATGAACAAACAAAAAAAGAGCCATTATTTATTCAGTTAATTATTAGGATTTAATTCAATTATATGAACATTTTGTACATCTTTTGTTTACTTTAGCACACAAAACATTCACACAAAGTGTTCATTACTGTGCATTGTCCCTGCCAAATAAACAATTAAATGAAATGCACTAGAACAGGCGAAATATAGGTTAAAGTCATGTCTGGCTTCCCCATTAACATTCACAGCAAAAGCTTTGTTTTCCGAGACCTTATGCGCTGCGAGCATCGAGAGCCAAGCTCGTAAAAGATATTCTGAATGGCTTCAAAGGTATACCTCATCTCCTTTGGATAATCCATGTTCATTGCATAAAGTATGCCACAGAGGTATGCAAAGGCAGTAGAGGTCTGGTAGGTCATGCAGTACAATGGTCCCTTCCAACACAACAGCCACGTCTCGCACATTTGATGATATGGCGGCATCATCATCTTCAATGACGGTGAGGATGGCCACAGACACACCTCTGAGCAATCGTTCTTCATGGTCAGTGTCCTGAGGAAAAGTGAAATATGCATGAATGAGTGCTCTGGAAAACTAAACGACAAAATACATGTCCACTGATTCTAACTTTAGCACCGAGCTACTGAGTCTTAACATTCAGCTTGTGGAAGTTATAATTGCAACTCAACAGCACGGCTGCTATCACCCACCAACCTTGTTGTGCCGAGTTCTATGAAGAAGTATTTTCTGACAAAGAACACCAGACAACGATGGCCAGCTGTATCGGGTTGGCTGTTGCTCAAACAGCGCTGATATTTATTTTTAATTTTGGGTGAACTCATCGCGCTCGGGTTCATGAGGTGAAAACATCTCTGGGCTCAAAATTAAATCTTACACAAAGTGTATTATGCATAAAACGATTAGCATAAGCTATGAGGTCATAACATGTTTAAGCTACATTAAGCAATATTACTGGTATTGTGTAAGTGTATTTCCTACAGTTAGTATTACTTACCAAACACTCCAGAAGAAACTTGGTTGTGTCATCTCGGCAGGCCTCTCAGTGCTGCTGTCTTTCGGTGAGACACAATGTCGGATGTCTAAGGAGTACCCAGTGGAAACACACAAACATATCAATTAGTTTAGTGCCGTAGTGAATTTATACAAAATTCGACGTTGTGTATAGTAATGAGGAGGATAAAGAACAGGTCAGATCCCAGGAACATGCTTCAGTAAAAAACTGGCAAAAAAACACAAAAAAAACCTGCAATCCTGCGGACAATTTTAATTTCTACTTTTACAAATTAAAAATACGGAAAGACTCCACAGCAGTTACTGGAGAGTCACACAGAGTGATGGGGGCGGGTGGGGCTGCGTTCTTCCTAAAGTCCACAACCATCTCCACTGTCTTGAGAGTGTTGAGCTCCAGGTGGTTTTCCCCACACCAGGTCACCAGATGGTCCATCTCCCACCTGTAGGCAGACTCGTCCCCACCAGAGATGAGTCCGATGAGGGTGGTGTCGTCTGAACTTCAGGAGCTTGACAGACTGGTGACTGGAGGTGCAGCTGTTGGTGTACAGGGAGAAGAGTAGAGGGGAAAGAACGCAGCCTTGAGGGGAACCAGTGCTGATGGTCCGGGGGTCAGAGACGTGTTTCCCCAGCCTCACGTGCTGCTTCCTGTCAGACAGGAAGTCTGTGATCCACCTGCAGGTGGAGTCGGGCACGTGCAGCTAGGAGAGCTTGTCCTGCAGCAGAGCCGGGATGATGGTGTTGAAGGCAGAGCTGAAGTCCACAAACAGGATCCTGGCGTAGGTTCCTGCTGTGTCCTGGTGCTGGAGGAGGAAGTGAAGTGATAACTATTAGTAAACCATAATGATGGATGTTATTATCAGCAGCTGCCAATAGATCCCCTAAATCTTGTATGATGGACCTTTGACACACACACACGTTATTGAGAGCATCCCAAGGGCATTGATTATTTCATAAGTCTAGAAGGGGGAACATAGTCTAACAACAGTTAGCTTTTGTTAATTTTACCTCGAGCCAAACGTGTGAGACTTGTTTCTGAAATCCCTTTCTCTTAAAGTGAATACATTAAAAAAACAAACAATGGACCTTACCCTAAAACTAACCACTGGATTGCTTGTCTAACATGACCTAGTCCATAAATGTGTTAAGGGTGGGAACCATTAAACGCACCCTCCCAGGCACTGCGTGTTAGCGAAGTACAACTGGGATTTCGAAGAAGAATATATGCTAGGTAAATTCTTAACAAAAAAGCAAACGTAACAAATTGAGCACTTGAGTTTTCATTAGCAGCGCCTAGCTACAGCTCCGGAACTTCGGTCAATACCGCTAACAGTCTATTACCTTAAAATGGTACATATCACTCAATCTATATTTTCATCTTCAGTTGATGAAATCTTCATTATGTCCCTGTACACAACAAGATTCGAGCATTTTGTAATCCAGTGAGGAAATTCAAGACCAGTAAATATTGATTGATTAAACAACACTAAATAAAATGTTAGTGTTTTCTTCAAACTCAGACTCTCTGCTGCGGCTGTACCTTAAAAAGACAAAACAATTGTCTGATGATCTTTGTTGAACAAGGTCTGATTGTCCTGTACTTGTACAATGTGGGGTATTTTTAAATACTTTACTAAACCACATTCAATATTATGTTAGACACAAGTTAGTTATTACTCACATATCAAAGTCTTTTCATCTGCAAGATGGAAGAATAGCTGGGTGCTGCCTGGAGAGACTGATGAGGAGTCACCGGCTGGCTTCAGCATCACATCATCTCTTCCATAGTCTTCACTGTCCACTGGTGCTCTGTCAAAAGAGTGAACATCACAGCTGTCATGGTAACCCTTTGTTACACAACATACAACCAACATTGCATCAAAAGTGACCCGAATTAGTTTAAATTGTAAATATATTTGCAATAAATTACTTTAATCATTCAGGATTCCAGGTATTCCTCAATTAACCTGTTTTTTGATCAACACCAATTCTAATTTTTATTTTTCCTTTCTTACTTTTTTAATAAAAATCATGTTTGTGTCACTACACTTCTAAGGCACAATATGGGTAAAAAATGATCCGTATTCTTTTCCTATGTTATTTCATGCATGGCTGAGTGTTTCTTTAAATACATTGTTTTCGATTACCACAAATCATTATTTTAATTCGCCCGTTCTAATTGATGAACTAAAATAGTTTATGTCAAGTGTGATAAAAATGCAAAAGAATAAAGATACTTTAATAATAATTTTGTTAAAAATAATTATTTTAGCAGAGATTTGGACAAAGCATGTATGATGTAGTAATACAACAACTATTTTAGTTCATACACTGTTACATTAGCTAGTCATGTTAGCTTGTAATATATAGAGCAGAGCTAACTAGCAAGTTAGCCTAACGTTAGCGGTAGGCAGTTTATGCTATGTTAGCTGTTGGCTACTGAATATTAACAAACTGGATTCCGCTGTAAAAAAGCTGTGAAACTTTACAATAAGATTGGCGACAACACTGTGACACCCCGCTGCGCGTTTATGTGTAATTGTCCCGCGTTGGAGACGAGAGGGTGGCGCGGCAGCACTGCAATAAGCTGTAAGCTAACGTTAGCAGCCACCTTGTTAACCTGTAAAGCCCGATTGTCCCGCCGGCGGTGGAAGACGCAACATCTTTCAAGAAACAGCATCTCAGGGCTTCTTAACATTTAACAACCTATTAATGATGCTTACTCACTTAACGGGAAGAAACTCAGCTAACTGACGTTAACCATTTTACCTAAACGAAACACAAGTCTAACACCAAGCAAATCAGCACTTAGCGAAAACAGCTAACGGGGCTAACACAACTTTAGCACATAACTGGCAAAAGCGATCTTTTCTACTTCATGCTATCTGCACAAACGTATCATATGAAAGCTGAGATTCCACAGATTCCCTTAAAGTATATGTCTCATCACTCAAAACTCACTGAACTAGAAGAAGAAACGTAACCGTAAATACAAAATTAAACATTCACAAACTAGGGATTATCTAAATACATGTTTAACTCAATTACAGTCGCAGGACTCACCTGATCTCAAGTCTTCCATTCTCTGTTGACGTCCCGCTGCTCATATTAAAAGGGTAGATGTAAAACATCAATCCAAAAACTCCTGGAGCAGACATACAGACAGAGTGAGCAGCTGCGCATGGAGACCCAATCAAACTTCTTCTTCTTCTTCTTCTTTGGTGTTTATTGGCAGTTGGCAAACCGACCCGCTCAAACTGACGTGGATGTTTCAAATTTGAACGACAGGCGCGGACAGTTCTCATTGGCAGGTTTCTTCGATGATGTTTATATTAACCAATCACATTCAAAGCAACATGTGAAGTAGCCAATTGCAATTTGTTTCTGTCCAAAGTCAAAATATCTCACATACTCACATAATGCAGAATTAAGTCGTTTAATAAATGTAAGTAACTCAAATAAATCATGTATATATATGTGTGTGTGTGTGTGTGTGTGTGTGTGTGTGTGTGTGTGTGTGTGTGTGTGTGTGTGTGTGTGTGTGTGTGTGTGTGTGTGTGTGTGTGCCCTTGTTTACAAATGAAATGTATTTCAAACAAGGACTACCTGAAGAATGTCTCTATGTTCAATTGCAATAAATGTAATGAATTCACCATGCACAGTCCACAAAAACGCAATATCACCCCCCATACCCCCAGTTCAAAGGTGGGCTCAAGTCAGAAAACAGATTTGTTTGCATCATCTCCAAATGCAAGTTATGCAAAGTGATGAAAATTGAAGTTGTCAATGGTTGTTTTGGCTGAATTCTATTTCAAGTGCCGTAGCTCTGGCTGTCGGCGTACGTCTGCATGTATTTTCTGAAAGTGCAAAAATACTGTAAATATCATATAGTACATTTACTTAAAAAAATAAAATGAAATAAATGCTATTTGTTGTTATTGTCAAAATACTTAAAATAATGTTTTGGGTTGTTAATTTATAGTTCATATCTGTAATTGTACAGGATTTTGCAAGTTATTTAAAAAAAACATGATAATTACTGTAAAACATTAATTATTTCCTGTAAAATTCGGATCTTTTTTTACAGTGTATAGAATGTCTCAGTTCAAATCTTCCAGACGGTTTGAGAACTAGGCTATGCTGAAGGACACACGCCGGTTAGAATAGTCTATTCTGCACATGTGCAATGCTGCACAATTCAAATGTTAATTCGCAAAAATTAAAAATAACCAATTGAACCAAAATCCAATGTTGAATTAATGCAGTGGTTCCCAAAGTGTGACAGGCGCTTTAATCGCTGCATAGCCGATTTATTTGGACTAGAATTATCCAGGGGAGTCTAAACATTCTTTATAACACAGTTTTAGATTTGTAAAACCTTTATTCTATTTGTGAAAATACAAAAAGGGGAGATTTCGCAGCTTTTTTTTACATCTAGACCACATTAGACCAGGTCCTGATCTAAAACCACTATACCTACAGTTTTAGATTTGTGAAACCTTAATTCTATTTGTGAAAAAACAGAGGGAAATTACATTTATCAACATTTGTATTGAGAAAGTAGGCCTATAAGGGACATTTCGAGAATCATTGCACAGACACTGAACTGATTACCCAAGATCCTCAGCTATGGTTTAAGCTCGGTAATTGGATGTTTTAGCCGCAATGCACGCTGGGATATGGTGTTTATGCGATATGAAATCAGAAAAACATTTTCTTTTAAAATAAAATAATACTTTATTATGTGTGTGTGCTTGCTTTTCTCGTTGGAAGTCATCACATAACGGCATTGTAATACACGGTTCGGCTGCATGAAATATTACACATCTGCCCTAGTTCTTTATTTATAGAGCCCTGATTAGAAGACTTCTGGACAAACTGGAAGAAATGCCGCCGAAACTGAATATGTGACTTGGATCATAAATATATCAGCAATTAAACAACATCTTCCATTTCTCTTCACACAATACATCTCCTTGCAGTATCAACACTAATTCGGCTGACTTTTACATTTGATCTAATTCGTAGATAGGTTATATTTACACCATCACGGTGCACAGCTGATAGAAAAGGACTTGTAGTTTTTGAAGATATTACTGATTTTCTTTGAATATAATAATGTAAATACTGATTCTGAAATAATATAGCAATATGCTGTAAAATGTATGTGAAAACATGAACATCTTCAGATGTTATACATACATAAGTGTCCAACACTAATAATAAAAAGTTATTATGGCTGTGTGTACCTTGTGTGCACCGCCTAGTGGTTAAAGCACGTTATTGAATTATTGTTTTTATGTGTTATATTTGATGAAAAACATATTAAGAGTACATACTTTCATATGGGGAAAGTAGAAGGTCAATGATAGAAATATAGAATATAAAAAATCAAGAAGATACTGTAAGTGATCTCTACAATAAAACAGTTTAGTGCCGGATGTACAAAGATATTAATATGAGGATGTGCAAAACAGACAAACTAATTAACCTTTATTTAAACATTAAAACATACTTTAGATTAAGGTCTTCTTTTAAATATTAACGTCTAATATATTGCTTTCCTGCAATGTTAACTATGTTGAAGCACTTATTTTAACTGATATTATACATATTAATTATACTATTATTTAGATAGAATAAGAAATCTGCAGAATACGACAGTGTAATGGTGGAGGTATATACACATATTGAAAGATGTCTTGTAATGCACTGTTGAGGAAGCTGCGACCCAAGTTTTTCATTCATTGCATAACTACACCGTCGTTGTGTATAATATGATATGTCAATAAACCTTATAAAATCTTGAAATCTTGAAGGGGATGTGCAAAATAGCCATTATATACAGTCTTTAAATAACTATTAGAGAATAACGAGTAATGAATATACTTTATAAAGATCTGCAGATAAATGTTTAGTCTTCTCAAGCACGAACTATCAAATATCTCTCCTGATTGTTGGCACTTGACAATCACCTTCCCGGAATTTAACTCAGGTGTAACTAAAGTCTGATTTAAGGGTTGTTTATATTTCACATCATTAATCAGAATCTGCAAAGTAACTCAAATAAATGTAGTGGAGTAAAAATACCAGGTTAACCTCTGAATTGTAGTGGAGTAGAATTACAAAGTAACAATGAGCTGTCATGTGGGTATATATTAATGCTGCGCATTATGTACACGAGCGATTTTCACCCATTTATTAATTATATGTTTTAAATTTGATAACACCAATGTGTTTAATACTGGCAACTTCTAATTGTGGGAAAAACGAAAACGTTCCCAGTAGAGACGTCCCATAGAACATGTTGCGAAACACAATAGCCAGCATGTGTAGTTCTGGGGGGGCGTTCGAGTCAAGTTTTCGATGGTCTGGCGTGGTTTCGTTCCATTTCAAAGAGCTGTTTGACGCTCGGCGTAACCTTGGCGCACTGCCACTCCAACATCCAATCCCAGAGCTTGAAGATTAATCACGGGGACTGTAGTCCTAAACGATAGCTGGGGATTATGGGTAGTGTAGTGTCTTCGGCCATCCTAAACTCGATGATGCTCGAAATGTCCCTTATTGGCCTACGTCTGTTTCCGGTTATTTTTATTTTGAAATTCAGTTCCTGATGGACGGACAAAAAAGCCCGTGATTATGGAATTAAACAAATAAATAAAAACAAGGATAATTGTGTGTTATTGTTGAGTAAATACAGATTTCAGTATTCTGAGGCTCTGAGCCCATTTCTTTTCCTCACTGATGGCAAAAAAAGTCAGACATTATACGATTTAAAATAAAAACAATATTCGTAGCTTGATATTGAGTAAGAAGACGTTTTTATGAACTCCACAGCTTCCGGTCTTCCAAGACCCGACCGGACAAAAAGACGTGGTGCAGGCACGAAACATACTACCAATAGAAATACATTGCTTTTAAAATCGTTCTGTGTGACACGAACAAAAGGGGAAAATCGCGTTGGTGAACACGAATCAACAGATTAAATGTCGTGAGACTCGTGACTATAACACGAAATGCCGTGTTGATTATTCAGCTATTTCAGGACATCGAGGCTATACATGTTGTTGTTTATACCGTTTTTTAAACCTTTTATTTTAAATATTCAGCTTTTTCTGCATTTTTGTAGCTAAAAGCAGCTACATATTCAGCTTTTTCTGCATTTTCAGCTAAATTCTGCCACAAATGTTCACAGTTTACAGCAATCGCACGCATTTTCTGCAGGAAATGCATTTTCTAGTTCTGGGTGCATTCCATATTTTAAACACACAAACATTGACACTTTATGATTATGATGATTATTATGATTACGATGATTATTATTATTATTATAATTATTATTATTCATAATAATAATATTTGTGTGTGTGGTTTAAGAAGGGCGGCGCCCTAGCGCCCTCTATAGACCAGCCGCCACTGCTTATAATGTGACTCTCGTGTCTGTTACATTTCATTTCTGGCAAATCTAATAAGTGGCGACATCTTCGGAACATTATGACAGACGAAAACGAAAATGGCACTCAGCAATTCAACAGTGTAATGAATCGCGTTTTTAATGCGCTTGACGTTGCCAGACGGGATCTTGCAGCGCAGCGCAACGACAATGTGCTGCGAGTCACCAGGAACACGTTTCGGAGACGGCGGAGGGCTCCAACAACGGGTATCATTTCAGTTCTTAAATGTGCATTAGCATTAGCATTGTCCATTTCATATTGTGCTGATACATTGGTCTTAAATCATATATAGTGCAAGGCAAGCTTATTTAAAAAGTTTTGTTCACGTTACATTTGCAGTGGATTCCTAATGTATCGAGTTTTAACGTTTTCATTTTAAGTTTGAGCCGGAAGAGCAAGCTAACTACTGCTGTGTAGCCTACATAAAGCCTACATAAACTTACTGTGCCAGGACAAGTTGTGTATTTTAAACCAACTGGATAAATATTACAGTTATAAAGATGAAAATATTTAAGCAATAGTCGTAAAAGTATTTAAGCAGTAGTGTACTTGAATGTTATGTTTTGGAGAAGCTCCCACAAATCTTTAAAAAGGAATATTATAACTTGTTCATAATTATACAAAAATGTGAGAACTATGACAACTCAATTTCAGTATAAATGCTAACGTCCTTGACTCAACAGGCCAATTATACTGAGGGATACCAACTTTGTTATGTCTTTTTCTAATGACAATTAAGCAGTTATTACAAATAACTTACTCCACTAAATACAGCTGCTATTTCTGCTATAGACAGGCTATATCAGTATTAACAAAATCTGTTTCACAATTTAAATGACAAATCTGTCATTTAAATTGTGAAATATTTAAATGTTATATCCATGGCTTAGGACATTACATTACGAAGCTGTATCATACGGTAATCCTATATCTTTCTTTCTTTCAAAATGGCGGACTGTAGGATAGACGATAAGTAAAGCATGCAAGAGAAAAAACGTTATACATAAAAATGGTCATCCATACATTTTCTCCCTCCTTTCCAGACTCAATGGAGCAATTTAGTAAATAAAGTTATTCAATTTTTAACGGTGCTTATTTGGTATAATAATTTGTAATAATTTACATTCTGTCATTTCACAGGGGCATCAAATGAATCTGCCGGAGTTTGGAGGGTGAGACTTTTTCTGTTGGCTATGGCGGACCAATCCGTCCTTCCAGCAGCTACAGAGAGCAGCCGACTGTCAAGAGAAGGTTTAGGTAAATAATTAAATAGGTTTTAAAAATGAGCATCCACTTAAGACTGATTCATTATCTGCACAGGAAATGCACACAATTGTTTGCACACCAATCAACTTCATTGAAGACTTTTCAATGTTTTATATGAATATTAAATCTGTATGGCCTGGGTGCAAGGTTGAAAACATTAAAAATAATCTCTGTAATCCATCACCTCCACTTTTGGCAGCAATGCTTACCTTTAGTGCATAAAAACATACACATTATGCCTATTCTATCATTGGCTTACATTGTTCAAATATTAATAATAGCTTTTTCCCATTCATAACAAAGTCAATGTCTATGATGAGCCTTCATTGATATGGCACCTTTTTTGACCATATGTTCATAAATGTATATTCTTCACGTCATATAAAGACACGATATGGCTTAGAATCTAAATTATAATTATAGTTATTTATAGAGGCAGTATATTGACTGACACCTTTTTCTTTTTCTTTTTTACAGGAATCCCAGCTCATGACATGCAAGGGGTTGTTTCGGAACGAAGCTATGTCAAGCTCTCAATGAGTCTTTTAGAGTTCAACAGTTATGTTTGCCAAAGTTTTCCTAAAATTCCATTAAATATGATTGGGTTCACTCTGGCAAGAGCCAGCAACTGCAGGCTACTAACACAACTGCAGGCTACTACTATGGCAGACCTTAAAAGATCTATTGGCAGGAGCAGGGTTTATATAATCCCGCAGGCAGACATACCAACATCGTTAGTGGTGAGTTGTTGTTTTGAGCCTATTCTTTACTACTGTTACTATGTTATAAATTCTACATATATATATATTATACTTAATTCTTTAATATTAGGAGATTGATATTGGTTATTTTTTAAGCTGCTTGTTTCGTCCATCAAGTTCTCCTAAACTTCTTTATCATCCACCCCACAGATGGCTTCATCTTCTGCCTCTGCAGCCTTTAGACCTGCAGGAGCACCCTCTACCTCGGCCACTGATTCTGCAGGAGTACCGTCTACCTCGGCCACTGATTCTGCAGGAGCACCCTCTACCTCGGCCACTGATTCTGCTGGAGCACCCTCTACCTCGGCCACTGATTCTGCAAGAGCACCTTCTGCCTCGGCCGCCTCTACCTCGGCCACTGATTCTGCAAGAGCACCTTCTGCCTCTGCAGCCTTTAGACCTGCAGGAGCACCCTCTACCTCGGCCACTGATTCTGCAGGAGTACCGTCTACCTCGGCCACTGATTCTGCAGGAGCACCCTCTACCTCGGCCACTGATTCTGCTGGAGCACCCTCTACCTCGGCCACTGATTCTGCAAGAGCACCCTCTGCCTCGGCCGCCTCTACCTCGGACACTGATTCTGAAGGAGCACCCTCTGCCTCGGCCGCCTCTACCTGGGCCGCCACTGAAACTGCAGGATCAACCGCTGCCCCCATACCCCCATCAACTTCTGTATCTATGGACGCTGATGTATGTAAAAAATATCTTATTATGAATTCATCTCAGGACATTTTCGAAAATAAACATAGTAAAAGACGGTTGGATGTAATTGTTACCTCTTGTCAATCAACAGGTGGAAGGTTTGGATTCCGCACAATGGGTAAATGCTGGGACTCCAGAGGTAAAGCTTTATATGGCTCTATAGTTCAGTATTTGTAATATATACGTTTTAATAAGGACATTAACATTCCATGCACCAATTTTACTTTCAAGGTCTTTTACAGAAGGTCACGTTTGGAACAACCAAACAGGTATTTATAGATAATGGTGTTTTATACATAATTAACACAGTGTATTGGTTTTGAATGTAAGAAAACTGAATACCCTGTTCTCATCCTTTATATATTCTATGAATAGTGACCTCTTAAAAGAAAGAAACATTTTTTTTTTCTAGGAATTCCTTCAATGATTTTTTAATTGATGATTCTGATGAGGAGGAAGAGGGCGAGGACGAGGCTTTTGGGGCTTTGGAAATTGATGTCTTTCCCGTGGTAAGCTTTATTTGTCATTATTAAAAAATAGGACAACATTTGTTTCCAGGAACTGATAATGACACATACTAAATGCATTTCCGAAAGCACCAGTACCCAAGACAGACAACCCCTCTTCACCAATCACCAGTCATGTATAATGGACTTTATACATTTTTAATCATTTAGGAAGAAGTGGATCTGACCGTCCTTTTAAGTGACTTCAAAAAGGATTTCGTTTCTGATGGCCTAGTCAGTAGCATCTGCATCAGGAGGAAGAAACTTCTTGAGAGTGCAATAAAAGCCATCTCAAGGGTTACATTCTGCTGGAACAATTCCCCCTACATAGAATTTGTAGGAGAAGATGGAGATGACATGGGAGGACCACAGAGAGAGTTTTTCAGGTCTGAATAACCTCATTTAGTGTATGATTCTTAATCATAATGTGTCCTCGTTTTCAGGTTGACTGCAAAGTAATAGTACTGTATTTTTTTCTCAATTGATTTATTGTAGACTCTTGATGATAGAAGTACAGACATCCATGGGAATATTCGAGGGAAAGGCTGGTCAGGTCTTTCTTACCTATGACCAAGCGGCATTAGATGGCCACAAGTATTTCCAAGCAGGCCGCCTAATTGCGTGGTCAGTAGCACACGGAGGTCCGTGTATCAAAGCCCTGGATCCCAGCCTGTACCAGCTGATGTGCGGCCAGGAGCCTCAACTGGAGCAATTTGACTGCAGTGTGCTGCCTGATCCGGATGTTCAAAGCAGAGTAAAAAGGGTGCCTGATTATTTTTATGTTATTAATTAATTAATATTTATTAGGATTTGATAGAAACAAATACATTCCTTCTTGGTCAGTCAAAGTTTGTAAAAGCATAAAAAGCATTTCTACTAAACCTTTGTAATTTATCAATCCGGCTACATTGTTTTATCTCTAAGATCCTACAGTGCAAGACTGCAGAGGACCTGTCTGCCCTCCAGAAAGACTTGGGGGACTGGATCTCTGAGTGTGGCGTCCCTGGCATCTTCAGTGCCACTATCGGAGAAATTCCGAAGATTTATGCCTATGTAGTTAAGCACTACATATTTCTCAGGTAAACAAAAACACTTATAAACAAAAAAATATAAAGTCATAGACATTATAAAACACTGTTAATATAAAAGCCATAACTTACTGTATGCTACTAATATTTAACATTTTGAACACTGAATATCTTTGTGTTTTCCTTAATGTAGGTTAAAATGTTGCAAATTATGTATGCTCTTTCCTTTTATCACTGCTTTTTAGTCTTTTCCAAAAAAAAACCATCAGTTTTTCTTCAGGTTATATATATGTTTGATCTTTGTTGGCTTATAGAACGGCCAAGATGGTGAACCAATTGACGGAGGGCATGAATGCTTTTGGGAACCTGTGGGACCTGGTCAGGAACAACTGGATTGCCTTCCTTCCCTGCTTCACCAACATGAGGACCCCGCTGACAAAATCCTCCTTTAAGGCCATATTGAAATATGAATACAGTCCAAGAGGAACAAATCACCGGGAAAAAGAGGAGGACACGATATACAGCTGGGAGTTGTTCCTAAACCTCATCGAAGGTACATTTTATACCTTAAGGAAAATTTAAAAGCACCTCATATGAAATGACTACAACTCAGTAAATACTGTTATTGATGGATGCTTTACAAAAAAGAAAATCGATTTAATTTAATATCAATGTAGATAATGCAAATACAAAAAGGGGCAAATACACATGTTGATGTCAATATACCATAAAGCCAAATAAATGTAAACTACATTATTGATTAATGTTTGATGTTAAATTACTTTAGTGATATTATTATGTTCCACATTTGACTTTAAAAATGAAAATAAATATTATTCCAATATACACTTTTGTCATTGGCAGACAAACTGACTGAACTGACATTTGAGGACCTGCTGATTTTCATCACTGGGGCAGATGAAGTTCCAACGCTTGGCTTTCCAAACAAGCCCTCCATTGACTTTTATACACAGGAGGCCGGCGTGCGTCGTTTGCCATATGCCTCAACCTGTGCTATGACGTTGTTCCTACCAAGAGGCATCACAGAGGAACAAGAGCTTCACAACATACTGAACCAGTCAGTGAAAGACTCGTTGGGCTTTTTAAAGGTCTAGAAATATAGACAAGGAGGAAGAGAGGAGTAGGAGGAGGATTGGGAGGGTGTGCAGAGTGTGAGGATAAGATGAGGGAGAAATTATTACTGCAATTTTGTGAACTTTGACATTATTGCCATAAATATGGAAACTTAATAATAATAATAATGTCCCCTCACACTTAATAGTTTTTGGCCCTCACATTATGTTCTTTCAATTAGAACATGTTTTGAATCTGTCTAACACAAAGCAGATACCTGTCCTTTAAGTCAGTTGTTCCACTCATTGCATTTTGGAGATCTTGCTGTTGTTCAGAGCTCAGGATAATGTGTGGTTGTGGCACTATCACTGCTCGTTCAAGATCATCATTGTTTGCTTGCAACTGATCGAGCCGTATGCCATGTCTTGCCAAGCCATCTTCAATATTTTCTTGGCTGTAGGGATCATTTCCAAAGACATTGTCAATAGCTGTTGAATGTTGCTCCCTGTTGGCTAGCATGCCCTCCATCCAAATATGTGTTGGTGTACGATTGTTAGCAGTTCTTAGTCTATGGTTGTTCCAGGCATGTCTGAATAAATCTAGTCTTTTTTGGATTTCTGGTTTAAAAACGATTTGTAGTGCCATTTTCTGAATGTCATCTCCGGGGTTCAATATTTCTTCATCTTCAAAGGAATAAAAAAGTGTGTAAAAATAGTGCACAACCTGCTGGAAAACATCTCTCCAAAGACGCTCAATACGTTGGTTGTGTACAGACTGGCCTGTAATGTGCCTCGCTTCTCCGTTTCCCTGTAGAAGGTTC
Source organism: Notothenia rossii (assembly GCF_949606895.1). NCBI lineage: Eukaryota > Metazoa > Chordata > Actinopteri > Perciformes > Nototheniidae > Notothenia > Notothenia rossii. Next base: position 31,624,527 of record NC_136901.1, on the reverse strand, counting down.
ATCAAGAGGGCAACTAGAGTGTTCTCCCCGCCGTGGTCAGACCTGACTCTGGATGGTAACCCATACCGACAGGTAGCTCGAACAAAATGGGTCAACACTGTCAAAGCTGTGTTGTCAGTGCCGCAGTTGATAAAAGTTACGAGTCTGGAGTTCCCATCAATTCCGGCATGTGTCACAAACCCCCACCTGTACAAATAATCGAATGAATAGAACAAGGAATTAATGCATTACATCAACTACCTTAAAGGTTATCTTTATAACATTTGTTCAATATATCCAATACTTCTATAAATGTTGTTGATAATAAAATGATTGAGATTATATAGTGAAAGAGGAAAATAATAAACACAACTACGATGGATTAGAAGATCATATTGACTGCTATAATTACTTTCTTTCAAAGTCTAGAGCTGATTACCGAATGAGACGCATATGGCCATCTATGTGCCACAAGCTGTTAGGAAAGGGCACATAGTAGGTTCTCCTAGCCACAGTCTGGCCCCATCTCTGTGCTGCTGCAGCAGGATCGATTTGCTTTAGAGTCTCTCTAACTCTTCTTCTTTGTACCACAATCCCTTCTGCGTGCAGGTATGCCCTCATCATCTGAAAGTGGTTGATTTAAAGACAAATAAGATACAGATCATTATCTATAAAATGATATATATAAAAAACTCTAAAAGGGAATATTAACTAGTATGCTTACTTCTGAACCTGATCTAGGAAACTGGTTGTGGAGTCTCCTGACATGCTCTTCTAGGTCAGGATCACTAATGGTAGTGAATCTGTTCCTTGCTGAAGTATTTAAAGACTTCATTTTTTTATGAAGGAATGAGGAGGAACAGCCCAACATCCTTGCCATTGCTCTCACGGTAAAACCTTGACCTAGGAGAAGCTCAATTTGCCCCCTCGTTATGTCAAGAGCAGGTCTTCCTCGTCTTCCTTATGATATGGAAATAAAAAGGAAAATATATAAACATATGTATAATTATTATAACAGCTCATCAGAACGTTCATCAACAGAACAATGATTTTTTAAAAGTTAAGTAAGTCTGTTAAAAACAGGTCACATTAATATTCACGTGAGTTCAAACTTATATAAACTGGTAAAAAAAACATATAGAGTTTTATTATAAACCTGTCCCTTCCCTTTAACTTTTATCCATTTGACTATATCCTAATTACAAGAATGCAGGTTTTTTTCCTCATCAAAAATGAGGTATAACACATTTCTTTGCCATAGCTTCTTAATGACATTGATACTGTTGGATACAGTATTAGTAAGACCAGTACCAACAATACTATGAAGTACTTTTACTGTCAACTTTTTGAGTAATCCTCTGTCAAAGTCCTCTCCTGAGTACACGAAAGCATTTTTTTCTTTTCTTTTTAATAAGCCTTAAAAGAATGTTCTTCATGAGACTGGAATTGTTGGACAGAGTATTTTAAGAGGATATGGTAGACATGATATATAAAGTATTTCCATTCAGTACTCCAGCAGGAGCATTTAACCATTGGAAAGTCTTCACAGAATGTCCTGGATAGCTGTTCACAACTTTCCTTCAGCACAGTGCCACACACCCTTGTCACTTTAATTGAACTGTTATGATGCTGTTATCTTTTAATATATGATTATTTCTCTGCCCCTAGTTCTTTCCTCACAGATTCTTCAGTCTCATCATTCCATCAGTCCCAGTCAACGCCTCCAGCACACTTCCAGGGTCTGACTCCAGAGAGATATTGTCCTGATGCTGTACAAGGGTTATGCCCCATGATCACAAAATGATCCCTGTGTGCCAATGAGCTGATATCATGTCTGGGATTAACGTTACATCAGCCTTTGTAAAAACAATTATTTCCTTTTTTCTCTTTTCTCTTCCCTTAACTGAATAGTCCTGTCTTTAAGTAATGAAATGTAAAGTCCCTTTCTTTCACCATTTTAAGTCTGCAAAACAGGCATTGTTACTGTATGTGTTTTGAGAAATTACACAATAAATGGCCCAGAATTGTTCATTATGAAGTTTGACTGTTGTTGGCTTGAAGAAATACATTCTGGCTAAGCCGTCCAGGTGAAATAGGCTTTGTTTTGCAATATTTATTATTATGTCACCAGTTATTTAAATAAATCACTATCAGAGGATAATACAAGGAAACCTAATACTGCCTTTATCTAAAGAGCCATTGAAGCCCATGAATAATTGAACCTTCCGCAAATATTTTCATCTGCTGTATTAGTAACGTTCCCACGTGTTTTCAAATTGAAATTAAAGGACTAATATCTGTACAGAACATTATACAAATATGCTTCACCTGCGGTATTTTAATTTTTAAAAGTGTTCAGAAAGACTCAATCAATTATATATATCTATATATATAATATCTATATTGTTATTAACTTCAACCAAAGTACTGTTAATGCACTGTGCTCATGTACGGTGAAGAGCCCTCCTGTGGGGAAACATAGAAACTGCACTTAAACCACTTTGTGCTTTTTAACCGGTTTAAAATAGTTTTTTTCACTTTTAAAATACATGCTGCCCTAGATATAAGTACAAATGAAGTCTGAAATGCAGTGCCTAACTCACCTGAATGCACAAGGTGTGCTGCATGGAAACCAGTATGTAGGGCATTGGAAGCTTGAGGTTCGGAGATGAAAGATCTGAGATCAGTGAGACTTTGAACTATATCCTGCACAGCCTCGGCGCTGATGGTATCTCCAACCCTTCTTACGTTAGCTATAGAGCTGTTGATAGCGTAAACTTCTGTTCGGCCCAAAGAACCTTGATTAAATGCTCTTTGAATCTCAGTACATCTTCTTCTTATACGTCTCAGTACAACGTCCGCCATGTTTGTGTATGAACTTCTGTGAAGATTGATGGGTGAGGTCTATCTTAAGAGCCAATAGGAGACCTCGATGCATTATTTCCCCTCCTCCTCATTAGCATTCTGTGCGACTAGTGCGACTAGTGCGACTAGTGCACATTTGGGATCCACTAGTGCGACTAGTGAACATTTTAAGCCCGACTAGTTCACTAGTGGAATTTCAATGTATCTCACTAGTTAACTAGTAAAGGGCGAAGGGTTCACTAGTTAACGTGTAGACATTTTGAGCCCCACTAGTTAACTAGTAAGGCCAAAAGACGCGTCAACTAGTTAACTAGTGAACCTTTTGCCTTTACTAGTTAACTAGTGAGTGATTCTGGGTGCGACTAGTTAACTAGTGCAGACAAATGTATGCCACTAGTTAACTAGTTGTGCTTATTTTGTGTAACTAGTTAACATGTCAGAGCTTTTGCAGCGCACTAGTTAACATGTAAGACTTTTAGCCTCACTAGTACGGTCAGAGGGTCACTAGTTCATGAAAAAGCTTACATGTTGATACTTTGGTGCAACTAGTGCTGCTCCTGGCGTCACTAGTAAGGCTTATGTGCTAACTAGTCGGACAAAAGTGCCACTAGTCGCTGAAAAAGACTGACTAGTGTAATGTTTTATTCAACTAGTAAGGCAGAATGCCAAACTAGTTTGACCATATCTCTAACAAGTGGAATCAAAGAGCCAACTAGTGTAGACAGCTGCCGTCTGATATCAAGGATGTGGAATAAATACTCAAATGGCTTGCCATAGTTGTTGCAACAGTAGTAGGGGCTGGTGTTGTTGTTGCAACAGTAGTAGGGGCTGCTGTCGTTGGTGAAGCAGTAGTTGTAGGTTGCACCGTTGTAAGAGCAGCAGTAGTTGTAGGTACTGCTGTTGTTGTTGCAACAGTAGTAGGGGCTGCAGTTGTAGGTGAAGCGGTAGTTGTAGGTGAAGCAGTAGTAGTAGGTGAAGCAGTAGTAGTAGGTGAAGCAGTAGTTGTAGGTGCTGCTGTTGTTGTTGCAACAGTAGTAGGTGCTGCAGTTGTAGGTGTAGCAGTAGTTGTAGGTGCCGCTGTTGTTGTTGCGACAGTTGTAGGATCTGCTGTCGTTGTTGCAACAGTAGTAGGTGCTGCTGTTGTTGTTGCAACAGCAGTAGGGGCTGCTGTCGTTAGTGCAGGAGTAGTTGTAGGTGCTGCTGTTGTTGTTGCAACAGTAGTAGGGGCTGCCGTCGTTGGTGCAGCAGTAGTTGTAGGTGCTGCTGTTGTTGTTGCAACAGTAGTAGCGGCAGCAGTTGTAGTTGAAGCAGTAGTTGTAGGTTGCACCGTTGTCGGAGCAGCAGTAGTTGTAGGTGCTGCTGTTGTTGTTGCAACAGTAGTAGGGGCTGCTGTTGTTGTTGCAACAGTAGTAGGGGCTGCTGTCGTTGGTGAAGCAGTAGTTTTAGGTTGCACTGTTGTCAGAGCAGCAGTAGTAGTAGGTGCTGCTGTCGTTGGTGCAGCAGTAGTTGTAGGTGCTGCTGTTGTTGTTGCAACATTAGTAGGGGCTGCTGTTGTTGTTGCAACAGTAGTAGGGGCTGCTGTCGTTGGTGCAGCAGTAGTTGTAGGTTGTACCGTTGTAAGAGCAGCAGTAGTTGTAGGTGCTGCTGTTGTTGTTGCAACAGTAGTAGGGGCTGCTGTCGTTGGTGCAGCAGTAGTTGTAGGTGCTGCTGTTGTTGTTGCAACAGTAGTAGGGGCTGCTGTCGTTGGTGCAGCAGTAGTTGTAGGTGCTGCTGTTGTTGTTGCAACAGTAGTCGTGGCTGCAGTTGTAGGTGAAGCAGTAGTTGTAGGTGAAGCAGTAGTTGTGGGTTGCACCATTGTCGGAGCAGCAGTAGTTGTAGGTGCTGCTGTTTTTGTTGCAACAGTTGTTGGGGCTGTTGTTGTTGTTGTTGTTGCAACAGTTGTAGAGGCTGCTGTCGTTGTTGCAGCAGTAGTTGTCGGAGCAGCAGTAGTTGTAGGTGCTGCTGTTGTTGTTGCAACAGTAGTAGGGGCTGCTGTCATTGGTGCAGCAGTAGTTGTATGTTGCACCGTTGTAAGAGCAGCAGTAGTTGTAGGTGCTGCTGTTGTTGTTGCAACAGTAGTAGCGGCAGCAGTTGATTGTGAAGCAGTAGTTGTAGGTTGCACCGTTGTCGGAGCAGCAGTAGTTGAAGGTACTGCTGTTGTTGTTGCAACAGTTGTAGGGGCTGTTGTCGTTGGTGCAGCAGTAGTTGTAGATGCTGCTGTTGTTGTTGCAACAGTTGTTGGGGCTGTTGTTGTTGTTGTTGTTGTTGCAACAGTTGTAGAGGCTGCTGTCGTTGTTGCAGCAGTAGTTGTCGGAGCAGCAGTAGTTGTAGGTGCTGCTGTTGTTGTTGCAACAGTAGTAGGGGCTGCTGTCATTGGTGCAGCAGTAGTTGTATGTTGCACCGTTGTAAGAGCAGCAGTAGTTGTAGGTGCTGCTGTTGTTGTTGCAACAGTAGTAGCGGCAGCAGTTGATTGTGAAGCAGTAGTTGTAGGTTGCACCGTTGTCGGAGCAGCAGTAGTTGAAGGTACTGCTGTTGTTGTTGCAACAGTTGTAGGGGCTGTTGTCGTTGGTGCAGCAGTAGTTGTAGGTGCTGCTGTTGTTGTTGCAACAGTAGTAGGGGCTGCAGTTGTAGGTGAAGCAGTAGTTGTAGGTTGCACTGTTGTCGGAGCAGCAGTAGTTGTAGGTGCTGCTGTTGTTGTTGCAACAGTGGTAGGGGCTGCTGTTGTTGTTGCCACAGTAGTATGGGCTGCTGTCGTTGGTGAAGCAGTAGTTGTAGGTTGCACTGTTGTCAGAGTAGCAGTCGTAGTAGGTGCTGCTGTCGTAGGTGCAGCAGTAGTTGTAGGTGCTGCTGTTGTTGTAGGTTGCACCGTTGTAAGAGCAGCAGTAGAAGTAGGGGCTGCTGTCGTTGGTGCAGCAGTAGTTGTAGGTAGTGCTGTTGTTGTTGCAACAGTAGTAGGGGCTGCTGTCGTTGGTGCAGCAGTAGTTGTAGGTGCTGCTGTTGTTGTTGCAACAGTACTAGTGGCTGTAGTTGTAGGTGAAGCAGTAGTTGTAGGTGAAGCAGTAGTTGTAGGTTGCACCGTTGTCGGAGCAGCAGTAGTTGTAGGTGTTGCTGTTGTTGTTGCAAAAGTAGTAGGGGCTCCTGTCGTTGGTGCAGCAGTAGTTGTAGGTGCTGCTGTTGTTGTTGCAACAGTAGTAGCGGCTGCTGTTGTTGTTGCAACAGTAGTATGGGCTGCTGTCGTTGGTGAAGCAGTAGTTGTAGGTTGCACTGTTGTCAGAGCAGCAGTAGTAGTAGGTGCTGCTGTCGTAGGTGCAGCAGTAGTTGTAGGTGCTGCTGTTGTTGTTGCAACAGTAGTAGGGGCTGCTGTCGTTGGTGCAGCAGTAGTTGTAGGTTGTACCGTTGTAAGAGCAGCAGTAGTTGTAGGTGCTGCTGTTGTTGTTGCAACAGTAGTAGGAGGTGCTGTCGTTGGTGCAGCAGTAGTTGTAGGTTGTACCGTTGTAAGAGCAGCAGTAGTTGTAGGTGCTGCTGTTGTTGTTGCAACAGTAGTAGGGGCTGGTGTTGTTGTTGCAACAGTAGTAGGGGCTGCTGTCGTTGGTGAAGCAGTAGTTGTAGGTTGCACCGTTGTAACAGCAGCAGTAGTTGTAGGTACTGCTGTTGTTGTTGCAACAGTAGTAGGGGCTGCAGTTGTAGGTGAAGCAGTAGTAGTAGGTGAAGCAGTAGTAGTAGGTGAAGCAGTAGTTGTAGGTGCTGCTGTTGTTGTTGCAACAGTAGTAGGTGCTGCAGTTGTAGGTGTAGCAGTAGTTGTAGGTGCCGCTGTTGTTGTTGCGACAGTTGTAGGATCTGCTGTCGTTGTTGCAACAGTAGTAGGGGCTGCTGTCGTTAGTGCAGGAGTAGTTGTAGGTGCTGCTGTTGTTGTTGCAACAGTAGTAGGGGCTGCCGTCGTTGGTGCAGCAGTAGTTGTAGGTGCTGCTGTTGTTGTTGCAAAAGTAGTAGCGGCAGCAGTTGTAGTTGAAGCAGTAGTTGTAGGTTGCACCGTTGTCGGAGCAGCAGTAGTTGTAGGTGCTGCTGTTGTTGTTGCAACAGTAGTAGGGGCTGCTGTTGTTGTTGCAACAGTAGTAGGGGCTGCTGTCGTTGGTGAAGCAGTAGTTGTAGGTTGCACTGTTGTCAGAGCAGCAGTAGTAGTAGGTGCTGCTGTCGTTGGTGCAGCAGTAGTTGTAGGTGCTGCTGTTGTTGTAGGTTGCACCGTTGTAAGAGCAGCAGTAGTTGTAGGTGCTGCTGTTGTTGTTGCAACAGTAGTAGGGGCTGCTGTTGTTGTTGCAACAGTAGTAGGGGCTGCTGTCGTTGGTGCAGCAGTAGTTGTAGGTTGTACCGTTGTAAGAGCAGCAGTAGTTGTAGGTGCTGCTGTTGTTGTTGCAACAGTAGTAGGGGCTGCTGTCGTTGGTGCAGCAGTAGTTGTAGGTGCTGCTGTTGTTGTTGCAACAGTAGTAGGGGCTGCTGTCGTTGGTGCAGCAGTAGTAGGGGCTGCTGTCGTTGGTGCAGCAGTAGTTGTAGGTGCTGCTGTTGTTGTTGCAACAGTAGTCGTGGCTGCAGTTGTAGGTGAAGCAGTAGTTGTAGGTGAAGCAGTAGTTGTGGGTTGCACCATTGTCGGAGCAGCAGTAGTTGTAGGTGCTGCTGTTTTTGTTGCAACAGTAGTAGGGGCTGCTGTCGTTGGTGCAGCAGTAGTTGTAGATGCTGCTCTTGTTGTTGCAACAGTTGTTGGGGCTGTTGTTGTTGTTGTTGTTGTTGTTGTTGTTGCAACAGTTGTAGAGGCTGCTGTCGTTGTTGCAGCAGTAGTTGTCAGAGCAGCAGTAGTTGTAGGTGCTGCTGTTGTTGTTGCAACAGTAGTAGGGGCTGCTGTCATTGGTGCAGCAGTAGTTGTATGTTGCAACGTTGTAAGAGCAGCAGTAGTTGTAGGTGCTGCTGTTGTTGTTGCAACAGTAGTAGCGGCAGCAGTTGATTGTGAAGCAATAGTTGTAGGTTGCACCGTTGTCGGAGCAGCAGTAGTTGAAGGTACTGCTGTTGTTGTTGCAACAGTTGTAGGGGCTGTTGTCGTTGGTGCAGCAGTAGTTGTAGGTGCTGCTGTTGTTGATGCAACAGTAGTAGGGGCTGCAGTTGTAGGTGAAGCAGTAGTCGTAGGTTGCACTGTTGTCGGAGCAGCAGTAGTTGTAGGTGCTGCTGTTGTTGTTGCAACAGTGGTAGGGGCTGCTGTTGTTGTTGCCACAGTAGTATGGGCTGCTGTCGTTGGTGAAGCAGTAGTTGTAGGTTGCACTGTTGTCAGAGTAGCAGTCGTAGTAGGTGCTGCTGTCGTAGGTGCAGCAGTAGTTGTAGGTTGCACCGTTGTCGGAGCAGCAGTAGTTGTAGGTGCTGCTGTTGTTGTTGCAACAGTAGTAGGGGCTTCTGTCGTTGGTGCAGCAGTAGTTGTAGGTGCTGCTGTTGTTGTTGCAACAGTTGTTGGGGCTGTTGTTGTTGTTGTTGTTGTTGTTGCAACAGTTGTAGAGGCTGCTGCCGTTGGTGCAACAGTAGTTGTAGGTGCTGCTGTTGTTGTTGCAACAGTTGTAGAGGCTGCTGTTGTTGGTGCAGCAGTAGTTGTAGGTGCTGCTGTTGTTGTTGCAACAGTTGTAGAGGCTGCTGTCGTTGGTGCAGCAGTAGTTGTAGGTGCTGCTGTTGTTGTTGCAACAGTAGTAGGGGCTGCTGTCGTTGGTGCAGCAGTAGTTGTAAGTTGCACCGTTGTCGGAGCAGCAGTAGTTGAAGTTGCTGCTGTTGTTGTTGCAACAGTTGTAGGGGCTGTTGTCTTTGTTGCAGCAGTAGTTGTAGGTGCTGCTGTTTTTGTTGCAACAGTAGTAGGGGCTGCAGTTGTAGGTGAAGCAGTAGTCGTAGGTTGCACCGTTGTCGGAGCAGCAGTAGTTGTAGGTGCTGCTGATGTTGTTGCAACAGTAGTAGGGGCTGCTGTTGTTGTTGCAACAGTAGTATGGGCTTCTGTCGTTGGTGAAGCAGTAGTTGTAGGTTGCACTGTTGTCAGAGCAGCAGTAGTAGTAGGTGCTGCTGTCGTAGGTGCAGCAGTAGTTGTAGGTGCTGCTGTTGTTGTAGGTTGCACCGTTGTAAGAGCAGCAGTAGTAGTAGGTGCTGCTGTCGTTGGTGCAGCAGTAGTTGTAGGTGCTGCTGTTGTTGTTGCAACAGTAGTAGTGGCTGCAGTTGTAGGTGAAGCAGTAGTTGTAGGTGAAGCAGTAGTTGTAGGTTGCACCGTTGTCGGAGCAGCAGTAGTTGTAGGTGCTGCTGTTGTTGTTGCAACAGTTGTTGGGGCTGTTGTTGTTGTTGTTGTTGTTGCAACAGTTGTAGATGCTGCTGTCGTTGGTGCAGCAGTAGTTGTAGGTGCTGCTGTTGTTGTTGCAACAGTTGTAGAGGCTGATGTCGTTGGTGCAGCAGTAGTTGTCGGAGCAGCAGTAGTTGTAGGTGCTGCTGTTGTTGTTGCAACAGTAGTAGCGGCTGCTGTCGTTGGTGCAGCAGTAGTTGTAGGTGCTGCTGTTGTTGTTGCAACAGTAGTAGTGGCTACAGTTGTAGGTGAAGCAGTAGTTGTAGGTGAAGCAGTAGTTGTAGGTTGCACCGTTGTCGGAGCAGCAGTAGTTGTAGGTGCTGCTGTTGTTGTTGCAAAAGTAGTAGGGGCTCCTGTCGTTGGTGCAGCAGTAGTTGTAGGTGCTGCTGTTGTTGTTGCAACAGTAGTAGCGGCTGCTGTTGTTGTTGCAACAGTACTAGGGGCTGCTGTCGTTGGTGAAGCAGTAGTTGTAGGTTGCACTGTTGTCAGAGCAGCAGTAGTAGTAGGTGCTGCTGTCGTAGGTGCAGCAGTAGTTGTAGGTGCTGCTGTTGTTGTTGCAACAGTAGTAGAGGCTGCTGTCGTTGGTGCAGCAGTAGTTGTAGGTTGTACCGTTGTAAGAGCAGCAGTAGTTGTAGGTGCTGCTGTTGTTGTTGCAACAGTAGTAGGGGCTGGTGTTGTTGTTGCAACAGTAGTAGGGGCTGCTGTCGTTGGTGAAGCAGTAGTTGTAGGTTGCACCGTTGTAAGAGCAGCAGTAGTTGTAGGTACTGCTGTTGTTGTTGCAACAGTAGTAGGGGCTGCAGTTGTAGGTGAAGCGGTAGTTGTAGGTGAAGCAGTAGTAGTAGGTGAAGCAGTAGTAGTAGGTGAAGCAGTAGTAGTAGGTGAAGCAGTAGTTGTAGGTGCCGCTGTTGTTGTTGCGACAGTTGTAGGATCTGCTGTCGTTGTTGCAACAGTAGTAGGTGCTGCTGTTGTTGTTGCAACAGTAGTAGGGGCTGCTGTCGTTAGTGCAGGAGTAGTTGTAGGTGCTGCTGTTGTTGTTGCAAACGTAGTAGGGGCTACCGTCGTTGGTGCAGCAGTAGTTGTAGGTGCTGCTGTTGTTGTTGCAACAGTAGTAGCGGCAGCAGTTGTAGTTGAAGCAGTTGTTGTAGGTTGCACCGTTGTCGGAGCAGCAGTAGTTGTAGGTGCTGCTGTTGTTGTTGCAACAGTAGTAGGGGCTGCTGTTGTTGTTGCAACAGTAGTAGGGGCTGCTGTTGTTGGTGAAGCAGTAGTTGTAGGTTGCACTGTTGTCAGAGCAGCAGTAGTAGTAGGTACTGCTGTCGTTGGTGCAGCAGTAGTTGTAGGTGCTGCTGTTGTTGTAGGTTGCACCGTTGTAAGAGCAGCAGTAGTTGTAGGTGCTGCTGTTGTTGTTGCAACAGTAGTAGGGGCTGCTGTTGTTGTTGCAACAGTAGTAGGGGCTGCTGTCGTTGGTGCAGCAGTAGTTGTAGGTTGTACCTTTGTAAGAGCAGCAGTAGTTGTAGGTGCTGCTGTTGTTGTTGCAATAGTAGTAGGGGCTGCTGTCGTTGGTGCAGCAACTTTGTAGGTGCTGCTGTTGTTGTTGCAACAGTAGTAGGGGCTGCTGTCGTTGGTGCAGCAGTAGTAGGGGCTGCTATCGTTGGTGCAGCAGTAGTTGTAGGTGCTGCTGTTGTTGTTGCAACAGTAGTCGTGGCTGCAGTTGTAGGTGAAGCAGTAGTTGTAGGTGAAGCAGTAGTTGTGGGTTGCACCGTTGTCGGATCAGCAGTAGTTGTAGGCACTGCTGTTTTTGTTGCAACAGTAGTAGGGGCTGCTGTCGTAGGTGCAGCAGTAGTTGTAGATGCTGCTGTTGTTGTTGCAACAGTTGTTGGGGCTGTTGTTGTTGTTGCAACAGTTGTAGAGGCTGCTGTCAATGGTGCAGCAGTAGTTGTAGGTGTTGCTGTTGTTGTTGCAACAGTTGTAGAGGCTGCTGTCGTTGTTGCAGCAGTAGTTGTCGGAGCAGCAGTAGTTGTATGTGCTGCTGTTGTTGTTGCAACAGTAGTAGCGGAAGCAGTTGATTGTGAAGCAGTAGTTGTAGGTTGCACCGTTGTCGGAGCAGCAGTAGTTGAAGGTGCTGCTGTTGTTGTTGCAACAGTTGTAGGGGCTGTTGTCGTTTGTGCAGCAGTAGTTGTAGGTGCTGCTGTTGTTGTTGCAACAGTAGTAGGGGCTGCAGTTGTAGGTGAAGCAGTAGTTGTAGGTTGCACTGTTGTCAGAGTAGCAGTCGTAGTAGGTGCTGCTGTCGTAGGTGCAGCAGTAGTTGTATGTGCTGCTGTTGTTGTAGGTTGCACCGTTGTAAGAGCAGCAGTAGTAGTAGGGGCTGCTGTCGTTGGTGCAGCAGTAGTTGTAGGTGCTGCTGTTGTTGTTGCAACAGTAGTAGGGGCTGCTGTCGTTGGTGCAGCAGTAGTTGTAGGTGCTGCTGTTGTTGTTGCAACAGTAGTAGTGGCTGCAGTTGTAGGTGAAGCAGTAGTTGTAGGTGAAGCAGTAGTTGTAGGTTGCACCGTTGTCGGAGCAGCAGTAGTTGTAGGTGCTGCTGTTGTTGTTGCAACAGTAGTAGGGGCTGCTGTCGTTGGTGCAGCAGTAGTTGTAGGTGCTGCTGTTGTTGTTGCAACAGTAGTAGCGGCAGCAGTTGTAGGTGAAGCAGTAGTTGTAGGTTGCACCGTTGTCGGAGCAGCAGTAGTTGTAGGTGCTGCTGTTGTTGTTGCAACAGTAGTAGGGGCTGCTGTTGTTGTTGCAACAGTAGTAGGGGCTGCTGTCGTTGGTGCAGCAGTAGTTGTAGGTTGTACCGTTGTAAGAGCAGCAGTAGTTGTAGGTGCTGCTGTTGTTGTTGCAACAGTAGTAGGGGCTGCTGTCGTTGGTGCAGCAGTAGTTGTAGGTGCTGCTGTTGTTGTTGCAACAGTAGTAGGGGCTGCTGTCGTTGGTGCAGCAGTAGTAGGGGCTGCTGTCGTTGGTGCAGCAGTAGTTGTAGGTGCTGCTGTTGTTGTTGCAACAGTAGTCGTGGCTGCAGTTGTAGGTGAAGCAGTAGTTGTAGGTGAAGCAGTAGTTGTGGGTTGCACCATTGTCGGAGCAGCAGTAGTTGTAGGTGCTGCTGTTTTTGTTGCAACAGTAGTAGGGGCTGCTGTCGTTGGTGCAGCAGTAGTTGTAGATGCTGCTCTTGTTGTTGCAACAGTTGTTGGGGCTGTTGTTGTTGTTGTTGTTGTTGCAACAGTTGTAGAGGCTGCTGTCGTTGTTGCAGCAGTAGTTGTCAGAGCAGCAGTAGTTGTAGGTGCTGCTGTTGTTGTTGCAACAGTAGTAGGGGCTGCTGTCATTGGTGCAGCAGTAGTTGTATGTTGCACCGTTGTAAGAGCAGCAGTAGTTGTAGGTGCTGCTGTTGTTGTTGCAACAGTAGTAGCGGCAGCAGTTGATTGTGAAGCAATAGTTGTAGGTTGCACCGTTGTCGGAGCAGCAGTAGTTGAAGGTACTGCTGTTGTTGTTGCAACAGTTGTAGGGGCTGTTGTCGTTGGTGCAGCAGTAGTTGTAGGTGCTGCTGTTGTTGATGCAACAGTAGTAGGGGCTGCAGTTGTAGGTGAAGCAGTAGTCGTAGGTTGCACTGTTGTCGGAGCAGCAGTAGTTGTAGGTGCTGCTGTTGTTGTTGCAACAGTGGTAGGGGCTGCTGTTGTTGTTGCCACAGTAGTATGGGCTGCTGTCGTTGGTGAAGCAGTAGTTTTAGGTTGCACTGTTGTCAGAGTAGCAGTCGTAGTAGGTGCTGCTGTCGTAGGTGCAGCAGTAGTTGTAGGTTGCACCGTTGTCGGAGCAGCAGTAGTTGTAGGTGCTGCTGTTGTTGTTGCAACAGTAGTAGGGGCTTCTGTCGTTGGTGCAGCAGTAGTTGTAGGTGCTGCTGTTGTTGTTGCAACAGTTGTTGGGGCTGTTGTTGTTGTTGTTGTTGTTGTTGCAACAGTTGTAGAGGCTGCTGTCGTTGGTGCAACAGTAGTTGTAGGTGCTGCTGTTGTTGTTGCAACAGTTGTAGAGGCTGCTGTTGTTGGTGCAGCAGTAGTTGTAGGTGCTGCTGTTGTTGTTGCAACAGTTGTAGAGGCTGCTGTCGTTGGTGCAGCAGTAGTTGTAGGTGCTGCTGTTGTTGTTGCAACAGTAGTAGGGGCTGCTGTCGTTGGTGCAGCAGTAGTTGTAGGTTGCACCGTTGTAAGAGCAGCAGTAGTTGTAGGTGTTGCTGTTGTTGTTGCAACAGTAGTAGCGGCAGCAGTTGATTGTGAAGCAGTAGTTGTAAGTTGCACCGTTGTCGGAGCAGCAGTAGTTGAAGTTGCTGCTGTTGTTGTTGCAACAGTTGTAGGGGCTGTTGTCGTTGTTGCAGCAGTAGTTGTAGGTGCTGCTGTTTTTGTTGCAACAGTAGTAGGGGCTGCAGTTGAAGGTGAAGCAGTAGTCGTAGGTTGCACCGTTGTCGGAGCAGCAGTAGTTGTAGGTGCTGCTGTTGTTGTTGCAACAGTAGTAGGGGCTGCTGTTGTTGTTGCAACAGTAGTATGGGCTTCTGTCGTTGGTGAAGCAGTAGTTGTAGGTTGCACTGTTGTCAGAGCAGCAGTAGTAGTAGGTGCTGCTGTCGTAGGTGCAGCAGTAGTTGTAGGTGCTGCTGTTGTTGTAGGTTGCACCGTTGTAAGAGCAGCAGTAGTAGTAGGTGCTGCTGTCGTTGGTGCAGCAGTAGTTGTAGGTGCTGCTGTTGTTGTTGCAACAGTAGTAGTGGCTGCAGTTGTAGGTGAAGCAGTAGTTGTAGGTGAAGCAGTAGTTGTAGGTTGCACCGTTGTCGGAGCAGCAGTAGTTGTAGGTGCTGCTGTTGTTGTTGCAACAGTTGTTGGGGCTGTTGTTGTTGTTGTTGTTGTTGCAACAGTTGTAGATGCTGCTGTCGTTGGTGCAGCAGTAGTTGTAGGTGCTGCTGTTGTTGTTGCAACAGTTGTAGAGGCTGATGTCGTTGGTGCAGCAGTAGTTGTCGGAGCAGCAGTAGTTGTAGGTGCTGCTGTTGTTGTTGCAACAGTAGTAGCGGCTGCTGTCGTTGGTGCAGCAGTAGTTGTAGGTGCTGCTGTTGTTGTTGCAACAGTAGTAGTGGCTACAGTTGTAGGTGAAGCAGTAGTTGTAGGTGAAGCAGTAGTTGTAGGTTGCACCGTTGTCGGAGCAGCAGTAGTTGTAGGTGCTGCTGTTGTTGTTGCAAAAGTAGTAGGGGCTCCTGTCGTTGGTGCAGCAGTAGTTGTAGGTGCTGCTGTTGTTGTTGCAACAGTAGTAGCGGCTGCTGTTGTTGTTGCAACAGTAGTAGGGGCTGCTGTCGTTGGTGAAGCAGTAGTTGTAGGTTGCACTGTTGTCAGAGCAGCAGTAGTAGTAGGTGCTGCTGTCGTAGGTGCAGCAGTAGTTGTAGGTGCTGCTGTTGTTGTTGCAACAGTAGTAGAGGCTGCTGTCGTTGGTGCAGCAGTAGTTGTAGGTTGTACCGTTGTAAGAGCAGCAGTAGTTGTAGGTGCTGCTGTTGTTGTTGCAACAGTAGTAGGGGCTGGTGTTGTTGTTGCAACAGTAGTAGGGGCTGCTGTCGTTGGTGAAGCAGTAGTTGTAGGTTGCACCGTTGTAAGAGCAGCAGTAGTTGTAGGTACTGCTGTTGTTGTTGCAACAGTAGTAGGGGCTGCAGTTGTAGGTGAAGCGGTAGTTGTAGGTGAAGCAGTAGTAGTAGGTGAAGCAGTAGTAGTAGGTGAAGCAGTAGTTGTAGGTGCTGCTGTTGTTGTTGCAACAGTAGTAGGGGCTGCAGTTGTAGGTGTAGCAGTAGTTGTAGGTGCCGCTGTTGTTGTTGCGACAGTTGTAGGATCTGCTGTCGTTGTTGCAACAGTAGTAGGTGCTGCTGTTGTTGTTGCAACAGTAGTAGGGGCTGCTGTCGTTAGTGCAGGAGTAGTTGTAGGTGCTGCTGTTGTTGTTGCAACAGTAGTAGGGGCTGCCGTCGTTGGTGCAGCAGTAGTTGTAGGTGCTGCTGTTGTTGTTGCAACAGTAGTAGCGGCAGCAGTTGTAGTTGAAGCAGTAGTTGTAGGTTGCACCGTTGTCGGAGCAGCAATAGTTGTAGGTGCTGCTGTTGTTGTTGCAACAGTAGTAGGGGCTGCTGTTGTTGTTGCAACAGTAGTAGGGGCTGCTGTTGTTGGTGAAGCAGTAGTTGTAGGTTGCACTGTTGTCAGAGCAGCAGTAGTAGTAGGTACTGCTGTCGTTGGTGCAGCAGTAGTTGTAGGTGCTGCTGTTGTTGTAGGTTGCACCGTTGTAAGAGCAGCAGTAGTTGTAGGTGCTGCTGTTGTTGTTGCAACAGTAGTAGGGGCTGCTGTTGTTGTTGCAACAGTAGTAGGGGCTGCTGTCGTTGGTGCAGCAGTAGTTGTAGGTTGTACCTTTGTAAGAGCAGCAGTAGTTGTAGGTGCTGCTGTTGTTGTTGCAACAGTAGTAGGGGCTGCTGTCGTTGGTGCAGCAACTTTGTAGGTGCTGCTGTTGTTGTTGCAACAGTAGTAGGGGCTGCTGTCGTTGGTGCAGCAGTAGTAGGGGCTGCTATCGTTGGTGCAGCAGTAGTTGTAGGTGCTGCTGTTGTTGTTGCAACAGTAGTCGTGGCTGCAGTTGTAGGTGAAGCAGTAGTTGTAGGTGAAGCAGTAGTTGTGGGTTGCACCGTTGTCGGAGCAGCAGTAGTTGTAGGCACTGCTGTTTTTGTTGCAACAGTAGTAGGGGCTGCTGTCGTAGGTGCAGCAGTAGTTGTAGATGCTGCTGTTGTTGTTGCAACAGTTGTTGGGGCTGTTGTTGTTGTTGTTGTTGCAACAGTTGTAGAGGCTGCTGTCAATGGTGCAGCAGTAGTTGTAGGTGTTGCTGTTGTTGTTGCAACAGTTGTAGAGGCTGCTGTCGTTGTTGCAGCAGTAGTTGTCGGAGCAGCAGTAGTTGTATGTGCTGCTGTTGTTGTTGCAACAGTAGTAGCGGAAGCAGTTGATTGTGAAGCAGTAGTTGTAGGTTGCACCGTTGTCGGAGCAGCAGTAGTTGAAGGTGCTGCTGTTGTTGTTGCAACAGTTGTAGGGGCTGTTGTCGTTTGTGCAGCAGTAGTTGTAGGTGCTGCTGTTGTTGTTGCAACAGTAGTAGGGGCTGCAGTTGTAGGTGAAGCAGTAGTTGTAGGTTGCACTGTTGTCAGAGTAGCAGTCGTAGTAGGTGCTGCTGTCGTAGGTGCAGCAGTAGTTGTATGTGCTGCTGTTGTTGTAGGTTGCACCGTTGTAAGAGCAGCAGTAGTAGTAGGGGCTGCTGTCGTTGGTGCAGCAGTAGTTGTAGGTGCTGCTGTTGTTGTTGCAACAGTAGTAGGGGCTGCTGTCGTTGGTGCAGCAGTAGTTGTAGGTGCTGCTGTTGTTGTTGCAACAGTAGTAGTGGCTGCAGTTGTAGGTGAAGCAGTAGTTGTAGGTGAAGCAGTAGTTGTAGGTTGCACCGTTGTCGGAGCAGCAGTAGTTGTAGGTGCTGCTGTTGTTGTTGCAACAGTAGTAGGGGCTGCTGTCGTTGGTGCAGCAGTAGTTGTAGGTGCTGCTGTTGTTGTTGCAACAGTAGTAGCGGCAGCAGTTGTAGGTGAAGCAGTAGTTGTAGGTTGCACCGTTGTCGGAGCAGCAGTAGTTGTAGGTGCTGCTGTTGTTGTTGCAACAGTTGTTGGGGCTGTTGTTGTTGTTGTTGCAACAGTTGTAGAGGCTGCTGTCGTTGGTGCAGCAGTAGTTGTAGGTGCTGCTGTTGTTGTTGCAACAGTAGTAGCGGCAGCAGTTGTAGGTGAAGCAGTAGTTGTAGGTTGCACCGTTGTCGGAGCAGCAGTAGTTGTAGGTGCTGCTGTTGTTGTTGCAACAGTTGTTGGGGCTGTTGTTGTTGTTGTTGTTGTTGCAACAGTTGTAGATGCTGCTGTCGTTGGTGCAGCAGTAGTTGTAGGTGCTGCTGTTGTTGTTGCAACAGTTGTAGAGGCTGATGTCGTTGGTGCAGCAGTAGTTGTCGGAGCAGCAGTAGTTGTAGGTGCTGCTGTTGTTGTTGCAACAGTAGTAGCGGCTGCTGTCGTTGGTGCAGCAGTAGTTGTAGGTGCTGCTGTTGTTGTTGCAACAGTAGTAGTGGCTACAGTTGTAGGTGAAGCAGTAGTTGTAGGTGAAGCAGTAGTTGTGGGTTGCACCGTTGTCGGAGCAGCAGTAGTTGTAGGTGCTGCTGTTGTTGTTGCAAAAGTAGTAGGGGCTCCTGTCGTTGGTGCAGCAGTAGTTGTAGGTGCTGCTGTTGTTGTTGCAACAGTAGTAGCGGCTGCTGTTGTTGTTGCAACAGTAGTAGGGGCTGCTGTCGTTGGTGAAGCAGTAGTTGTAGGTTGCACTGTTGTCAGAGCAGCAGTAGTAGTAGGTGCTGCTGTCGTAGGTGCAGCAGTAGTTGTAGGTGCTGCTGTTGTTGTTGCAACAGTAGTAGAGGCTGCTGTCGTTGGTGCAGCAGTAGTTGTAGGTTGTACCGTTGTAAGAGCAGCAGTAGTTGTAGGTGCTGCTGTTGTTGTTGCAACAGTAGTAGGGGCTGGTGTTGTTGTTGCAACAGTAGTAGGGGCTGCTGTCGTTGGTGAAGCAGTAGTTGTAGGTTGCACCGTTGTAAGAGCAGCAGTAGTTGTAGGTACTGCTGTTGTTGTTGCAACAGTAGTAGGGGCTGCAGTTGTAGGTGAAGCGGTAGTTGTAGGTGAAGCAGTAGTAGTAGGTGAAGCAGTAGTAGTAGGTGAAGCAGTAGTTGTAGGTGCTGCTGTTGTTGTTGCAACAGTAGTAGGGGCTGCAGTTGTAGGTGTAGCAGTAGTTGTAGGTGCCGCTGTTGTTGTTGCGACAGTTGTAGGATCTGCTGTCGTTGTTGCAACAGTAGTAGGTGCTGCTGTTGTTGTTGCAACAGTAGTAGGGGCTGCTGTCGTTAGTGCAGGAGTAGTTGTAGGTGCTGCTGTTGTTGTTGCAACAGTAGTAGGGGCTGCCGTCGTTGGTGCAGCAGTAGTTGTAGGTGCTGCTGTTGTTGTTGCAACAGTAGTAGCGGCAGCAGTTGTAGTTGAAGCAGTAGTTGTAGGTTGCACCGTTGTCGGAGCAGCAGTAGTTGTAGGTGCTGCTGTTGTTGTTGCAACAGTAGTAGGGGCTGCTGTTGTTGTTGCAACAGTAGTAGGGGCTGCTGTTGTTGGTGAAGCAGTAGTTGTAGGTTGCACTGTTGTCAGAGCAGCAGTAGTAGTAGGTACTGCTGTCGTTGGTGCAGCAGTAGTTGTAGGTGCTGCTGTTGTTGTTGCAACAGTAGTAGGGGCTGCTGTTGTTGTTGCAACAGTAGTAGGGGCTGCTGTCGTTGGTGCAGCAGTAGTTGTAGGTTGCACCGTTGTAAGAGCAGCAGTAGTTGTAGGTGCTGCTGTTGTTGTTGCAACAGTAGTAGGGGCTGCTGTTGTTGTTGCAACAGTAGTAGGGGCTGCTGTCGTTGGTGCAGCAGTAGTTGTAGGTTGTACCTTTGTAAGAGCAGCAGTAGTTGTAGGTGCTGCTGTTGTTGTTGCAACAGTAGTAGGGGCTGCTGTCGTTGGTGCAGCAACTTTGTAGGTGCTGCTGTTGTTGTTGCAACAGTAGTAGGGGCTGCTGTCGTTGGTGCAGCAGTAGTAGGGGCTGCTATCGTTGGTGCAGCAGTAGTTGTAGGTGCTGCTGTTGTTGTTGCAACAGTAGTCGTGGCTGCAGTTGTAGGTGAAGCAGTAGTTGTAGGTGAAGCAGTAGTTGTGGGTTGCACCGTTGTCGGAGCAGCAGTAGTTGTAGGCACTGCTGTTTTTGTTGCAACAGTAGTAGGGGCTGCTGTCGTAGGTGCAGCAGTAGTTGTAGATGCTGCTGTTGTTGTTGCAACAGTTGTTGGGGCTGTTGTTGTTGTTGTTGTTGCAACAGTTGTAGAGGCTGCTGTCAATGGTGCAGCAGTAGTTGTAGGTGTTGCTGTTGTTGTTGCAACAGTTGTAGAGGCTGCTGTCGTTGTTGCAGCAGTAGTTGTCGGAGCAGCAGTAGTTGTATGTGCTGCTGTTGTTGTTGCAACAGTAGTAGCGGAAGCAGTTGATTGTGAAGCAGTAGTTGTAGGTTGCACCGTTGTCGGAGCAGCAGTAGTTGAAGGTGCTGCTGTTGTTGTTGCAACAGTTGTAGGGGCTGTTGTCGTTTGTGCAGCAGTAGTTGTAGGTGCTGCTGTTGTTGTTGCAACAGTAGTAGGGGCTGCAGTTGTAGGTGAAGCAGTAGTTGTAGGTTGCACTGTTGTCAGAGTAGCAGTCGTAGTAGGTGCTGCTGTCGTAGGTGCAGCAGTAGTTGTATGTGCTGCTGTTGTTGTAGGTTGCACCGTTGTAAGAGCAGCAGTAGTAGTAGGGGCTGCTGTCGTTGGTGCAGCAGTAGTTGTAGGTGCTGCTGTTGTTGTTGCAACAGTAGTAGGGGCTGCTGTCGTTGGTGCAGCAGTAGTTGTAGGTGCTGCTGTTGTTGTTGCAACAGTAGTAGGTGTTGTTGCAACAGTAGTAGTGGCTGCAGTTGTAGGTGAAGCAGTAGTTGTAGGTGAAGCAGTAGTTGTAGGTTGCACCGTTGTCGGAGCAGCAGTAGTTGTAGGTGCTGCTGTTGTTGTTGCAACAGTAGTAGGGGCTGCTGTCGTTGGTGCAGCAGTAGTTGTAGGTGCTGCTGTTGTTGTTGCAACAGTAGTAGCGGCAGCAGTTGTAGGTGAAGCAGTAGTTGTAGGTTGCACCGTTGTCGGAGCAGCAGTAGTTGTAGGTGCTGCTGTTGTTGTTGCAACAGTTGTTGGGGCTGTTGTTGTTGTTGTTGCAACAGTTGTAGAGGCTGCTGTCGTTGGTGCAGCAGTAGTTGTAGGTGCTGCTGTTGTTGTTGCAACAGTTGTAGAGGCTGCTGTCGTTGGTGCAGCAGTAGTTGTCGGAGCAGCAGTAGTTGTAGGTGCTGCTGTTGTTGTTGCAACAGTAGTAGGGGCTGCTGTTGTTGTAGGTTGTACCGTTGTAAGAGCAGCAGTAGTTGTAGGTGCTGCTGTTGTTGTTGCAACAGTAGTAGGGGCTGCTGTTGTTGGTGCAGCAGTAGTTGTAGGTGCTGCTGTTGTTGTTGCAACAGTAGTAGGGGCTGCTGTCGTTGGTGCAGCAGTAGTTGTAGGCAGTAGTCGAGTTGAGGGGGGATGGGGGGGGATGGCATCCCCCTTAGGTATTAAAATGGTCAAAACCATCCCCCTTATGAAACGGCCATCCCCCCTTCCCATCCCCTGTTATTTGATCAATTAATGTGGAAATATTGCCAATGTTTAATTTTCAACATTCTACATTTTATATGTGCACGTCACGTGCCCCTCGTCCACATTATTTTAGCCGCTAAAATACTGTTGACGAGGGGCTCGTGCACATATCACGATCACGAAATTGATGTCAAGTCAGTCAGCGTCAACGATAGCAGCGCAGCCTGTGCAAGCATCATGGCCAGTAAGCGACAAGGACAGCTTGACCTGAGGGACTACTTCGGCTTTAAGAGGACAAAAAGTACCACTGAAGGTAAGTCAAGAATACTTTTGATATGTCACCAAATGTGTAATCTCTGGACAGAGGGGATAACAACAGAGTTCTTGTTTGGGAGCTTACGTTTTTTTTCTTGTTAACTAGCCTAACGCCAGGCAGCTAGTACTAGCTGCTATAGTAACCAACGTCAGTAGACCTTTCTTATATTCACAAAGTTAATGTCAGATTTGATTTCTTTTTCACATGGAATATCTCGCAGGGTTTCCCACAGCTCTTTACTGCTTAGGCGACCGCATAAGCAACACACTTAACTAGCCTAGACATGTTCAGTCGGGGAAAAAAATTAAATGTAATTTAGGATGAGGCAGAGCAAGCTAGTGTACAAGCAGAGACGACAGGGGCAGAAGAACACAGAGAAGAACAGGTGTCGTTGACGGTTCCTGAAACAGCCGGTGAAGTTCAGTTAAGGATGGTAGATAGTCCAAGTTTGGGATTCTTCAGTATGAAAACTGGTTCCGAAAGAACCCATTTGAATTAAGGTTCCTGGAGGATCTTTAGGCTGATTTTGTGTATCAATTCGATGATCATGTATCCACTAGTGATTTAAGCACTTTGTTTGATAAGCTTTCCATTCATTTTAGTGAGATCATATAATATAAATTAAGTGTGAAAATTGCACCTTTAGTCACTGTGAGCGACCAAAATGTATTACTTAAAAAGCTTTAATGTGATGCATGCCTCCGAATCGTGTGATAGCGGCTTCTGGTTGTTGAATGTCATCGCTCTTATTTTATATGAAAAAAAAACACAACTTGACAGTAGGCCTACTTCACTGTCTGCTCATTCTAACAAAACCATAATGCCGTTGTTTTCTTCATCTAGAGGATAATCATGGCGAGGAAGCAGGAAGGAGAGCAGAGGAGACTCGAGCTGGAGAAGGAACAGGTTTGATAATTCTAAATAGACACTTTTCTTTTTCGAAGAGGGGAAATGTATCTTACCAAGTGGGGTTTTCACATAGATATTATGTTTTTGTGGTAGAAAAAAGAAGAGAGGAGGAGGCAGAAGCAGGGCGAGATAGTGTCGATGATTCTGACCAAAATAACCAGGGAGATAATGAGCAAGATATCCCTGAATGCTGGACATCTACCAAGTTCAGGGAGAAAAAAAAGTATTATCCATGGCTAATATGTCAAAGCAAAAAACTTGGCTGCCTAACCTGCCAGAAAATGAAAGTGGTTGGGCCAAGTACATGTGGGAGCAGCCAGTTGCATATTGCTGAGGAGTGGTCCAACGTTAAGGTTACAGCCTATGGTACAAACCGAGCAGCACAGCTGCAGTCTCTTCGTAAGAAAATACACAAGCATAAAATGTCAGACTATCACCAAGCAGCTGAGAAAACCATGGAAAAAGCAAAAGAAAAGACATTGGAAACATTGACTTCTGAAATGCAAAGGGATCACTTCTTAACTACTGATAGGGTATTTCGTACAGTTTACAAGATTGAGAAATCTGGAAGGCCTTTCACAGATCTACCGTCCGATATTGATCTGCAAGTCTTGAATGGACTAGACATGGGAAGAACTTTACATTCAGACTATTCCTGTGCAACAATCAGCCAACACATAGCAAATGAAATGTGAAAGAGAGTAGTTGGAAAGGTCCTTCAAAGTGGAACAAAACTTTCTGTTATGATAGATGAAGCTACAACTGACAGTAAAAAATCAGTATTGATCATTTATATTAGAGCGAGCTTAGGGATGAGTGAAGAGCCCCTAACATTCTTCTTGGATCTAGTTGAGCTTTCTGCTACCAATGCAGGTGAAATCTATCAAGCTCTAATGAAAAATCTGTCACATCATGGCATCTCTGAAGCTATTCTGAGTGAACGCTTTGTTTGCTTTGCATCAGATGGAGCTTCTGTAATGCTTGGAAGTAAAGCAGGTGTTGCAACCAAAATCGTAGAAAAGTTTCCAAACGTAATGGTGTGGCACTGCATGAACCACCGTCTTAAGCTGAGTGTTGGAGATGCTGTTGAAGAAACTGTAGGGATGAATGACTTCCAGTTTTTCTTTGACAAAGTGTACAGTCTCTATCATGCATCGGCCAAAAACCGCCGTGAGCTCACTGAATGTTGTGAGGAACTTGCTTTACAGTGTCTGAACATAGGGAGAATTCTCAGCACTAGATGGGTGGCATCCAGTTACAGGACCATTAAAGCTGTATGGCAGCAGTACCCTGCAATCCACAAGCACTTTTCCAATGCCTCAGTTGATCCTAAAAGAAGTTCAACAGAGAAATGCATGTTCAGTGGTTTAATAGATCGCCTTTCTAATGTCACCTTTGTGCACAATCTTGGAATCATGTATGATGCTTTAGAAGAGTTGTCTGAATTCTCTCTCTCTCTTCAAGACAGAAACATGACGCTCCCCAAGGCTGTAGCAATACTCAGTCGGCAGGTCCGTGTGTTGAAGTCCATGGCAGAGCAGCCTGGACCAGCGGCAGAAGTGGCTCAGACTGCAATCGGTTTGAAGCTATTCAAAGGGGTGCCACTAACAAATAATTTAAGACACAGCAGAGAAATAAACCACCAACATTTTTTTCATGCTTTGGCTGCTAAAATTGAGACAAGAATGGGATCACTGCCTGGAAAACAGAGAAGCAAAGAAGAGTACCAGAGCTTTCTTGACAATGTCCAAGTGCTGCAGCCATCAAACTGGCCAGATGTGTGTGGTGTTCGTTATGCCGAAAAGGAAATACAGGAACTCTGCTCCTTTTTCAAGCTTGATGATGGCAGACAAATTCAGAGAGGAATGAGGGAATATGTTGATATGGTGAAACTCAAAACTGTTGATGAAATGACACCACAAGCACCAGAAGAGCTAAAACCCCTCCTTCAAGCAGTGAACACACTGGTCATCTCCACAGCTGAGTGTGAGCGTGGGTTCAGTCAGATGAACATTTTAACCACAACTAGAAGCACGCTAGAGGTAAAAAGTATGTCAGCCTTGCTTTTCATCAAGTGTGTTGGCCCTCCACTACAAATGTTCAAACCAGAAGTTTATGTCAAGTCTTGGCTTCAAAGTCATAGCTTGGCTAATGATCTGAGAGCAAGAGCCCGGAAAGTTGTCATTAAAAAACATGATTATGAAACTCTTTGGAAGATCCTATGAGATACTACAGTATAGGGGAGAATTGGGTTGGTAGCCATTGAATAAAACTGTTTATTTGTATTTGTATATCATATTATATGTATTATTTTCAGATTTTGTAAATAGTATATTTGTTTAATCCATGTTCTTGCACTTGAATTAAAATGGACTTGACTAGAGAGGATTCATGTTCAATGTTTTGTGAGGTTTTGTTTCAACATTTAATGGATGAATTCCCAGTAGATTTATAGGTATTGTGAGTGTGAAGTTGAAGTTGAAGTTGCACTTGCACCCAGTGGGAAAATGTGTCCTCTGCATTTACCCTAACTATGTAGGAGCAGTGGTAGCCATGGGACCAACTCTAATTCTGAGGTGCCTTGGTCAAGATCAATGACAGGAGTATCTGACACGTAATATATCCATAGCATGCAAGTTGTTTTACAGTAATAGAATATAATAATTATCTTTGTGCTTAAACACTAATCAAAAGGGTACAACGTTGGTCTCCCACCAAATGCGCTGTCATCAGATCAAATTAAGGGCCCTTAAGGCAGTCAGCACCAAACATATATCCAGTGTACTCAACTACCCTGAATTGCAGGTTAGTTTTTGTTTTTAATCTCCGGGGGGGGGGGGGGCATGCAGATCCACCATCCCCCCTGGCTTTTTTTTACAACTTGACCACTAGTTGTAGGTGCTGCTGTTGTTATTGCAACAGTATTCGTGGCTGCAGGTGTAGTTGAAGCAGTAGTTGTAGGTGAAGCAGTAGTTGTAGGTTGCACCGTTGTCGGAGCAGCAGTTGTTGTAGGTGCTGCTGTTGTTGTTGCAACAGTTGTTGGGGCTGTTGTTGTTGTTGTTGTTGTTGTTGTTGTTGCAACAGTTGTAGAGGCTGCTGTCGTTGGTGCAACAGTAGTTGTAGGTGCTGCTGTTGTTGTTGCAACAGTTGTAGAGGCTGCTGTCGTTGGTGCAGCAGTAGTTGTAGGTGCTGCTGTTGTTGTTGCAACAGTAGTAGGGGCTGCAGCTGTAGGTGAAGCAGTAGTCGTAGGTTGCACCGTTGTCGGAGCAGCAGTAGTTTTAGGTGCTGCTGTTGTTGTTGCAACAGTAGTAGGGGCTGCTGTTGTTGTTGCAACAGTAGTATGGGCTTCTGTCGTTGGTGAAGCAGTAGTTGTAGGTTGCACTGTTGTCAGAGCAGCAGTAGTAGTAGGTGCTGCTGTCGTAGGTGCAGCAGTAGTTGTAGGTGCTGCTGTTGTTGTAGGTTGCACCGTTGTAAGAGCAGCAGTAGTAGTAGGGGCTGCTGTTGTTGTTGCAACAGTAGTAGTGGCTGCAGTTGTAGGTGAAGCAGTAGTTGTAGGTGAAGCAGTAGTTGTAGGTTGCACCATTGTCGGAGCAGCAGTAGTTGTAGGTATCTGCTGTTGTTGTTGCAACAGTAGTAGGGGCTGCTGTCGTTGGTGCAGCAGTAGTTGTAGGTGCTGCTGTTGTTGTTGCAACAGTTGTAGAGGCTGCTGTCTTTGGTGCAGCAGTAGTTGTCGGAGCAGCAGTAGTTGTAGGTGCTGCTGTTGTTGTTGCAACAGTAGTAGGGGCTGCCGTCGTTGGTGCAGCAGTAGTTGTAGGTTGCACCGTTGTAAGAGCAGCAGTAGTGGTAGGTGCTGCTGTTGTTGTTGCAACAGTAGTAGCGGCAGCAGTTGATTGTGAAGCAGAAGTTGTAGGTTGCACCGTTGTCGGAGCAGCAGTAGTTGTAGGTGCTGCTGTTGTTGTTGCAACAGTAGTAGGGGCTGCTGTTGTTGCTGCAACAGTAGAAGGGGCTGCTGTCGTTGGTGAAGCAGTAGTTGTAGGTTGCACTGTTGTCAGAGCAGCAGTAGTAGTAGGTGCTGCTGTCGTAGCTGCAGCAGTAGTTGTAGGTACTGCTGTTGTTGTAGGTTGCACCGTTGTAAGAGCAGCAGTAGTTGTAGGTGCTGCTGTTGTTGTTGCAACAGTAGTAGGGGCTGCTGTCGTCTGTGCAGCAGTAGTTGTAGGTTGTACCGTTGTAAGAGCAGCAGTAGTTGTAGGTGCTGCTGTTGTTGTCGCAACAGTAGTAGGTGCTGCTGTTGTTGTTGCAACAGTAGTAGGGGATGCTGTTGTTGTTGCAACAGTAGTAGGGGCTGCTGTCGTTGGTGAAGCAGTAGTTGTAGGTTGCACCGTTGTAAGAGCAGCAGTAGTTGTAGGTGCTGCTGTTGTTGTTGCAACAGTAGTAGGGGCTGCTGTCGTCTGTGCAGCAGTAGTTGTAGGTTGTACCGTTGTAAGAGCAGCAGTAGTTGTAGGTGCTGCTGTTGTTGTTGCAACAGTAGTCGTGGCTGCAGTTGTAGGTGAAGCAGTAGTTGTAGGTGAAGCAGTAGTTGTGGGTGCTGCTGTTGTTGTTGCAACAGTAGTAGGGGCTGCCGTCGTAGGTGCAGCAGTAGTTGTAGGTGCTGCTGTTGTTGTTGCAACAGTAGAAGGGGCTGCTGTCGTTGGTGAAGCAGTAGTTGTAGGTTGCACTGTTGTCAGAGCAGCAGTAGTAGTAGGTGCTGCTGTCGTAGCTGCAGCAGTAGTTGTAGGTGCTGCTGTTGTTGTAGGTTGCACCGTTGTAAGAGCAGCAGTAGTTGTAGGTGCTGCTGTTGTTGTTGCAACAGTAGTAGGGGCTGCTGTCGTCTGTGCAGCAGTAGTTGTAGGTTGTACCGTTGTAAGAGCAGCAGTAGTTGTAGGTGCTGCTGTTGTTGTCGCAACAGTAGTAGGTGCTGCTGTTGTTGTTGCAACAGTAGTAGGGGATGCTGTTGTTGTTGCAACAGTAGTAGGGGCTGCTGTCGTTGGTGAAGCAGTAGTTGTAGGTTGCACCGTTGTAAGAGCAGCAGTAGTTGTAGGTGCTGCTGTTGTTGTTGCAACAGTAGTAGGGGCTGCAGTTGTAGGTGAAGCAATAGTTGTAGGTGAAGCAGTAGTAGTAGGTGAAGCAGTAGTAGTAGGTGAAGCAGTAGTTGTAGGTGCTGCTGTGTTTGTTGCAACAGTAGTACGGGCTGCAGTTGTATAGGTGTAGCAGCAGTTGTAGGTGCCGCTGTTGTTGTTGCGACAGTTGTAGGATCTGCTGTCGTTGTTGCAACAGTAGTAGGTGCTGCTGTTGTTGTTGCAACAGTAGTAGGGGCTGCAGTTGTAGGTGCAGCAGTAGTTGTAGGTGCTGCTGTTGTTGTTGCAACAGTAGTAGTGGCTGCAGTTGTAGGTGAAGCAGTAGTTGTAGTTGAAGCAGTAGTTATAGGTGCTGCTGTCGTAGGCGCAGAAGTAGTTGTAGTTTGCACCGATGTTGGAGCAGCAGTTGTTGTAGGTGCTGCTGTTGTTGTTGCAACAGTAGTAGGGGCTGCCGTTGTAGGTGCAGCAGTAGTTGTAGGTGCTGCTGTTGTTGTTGCAACAGTAGTAGTGGCTACAGTTGTAGGTGAAGCAGTAGTTGTAG
Source organism: Notothenia rossii (assembly GCF_949606895.1). Classification (NCBI taxonomy): domain Eukaryota; kingdom Metazoa; phylum Chordata; class Actinopteri; order Perciformes; family Nototheniidae; genus Notothenia; species Notothenia rossii. The sequence goes on along the minus strand of NC_136901.1, from coordinate 31,597,174 downwards.
GTGAAGCAGTAGTTGTAGGTTGCACCGTTGTCGGAGCAGCAGTAGTTGTAGGTGCTGCTGTTGTTGTTGCAAAAGTAGTAGGGGCTCCTGTCGTTGGTGCAGCAGTAGTTGTAGGTGCTGCTGTTGTTGTTGCAAAAAGTAGTAGCGGCTGCTGTTGTTGTTGCAACAGTAGTAGGGGCTGCTGTCGTTGGTGAAGCAGTAGTTGTAGGTTGCACTGTTGTCAGAGCAGCAGTAGTAGTAGGTGCTGCTGTCGTAGGTGCAGCAGTAGTTGTAGGTGCTGCTGTTGTTGTTGCAACAGTAGTAGAGGCTGCTGTCGTTGGTGCAGCAGTAGTTGTAGGTTGTACCGTTGTAAGAGCAGCAGTAGTTGTAGGTGCTGCTGTTGTTGTTGCAACAGTAGTAGGGGCTGGTGTTGTTGTTGCAACAGTAGTAGGGGCTGCTGTCGTTGGTGAAGCAGTAGTTGTAGGTTGCACCGTTGTAAGAGCAGCAGTAGTTGTAGGTACTGCTGTTGTTGTTGCAACAGTAGTAGGGGCTGCAGTTGTAGGTGAAGCGGTACTTGTAGGTGAAGCAGTAGTAGTAGGTGAAGCAGTAGTAGTAGGTGAAGCAGTAGTTGTAGGTGCTGCTGTTGTTGTTGCCACAGTAGTAGGGGCTGCAGTTGTAGGTGTAGCAGTAGTTGTAGGTGCCGCTGTTGTTGTTGCGACAGTTGTAGGGGCTGCTGTCGTTAGTGCAGGAGTAGTTGTAGGTGCTGCTGTTGTTGTTGCAACAGTAGTAGGGGCTGCCGTCGTTGGTGCAGCAGTAGTTGTAGGTGCTGCTGTTGTTGTTGCAACAGTAGTAGCGGCAGCAGTTGTAGTTGAAGCAGTAGTTGTAGGTTGCACCGTTGTCGGAGCAGCAGTAGTTGTAGGTGCTGCTGTTGTTGTTGCAACAGTAGTAGGGGCTGCTGTTGTTGTTGCAACAGTAGTAGGGGCTGCTGTCATTGGTGAAGCAGTAGTTGTAGGTTGCACTGTTGTCAGAGCAGCAGTAGTAGTAGGTGCTGCTGTCGTTGGTGCAGCAGTAGTTGTAGGTGCTGCTGTTGTTGTAGGTTGCACCGTTGTAAGAGCAGCAGTAGTTGTAGGTGCTGCTGTTGTTGTTGCAAAAGTAGTAGGGGCTGCTGTTGTTGTTGCAACAGTAGTAGGGGCTGCTGTCGTTGGTGCAGCAGAAGTTGTAGGTTGTACCTTTGTAAGAGCAGCAGTAGTTGTAGGTGCTGCTGTTGTTGTTGCAACAGTAGTAGGGGCTGCTGTCGTTGGTGCAGCAACTTTGTAGGTGCTGCTGTTGTTGTTGCAACAGTAGTAGGGGCTGCTGTCGTTGGTGCAGCAGTAGTAGGGGCTGCTATCGTTGGTGCAGCAGTAGTTGTAGGTGCTGCTGTTGTTGTTGCAACAGTAGTCGTGGCTGCAGTTGTAGGTGAAGCAGTAGTTGTAGGTGAAGCAGTAGTTGTGGGTTGCACCGTTGTCGGAGCAGCAGTAGTTGTAGGCGCTGCTGTTTTTGTTGCAACAGTAGTAGGGGCTGCTGTCGTAGGTGCAGCAGTAGTTGTAGATGCTGCTGTTGTTGTTGCAACAGTTGTTGGGGCTGTTGTTGTTGTTGTTGTTGTTGTTGTTGTTGCAACAGTTGTAGAGGCTGCTGTCAATGGTGCAGCAGTAGTTGTAGGTGTTGCTGTTGTTGTTGCAACAGTTGTAGAGGCTGCTGTCGTTGTTGCAGCAGTAGTTGTCGGAGCAGCAGTAGTTGTAGGTGCTGCTGTTGTTGTTGCAACAGTAGTAGCGGCAGCAGTTGATTGTGAAGCAGTAGTTGTAGGTTGCACCGTTGTCGGAGCAGCAGTAGTTGAAGGTGCTGCTGTTGTTGTTGCAACAGTTGTAGGGGCTGTTGTCGTTGGTGCAGCAGTAGTTGTAGGTGCTGCTGTTGTTGTTGCAACAGTAGTAGGGGCTGCAGTTGTAGGTGAAGCAGTAGTTGTAGGTTGCACTGTTGTCAGAGTAGCAGTCGTAGTAGGTGCTGCTGTCGTAGGTGCAGCAGTAGTTGTATGTGCTGCTGTTGTTGTAGGTTGCACCGTTGTAAGAGCAGCAGTAGTAGTAGGGGCTGCTGTCGTTGGTGCAGCAGTAGTTGTAGGTGCTGCTGTTGTTGTTGCAACAGTAGTAGGGGCTGCTGTCGTTGGTGCAGCAGTAGTTGTAGGTGCTGCTGTTGTTGTTGCAACAGTAGTAGTGGCTGCAGTTGTAGGTGAAGCAGTAGTTGTAGGTGAAGCAGTAGTTGTAGGTTGCACCGTTGTCGGAGCAGCAGTAGTTGTAGTTGCTGCTGTTGTTGTTGCAACAGTAGTAGGGGCTGCTGTCGTTGGTGCAGCAGTAGTTGTAGGTGCTGCTGTTGTTGTTGCAACAGTAGTAGCGGCAGCAGTTGTAGGTGAAGCAGTAGTTGTAGGTTGCACCGTTGTCGGAGCAGCAGTAGTTGTAGGTGCTGCTGTTGTTGTTGCAACAGTTGTTGGGGCTTTTGTTGTTGTTGTTGCAACAGTTGTAGAGGCTGCTGTCGTTGGTGCAGCAGTAGTTGTAGGTTGCACTGTTGTCAGAGCAGCAGTAGTAGTAGGTGCTGCTGTCGTAGGTGCAGCAGTAGTTGTAGGTGCTGCTGTTGTTGTAGGTTGCACCGTTGTAAGAGCAGCAGTAGTATTAGGGGCTGCTGTCGTTGGTGCAGCAGTAGTTGTAGGTGCTGCTGTTGTTGTTGCAACAGTAGTAGTGGCTGCAGTTGTAGGTGAAGCAGTAGTTGTAGGTGAAGCAGTAGTTGTAGGTTGCACCATTGTCGGAGCAGCAGTAGTTGTAGGTATCTGCTGTTGTTGTTGCAACAGTAGTAGGGGCTGCTGTCGTTGGTGCAGCAGTAGTTGTAGGTGCTGCTGTTGTTGTTGCAACAGTTGTAGAGGCTGCTGTCTTTGGTGCAGCAGTAGTTGTCGGAGCAGCAGTAGTTGTAGGTGCTGCTGTTGTTGTTGCAACAGTAGTAGGGGCTGCCGTCGTTGGTGCAGCAGTAGTTGTAGGTTGCACCGTTGTAAGAGCAGCAGTAGTTGTAGGTGCTGCTGTTGTTGTTGCAACAGTAGTAGCGGCAGCAGTTGATTGTGAAGCAGAAGTTGTAGGTTGCACCGTTGTCGGAGCAGCAGTAGTTGTAGGTGCTGCTGTTGTTGTTGCAACAGTAGTCGTGGCTGCAGTTGTAGGTGAAGCAGTAGTTGTAGGTGAAGCAGTAGTTGTGGGTTGCACCGTTGTCGGAGCAGCAGTAGTTGTAGGCGCTGCTGTTTTTGTTGCAACAGTAGTAGGGGCTGCTGTCGTAGGTGCAGCAGTAGTTGTAGATGCTGCTGTTGTTGTTGCAACAGTTGTTGGGGCTGTTGTTGTTGTTGTTGTTGTTGTTGCAACAGTTGTAGAGGCTGCTGTCAATGGTGCAGCAGTAGTTGTAGGTGTTGCTGTTGTTGTTGCAACAGTTGTAGAGGCTGCTGTCGTTGTTGCAGCAGTAGTTGTCGGAGCAGCAGTAGTTGTAGGTGCTGCTGTTGTTGTTGCAACAGTAGTAGCGGCAGCAGTTGATTGTGAAGCAGTAGTTGTAGGTTGCACCGTTGTCGGAGCAGCAGTAGTTGAAGGTGCTGCTGTTGTTGTTGCAACAGTTGTAGGGGCTGTTGTCGTTGGTGCAGCAGTAGTTCTAGGTGCTGCTGTTGTTGTTGCAACAGTAGTAGGGGCTGCAGTTGTAGGTGAAGCAGTAGTTGTAGGTTGCACTGTTGTCAGAGTAGCAGTCGTAGTAGGTGCTGCTGTCGTAGGTGCAGCAGTAGTTGTATGTGCTGCTGTTGTTGTAGGTTGCACCGTTGTAAGAGCAGCAGTAGTAGTAGGGGCTGCTGTCGTTGGTGCAGCAGTAGTTGTAGGTGCTGCTGTTGTTGTTGCAACAGTAGTAGGGGCTGCTGTCGTTGGTGCAGCAGTAGTTGTAGGTGCTGCTGTTGTTGTTGCAACAGTAGTAGTGGCTGCAGTTGTAGGTGAAGCAGTAGTTGTAGGTGAAGCAGTAGTTGTAGGTTGCACCGTTGTCGGAGCAGCAGTAGTTGTAGTTGCTGCTGTTGTTGTTGCAACAGTAGTAGGGGCTGCTGTCGTTGGTGCAGCAGTAGTTGTAGGTGCTGCTGTTGTTGTTGCAACAGTAGTAGCGGCAGCAGTTGTAGGTGAAGCAGTAGTTGTAGGTTGCACCGTTGTCGGAGCAGCAGTAGTTGTAGGTGCTGCTGTTGTTGTTGCAACAGTTGTTGGGGCTTTTGTTGTTGTTGTTGCAACAGTTGTAGAGGCTGCTGTCGTTGGTGCAGCAGTAGTTGTAGGTTGCACTGTTGTCAGAGCAGCAGTAGTAGTAGGTGCTGCTGTCGTAGGTGCAGCAGTAGTTGTAGGTGCTGCTGTTGTTGTAGGTTGCACCGTTGTAAGAGCAGCAGTAGTAGTAGGGGCTGCTGTCGTTGGTGCAGCAGTAGTTGTAGGTGCTGCTGTTGTTGTTGCAACAGTAGTAGTGGCTGCAGTTGTAGGTGAAGCAGTAGTTGTAGGTGAAGCAGTAGTTGTAGGTTGCACCATTGTCGGAGCAGCAGTAGTTGTAGGTATCTGCTGTTGTTGTTGCAACAGTAGTAGGGGCTGCTGTCGTTGGTGCAGCAGTAGTTGTAGGTGCTGCTGTTGTTGTTGCAACAGTTGTAGAGGCTGCTGTCTTTGGTGCAGCAGTAGTTGTCGGAGCATTAGTAGTTGTAGGTGCTGCTGTTGTTGTTGCAACAGTAGTAGGGGCTGCCGTCGTTGGTGCAGCAGTAGTTGTAGGTTGCACCGTTGTAAGAGCAGCAGTAGTTGTAGGTGCTGCTGTTGTTGTTGCAACAGTAGTAGCGGCAGCAGTTGATTGTGAAGCAGAAGTTGTAGGTTGCACCGTTGTCGGAGCAGCAGTAGTTGTAGGTGCTGCTGTTGTTGTTGCAACAGTAGTAGGGGCTGCTGTTGTTGCTGCAAGAGTAGAAGGGGCTGCTGTCGTTGGTGAAGCAGTAGTTGTAGGTTGCACTGTTGTCAGAGCAGCAGTAGTAGTAGGTGCTGCTGTCGTAGCTGCAGCAGTAGTTGTAGGTGCTGCTGTTGTTGTAGGTTGCACCGTTGTAAGAGCAGCAGTAGTTGTAGGTGCTGCTGTTGTTGTTGCAACAGTAGTAGGGGCTGCTGTCGTCTGTGCAGCAGTAGTTGTAGGTTGTACCGTTGTAAGAGCAGCAGTAGTTGTAGGTGCTGCTGTTGTTGTCGCAACAGTAGTAGGTGCTGCTGTTGTTGTTGCAACAGTAGTAGGGGATGCTGTTGTTGTTGCAACAGTAGTAGGGGCTGCTGTCGTTGGTGAAGCAGTAGTTGTAGGTTGCACCGTTGTAAGAGCAGCAGTAGTTGTAGGTGCTGCTGTTGTTGTTGCAACAGTAGTAGGGGCTGCAGTTGTAGGTGAAGCAATAGTTGTAGGTGAAGCAGTAGTAGTAGGTGAAGCAGTAGTAGTAGGTGAAGCAGTAGTTGTAGGTGCTGCTGTTGTTGTTGCAACAGTAGTACGGGCTGCAGTTGTAGGTGTAGCAGCAGTTGTAGGTGCCGCTGTTGTTGTTGCGACAGTTGTAGGATCTGCTGTCGTTGTTGCAACCGTAGTAGGTGCTGCTGTTGTTGTTGCAACAGTAGTAGGGGCTGCAGTTGTAGGTGCAGCAGTAGTTGTAGGTGCTGCTGTTGTTGTTGCAACAGTAGTAGTGGCTGCAGTTGTAGGTGAAGCAGTAGTTGTAGTTGAAGCAGTAGTTATAGGTGCTGCTGTCGTAGGCGCAGAAGTAGTTGTAGTTTGCACCGATGTTGGAGCAGCAGTTGTTGTAGGTGCTGCTGTTGTTGTTGCAACAGTAGTAGGGGCCTCCGTTGTAGGTGCAGCAGTAGTTGTAGGTGCTGCTGTTGTTGTTGCAACAGTAGTAGTGGCTGCAGTTGTAGGTGAAGCAGTAGTTGTCGGAGCAGCAGTAGTTGTAGGTGCTGCTGTTGTTGTTGCAACAGTAGTAGGGGCTGCAGTTGTAGGTGCAGCAGTAGTTGTAGGTGCTGCTGTGGTTGTTGCAACAGTAGTAGGTGCTGCAGTTGTAGGTGATGCTGTTGTTGTTGCCACAGTAGTAGGGGCTGCAGTTGTAGGTGCAGCAGTAGTTGTAGGTGCTGCTGTTGTTGTTGCAACAGTAGTAGGGGCTGCAGTTGTAGGTGTAGCAGTAGTTGTGGGTTGCACCGTTGTTGGAGCATTCGTAGTTGTAGGTGCTGCTGTTGTTGTTGCAACAGTAGTAGGTGCTGTTGTCGTTGGTGCAGCAGTAGTTGTAGGTGATGTTGTTGTGGTTGCAACAATAGTAGTGGCTGCTGTCGTTGGTGCAGCAGTAGTTGTAGGTGCTGCTGTTGTGGTTGCAACAGTAGTTGTAGGTTGCACTGTTGTCAGAGCAGCAGTAGTAGTAGGTGCTGCTGTTGTAGGTGCAGCAGTAGTTGTAGGTGCTGCTGTTGTTGTTGCAACAGTTGTAGAGGCTGCTGTCGTTGGTGCAGCAGTAGTTGTCGGAGCAGCAGTAGTTGTAGGTGCTCCTGTCGTTGGTGCAGAAGTAGTTTTGGGTTGCAACGTTGTTGGAGCATTAGGAGTTGTAGGTGCTGCTGTTGTTGTTGCAACAGTAGTAGGTGCTGCTGTCGTAGGAACAGCAGTAGTTGTAGGTTGCACCATTGTCGAAGCAGCAGTAGTTGTAGGTTCTGCTGTTGTTGTTGCAACAATAGTAGGAGCTGCAGTTGTAGGTGCATCAGTAGTTGTAGGTGCTGCTGTTGTTGTTGCAACAGTAGTAGGAGCTGCAGTTGTAGGTGCATCAGTAGTTGTAGGTGCTGCTGTTGTGGTTGCAACAGTAGTAAGGGCTGCTGTCGTTGATGCTGCTGTAGTTGTAGGGGCTGCTGTTGTTGTTGCAACAGTAGTAGTGGCTGCAGTTGTAGGTGAAGCAGGAGTTGTAGGTGAAGCAGTAGTTGTAGGTTGCACTGTTGTCGGAGCAGCAGTAGTTTTAAGTTCTGCTGTTGTTGTTGCAACAGTGGTAGGGGCTGCAGTTGTAGGTGAAGCAGCAGTTGTAGGTTGCACTGTTATCTGAGCAGCAGTAGTTGTAGGTGCTGCTGTTGTTGTTGCAACAGTTGTAGAGGCTGCTGTCGTTGGTGCAGCAGTAGTTGTCGGAGCAGCAGTAGTTGTAGGTTGCACCGTTGTAAGAGCAGCAGTAGTTGTAGGTGCTGCTGTTGTTGTTGCAACAGTAGTAGCGGCAGCAGTTGTAGGTGAAGCAGTAGTTGTAGGTTGCACCGTTGTCGGAGCAGCAGTAGTAGTTGTAGGTGCTGCTGTTGTTGTTGCAACAGTTGTAGGGGCTGTTGTCGTTTGTGCAGCAGTAGTTGTAGGTGCTGCTGTTGTTGTTGCAACAGTAGTAGGGTCTGCAGTTGTAGGTGAAGCAGTAGTTGTAGGTGAAGCAGTAGTTGTAGATTGCGCCGTTGTTGGAGCAGCAGTAGTAGTTGTATGTGCTGCTTTTGTTGTTGCAACAGTTGTAGGGGCTTTTGTTGTTGGTGCAGCAGTAGTTGTAGGTGCTGCTGTTGTTGTTGCAACAGTAGTAGTGGCTGCAGTTGTAGGTGAAGCAGTAGTTGTAGGTGAAGCAGTAGTTGTAGGTTGCACCGTTGTCAGAGCAGCAGTAGTTGTAGGTGCTGCTGTTGTTGTTGCAACAGTAGTAGGGGCTGCTGTCGTTGGTGCAGCAGTAGTTGTAGGTTGCACTGTTGTAAGAGCAGCAGTAGTTGTAGGTGCTGATGTTGTTGTTGCAACAGTAGTAGGTGCTGCTGTTGTTATTGCAACAGTAGTAGGGGCTGCAGTTGTAGGTGAAGCAGTAGTTGTAGGTGAAGCAGTAGTTGTAGGTGCTGCTGTTGTTGTTGCAACAGTAGTATGGGGCTGCTGTCATTGTTGCAACAGTAGTAGGTGCTGCTGTTGTTGTTGCAACAGTAGTAGGGGCTGCTGTTGTTGCAATAGTATTGGGGCTGCTGTTGTTGTAGGTTGTACCGTTGTAAGAGCAGCAGTAGTTGTAGGTGCTGCTGTTGTTGTTGCAACAGTAGTAGGGGCTGCTGTTGTTGGTGCAGCAGTAGTTGTAGGTGCTGCTGTTGTTGTTGCAACAGTAGTAGGGGCTGCTGTCGTTGGTGCAGCAGTAGTTGTAGGTGCTGCTGTTGTTATTGCAACAGTAGTCGTGGCTGCAGGTGTAGTTGAAGCAGTAGTTGTAGGTGAAGCAGTAGTTGTAGGTTGCACCGTTGTCGGAGCAGCAGTTGTTGTAGGTGCTGCTGTTGTTGTTGCAACAGTTGTTGGGGCTGTTGTTGTTGTTGTTGTTGTTGTTGTTGTTGTTGTTGTTGTTGCAACAGTTGTAGAGGCTGCTGTCGTTGGTGCAACAGTAGTTGTAGGTGCTGCTGTTGTTGTTGCAACAGTTGTAGAGGCTGCTGTCGTTGGTGCAGCAGTAGTTGTAGGTGCTGCTGTTGTTGTTGCAACAGTAGTAGGGGCTGCAGTTGTAGGTGAAGCAGTAGTCGTAGGTTGCACCGTTGTCGGAGCAGCAGTAGTTTTAGGTGCTGCTGTTGTTGTTGCAACAGTAGTAGGGGCTGCTGTTGTTGTTGCAACAGTAGTATGGGCTTCTGTCGTTGGTGAAGCAGTAGTTGTAGGTGCTGCTGTTGTTGTAGGTTGCACTGTTGTCAGAGCAGCAGTAGTAGTAGGTGCTGCTGTCGTAGGTGCAGCAGTAGTTGTAGGTGCTGCTGTTGTTGTAGGTTGCACCGTTGTAAGAGCAGCAGTAGTAGTAGGGGCTGCTGTCGTTGGTGCAGCAGTAGTTGTAGGTGCTGCTGTTGTTGTTGCAACAGTAGTAGTGGCTGCAGTTGTAGGTGAAGCAGTAGTTGTAGGTTGCACCGTTGTCGGAGCAGCAGTAGTTGTAGGTGCTGCTGTTGTTGTTGCAACAGTAGTAGGGGCTGCAGTTGTAGGTGCAGCAGTAGTTGTAGGTGCTGCTGTGGTTGTTGCAACAGTAGTAGGTGCTGCAGTTGTAGGTGATGCTGTTGTTGTTGCCACAGTAGTAGGGGCTGCAGTTGTAGGTGCAGCAGTAGTTGTAGGTGCTGCTGTTGTTGTTGCAACAGTAGTAGGGGCTGCAGTTGTAGGTGTAGCAGTAGTTGTGGGTTGCACCGTTGTTGGAGCATTCGTAGTTGTAGGTGCTGCTGTTGTTGTTGCAACAGTAGTAGGTGCTGTTGTCGTTGGTGCAGCAGTAGTTGTAGGTGATGTTGTTGTGGTTGCAACAATAGTAGTGGCTGCTGTCGTTGGTGCAGCAGTAGTTGTAGGTGCTGCTGTTGTGGTTGCAACAGTAGTTGTAGGTTGCACTGTTGTCAGAGCAGCAGTAGTAGTAGGTGCTGCTGTTGTAGGTGCAGCAGTAGTTGTAGGTGCTGCTGTTGTTGTTGCAACAGTTGTAGAGGCTGCTGTCGTTGGTGCAGCAGTAGTTGTCGGAGCAGCAGTAGTTGTAGGTGCTCCTGTCGTTGGTGCAGAAGTAGTTTTGGGTTGCAACGTTGTTGGAGCATTAGGAGTTGTAGGTGCTGCTGTTGTTGTTGCAACAGTAGTAGGTGCTGCTGTCGTAGGAACAGCAGTAGTTGTAGGTTGCACCATTGTCGAAGCAGCAGTAGTTGTAGGTTCTGCTGTTGTTGTTGCAACAATAGTAGGAGCTGCAGTTGTAGGTGCATCAGTAGTTGTAGGTGCTGCTGTTGTTGTTGCAACAGTAGTAGGAGCTGCAGTTGTAGGTGCATCAGTAGTTGTAGGTGCTGCTGTTGTGGTTGCAACAGTAGTAAGGGCTGCTGTCGTTGATGCTGCTGTAGTTGTAGGGGCTGCTGTTGTTGTTGCAACAGTAGTAGTGGCTGCAGTTGTAGGTGAAGCAGGAGTTGTAGGTGAAGCAGTAGTTGTAGGTTGCACTGTTGTCGGAGCAGCAGTAGTTTTAAGTTCTGCTGTTGTTGTTGCAACAGTGGTAGGGGCTGCAGTTGTAGGTGAAGCAGCAGTTGTAGGTTGCACTGTTATCTGAGCAGCAGTAGTTGTAGGTGCTGCTGTTGTTGTTGCAACAGTTGTAGAGGCTGCTGTCGTTGGTGCAGCAGTAGTTGTCGGAGCAGCAGTAGTTGTAGGTTGCACCGTTGTAAGAGCAGCAGTAGTTGTAGGTGCTGCTGTTGTTGTTGCAACAGTAGTAGCGGCAGCAGTTGTAGGTGAAGCAGTAGTTGTAGGTTGCACCGTTGTCGGAGCAGCAGTAGTAGTTGTAGGTGCTGCTGTTGTTGTTGCAACAGTTGTAGGGGCTGTTGTCGTTTGTGCAGCAGTAGTTGTAGGTGCTGCTGTTGTTGTTGCAACAGTAGTAGGGTCTGCAGTTGTAGGTGAAGCAGTAGTTGTAGGTGAAGCAGTAGTTGTAGATTGCGCCGTTGTTGGAGCAGCAGTAGTAGTTGTATGTGCTGCTTTTGTTGTTGCAACAGTTGTAGGGGCTTTTGTTGTTGGTGCAGCAGTAGTTGTAGGTGCTGCTGTTGTTGTTGCAACAGTAGTAGTGGCTGCAGTTGTAGGTGAAGCAGTAGTTGTAGGTGAAGCAGTAGTTGTAGGTTGCACCGTTGTCAGAGCAGCAGTAGTTGTAGGTGCTGCTGTTGTTGTTGCAACAGTAGTAGGGGCTGCTGTCGTTGGTGCAGCAGTAGTTGTAGGTTGCACTGTTGTAAGAGCAGCAGTAGTTGTAGGTGCTGATGTTGTTGTTGCAACAGTAGTAGGTGCTGCTGTTGTTATTGCAACAGTAGTAGGGGCTGCAGTTGTAGGTGAAGCAGTAGTTGTAGGTGAAGCAGTAGTTGTAGGTGCTGCTGTTGTTGTTGCAACAGTAGTATGGGGCTGCTGTCATTGTTGCAACAGTAGTAGGTGCTGCTGTTGTTGTTGCAACAGTAGTAGGGGCTGCTGTTGTTGCAATAGTATTGGGGCTGCTGTTGTTGTAGGTTGTACCGTTGTAAGAGCAGCAGTAGTTGTAGGTGCTGCTGTTGTTGTTGCAACAGTAGTAGGGGCTGCTGTTGTTGGTGCAGCAGTAGTTGTAGGTGCTGCTGTTGTTGTTGCAACAGTAGTAGGGGCTGCTGTCGTTGGTGCAGCAGTAGTTGTAGGTGCTGCTGTTGTTATTGCAACAGTAGTCGTGGCTGCAGGTGTAGTTGAAGCAGTAGTTGTAGGTGAAGCAGTAGTTGTAGGTTGCACCGTTGTCGGAGCAGCAGTTGTTGTAGGTGCTGCTGTTGTTGTTGCAACAGTTGTTGGGGCTGTTGTTGTTGTTGTTGTTGTTGTTGTTGTTGTTGTTGCAACAGTTGTAGAGGCTGCTGTCGTTGGTGCAACAGTAGTTGTAGGTGCTGCTGTTGTTGTTGCAACAGTTGTAGAGGCTGCTGTCGTTGGTGCAGCAGTAGTTGTAGATGCTGCTGTTGTTGTTGCAACAGTAGTAGGGGCTGCAGTTGTAGGTGAAGCAGTAGTCGTAGGTTGCACCGTTGTCGGAGCAGCAGTAGTTTTAGGTGCTGCTGTTGTTGTTGCAACAGTAGTAGGGGCTGCTGTTGTTGTTGCAACAGTAGTATGGGCTTCTGTCGTTGGTGAAGCAGTAGTTGTAGGTGCTGCTGTTGTTGTAGGTTGCACTGTTGTCAGAGCAGCAGTAGTAGTAGGTGCTGCTGTCGTAGGTGCAGCAGTAGTTGTAGGTGCTGCTGTTGTTGTAGGTTGCACCGTTGTAAGAGCAGCAGTAGTAGTAGGGGCTGCTGTCGTTGGTGCAGCAGTAGTTGTAGGTGCTGCTGTTGTTGTTGCAACAGTAGTAGTGGCTGCAGTTGTAGGTGAAGCAGTAGTTGTAGGTGAAGCAGTAGTTGTAGGTTGCACCATTGTCGGAGCAGCAGTAGTTGTAGGTATCTGCTGTTGTTGTTGCAACAGTAGTAGGGGCTGCTGTCGTTGGTGCAGCAGTAGTTGTAGGTGCTGCTGTTGTTGTTGCAACAGTTGTAGAGGCTGCTTTCTTTGGTGCAGCAGTAGTTGTCGGAGCAGCAGTAGTTGTAGGTGCTGCTGTTGTTGTTGCAACAGTAGTAGGGGCTGGCGTCGTTGGTGCAGCAGTAGTTGTAGGTTGCACCGTTGTAAGAGCAGCAGTAGTTGTAGGTGCTGCTGTTGTTGTTGCAACAGTAGTAGCGGCAGCAGTTGATTGTGAAGCAGAAGTTGTAGGTTGCACCGTTGTCGGAGCAGCAGTAGTTGTAGGTGCTGCTGTTGTTGTTGCAACAGTAGTAGGGGCTGCTGTTGTTGCTGCAACAGTAGAAGGGGCTGCTGTCGTTGGTGAAGCAGTAGTTGTAGGTTGCACTGTTGTCAGAGCAGCAGTAGTAGTAGGTGCTGCTGTTGTTGTTGCAACAGTAGTAGCGGCAGCAGTTGATTGTGAAGCAGAAGTTGTAGGTTGCACCGTTGTCGGAGCAGCAGTAGTTGTAGGTGCTGCTGTTGTTGTTGCAACAGTAGTAGGGGCTGCTGTTGTTGCTGCAACAGTAGAAGGGGCTGCTGTCGTTGTTGCAACAGTAGTAGGGGCTGCAGTTGTAGGTGCAGCAGTAGTTGTAGGTGCTGCTGTGGTTGTTGCAACAGTAGTAGGGGCTGCAGTTGTAGGTGTAGCAGTAGTTGTGGGTTGCACCGTTGTTGGAGCATTAGTAGTTGTAGGTGCTGCTGTTGTTGTTGCAACAGTAGTAGGTGCTGTTGTCGTTGGTGCAGCAGTAGTTGTAGGTGCTGCTGTTGTGGTTGCAACAATAGTAGGGGCTGCTGTCGTTGGTGCAGCAGTAGTTGTAGGTGCTGCTGTTGTGGTTGCAACAGTAGTTGTAGGTTGCACTGTTGTCAGAGCAGCAGTAGTAGTAGGTGCTGCTGTTGTAGGTGAAGCAGGAGTTGTAGGTGAAGCAGTAGTTGTAGGTTGCACTGTTGTCGGAGCAGCAGTAGTTGTAAGTTCTGCTGTTGTTGTTGCAACAGTGGTAGGGGCTGCAGTTGTAGGTGAAGCAGCAGTTGTAGGTTGCACTGTTATCTGAGCAGCAGTAGTTGTAGGTGCTGCTGTTGTTGTTGCAACAGTTGTAGAGGCTGCTGTCGTTAGTGCAGCAGTAGTTGTCGGAGCAGCAGTAGTTGTAGGTTGCACCGTTGTAAGAGCAGCAGTAGTTGTAGGTGCTGCTGTTGTTGTTGCAACAGTAGTAGTGGCAGCAGTTGTAGGTGAAGCAGTAGTTGTAGGTTGCACCGTTGTCGGAGCAGCAGTAGTAGTTGTAGGTGCTGCTGTTGTTGTTGCAACAGTTGTAGTGGCTGTTGTCGTTTGTGCAGCAGTAGTTGTAGGTGCTGCTGTTGTTGTTGCAACAGTAGTAGGGTCTGCAGTTGTAGGTGAAGCAGTAGTTGTAGGTGAAGCAGTAGTTGTAGATTGCGCCGTTGTTGGAGGAGCAGTAGTAGTTGTAGGTGCTGCTTTTGTTGTTGCAACAGTTGTAGGGGCTGTTGTTGTTGGTGCAGCAGTAGTTGTAGGTGCTGCTGTTGTTGTTGCAACAGTAGTAGTGGCTGCAGTTGTAGGTGAAGCAGTAGTTGTAGGTGAAGCAGTAGTTGTAGGTTGCACCGTTGTCAGAGCAGCAGTAGTTGTAGGTGCTGCTGTTGTTGTTGCAACAGTAGTAGGGGCTGCTGTCGTTGGTGCAGCAGTAGTTGTAGGTTGCACTGTTGTAAGAGCAGCAGTAGTTGTAGGTGCTGATGTTGTTGTTGCAACAGTAGTAGGTGCTGCTGTTGTTATTGCAACAGTAGTAGGGGCTGCAGTTGTAGGTGAAGCAGTAGTTGTAGGTGAAGCAGTAGTAGTAGGTGAAGCAGTAGTTGTAGGTGCTGCTGTTGTTGTTGCAACAGTAGTATGGGGCTGCAGTTGTAGGTGTAGCAGTAGTAGTAGGTGCTGCTGTTGTTGGTGCAGCAGTAGTTGTAGGTGCTGCTGTTGTTGCAACAGTAGTAGTGGCTGCAGTTGTAGGTGCAGCAGTAGTTGTAGGTGCTGATGTTGTTGTTGCAACAGTAGTAGTGGCTGCAGTTGTAGGTGAAGCAGTAGTTGTAGTTGAAGCAGTAGTTATAGGTGCTGCTGTCGTAGGCGCAGAAGTAGTTGTAGTTTGCACCGATGTTGGAGCAGCAGTTGTTGTAGGTGCTGCTGTTGTTGTTGCAACAGTAGTAGTGGCTGCAGTTGTAGGTGAAGCAGTAGTTGTTGGTGAAACAGTAGTTGTAGGTTGCACCGTTGTCGGAGCAGCAGTAGTTGTAGGTGCTGCTGTTGTTGTTGCAACAGTAGTAGGGGCTGCAGTTGTAGGTGCAGCAGTAGTTGTAGGTGCTGCTGTGGTTGTTGCAACAGTAGTAGGGGCTGCAGTTGTAGGTGTAGCAGTAGTTGTGGGTTGCACCGTTGTTGGAGCATTAGTAGTTGTAGGTGCTGCTGTTGTTGTTGCAACAGTAGTAGGTGCTGTTGTCGTTGGTGCAGCAGTAGTTGTAGGTGCTGCTGTTGTGGTTGCAACAATAGTAGGGGCTGCTGTCGTTGGTGCAGCAGTAGTTGTAGGTGCTGCTGTTGTGGTTGCAACAGTAGTTGTAGGTTGCACTGTTGTCAGAGCAGCAGTAGTAGTAGGTGCTGCTGTTGTAGGTGCAGCAGTAGTTGTAGGTGCTGCTGTTGTTGTTGCAACAGTTGTAGAGGCTGCTGTCGTTGGTGCAGCAGTAGTTGTCGGAGCAGCAGTAGTTGTAGGTGCTCATGTCGTTGGTGCAGAAGTAGTTTTGGGTTGCAACGTTGTTGGAGCATTAGGAGTTGTAGGTGTTGCTGTTGTTGTTGCAACAGTAGTAGGTGCTGCTGTCGTAGGAACAGCAGTAGTTGTAGGTTGCACCATTGTCGAAGCAGCAGTAGTTGTAGGTTCTGCTGTTGTTGTTGCAACAATAGTAGGAGCTGCATTTGTAGGTGCATCAGTAGTTGTAGGTGCTGCTGTTGTGGTTGCAACAGTAGTAGGGGCTGCTGTCGTTGATGCTGCTGTAGTTGTAGGGGCTGCTGTTGTTGTTGCAACAGTAGTAGTGGCTGCAGTTGTAGGTGAAGCAGGAGTTGTAGGTGAAGCAGTAGTTGTAGGTTGCACTGTTGTCGGAGCAGCAGTAGTTGTAAGTTCTGCTGTTGTTGTTGCAACAGTGGTAGGGGCTGCAGTTGTAGGTGAAGCAGCAGTTGTAGGTTGCACTGTTATCTGAGCAGCAGTAGTTGTAGGTGCTGCTGTTGTTGTTGCAACAGTTGTAGAGGCTGCTGTCGTTAGTGCAGCAGTAGTTGTCGGAGCAGCAGTAGTTGTAGGTTGCACCGTTGTCGGAGCAGCAGTAGTAGTTGTAGGTGCTGCTGTTGTTGTTGCAACAGTTGTAGTGGCTGTTGTCGTTTGTGCAGCAGTAGTTGTAGGTGCTGCTGTTGTTGTTGCAACAGTAGTAGTGGCTGTTGTCGTTTGTGCAGCAGTAGTTGTAGGTGCTGCTGTTGTTGTTGCAACAGTAGTAGGGTCTGCAGTTGTAGGTGAAGCAGTAGTTGTAGGTGAAGCAGTAGTTGTAGATTGCGCCGTTGTTGGAGGAGCAGTAGTAGTTGTAGGTGCTGCTTTTGTTGTTGCAACAGTTGTAGGGGCTGTTGTTGTTGGTGCAGCAGTAGTTGTAGGTGCTGCTGTTGTTGTTGCAACAGTAGTAGTGGCTGCAGTTGTAGGTGAAGCAGTAGTTGTAGGTGAAGCAGTAGTTGTAGGTTGCACCGTTGTCAGAGCAGCAGTAGTTGTAGGTGCTGCTGTTGTTGTTGCAACAGTAGTAGGGGCTGCTGTCGTTGGTGCAGCAGTAGTTGTAGGTTGCACTGTTGTAAGAGCAGCAGTAGTTGTAGGTGCTGATGTTGTTGTTGCAACAGTAGTAGGTGCTGCTGTTGTTATTGCAACAGTAGTAGGGGCTGCAGTTGTAGGTGAAGCAGTAGTTGTAGGTGAAGCAGTAGTAGTAGGTGAAGCAGTAGTTGTAGGTGCTGCTGTTGTTGTTGCAACAGTAGTATGGGGC
This sequence comes from Notothenia rossii, assembly GCF_949606895.1. Taxonomy (NCBI): domain Eukaryota; kingdom Metazoa; phylum Chordata; class Actinopteri; order Perciformes; family Nototheniidae; genus Notothenia; species Notothenia rossii. Next base: position 31,581,136 of record NC_136901.1, on the reverse strand, counting down.
TGCAGTTGTAGGTGTAGCAGTAGTTGTAGGTGCTGCTGTTGTTGTTGCGACAGTTGTAGGAGCTGCTGTCATTGTTGCAACAGTAGTAGGTGCTGCTGTTGTTGTTGCAACAGTAGTAGGGGCTGCAGTTGTAGGTGAAGCAGCAGTTGTAGGTGAAGCAGTAGTTGTAGGTGCATCAGTAGTTGTAGGTGCTGCTGTTGTGGTTGCAACAGTAGTAGGGGCTGACGTTGAAGGTGAAGCAGTAGTTGTAGGTGCTGCTGTTGCTGTTGCACCAGTAGTAGGGGCTGCTGTCGTCGGTGCAGCAGTAGTTGTAGGTGCTGCTGTTGTTGCAACAGTAGTAGGGGCTGCAGTTGTAGGTGCAGCAGTAGTTGTAGGTGCTGCTGTTGTTGTTGCAACAGTAGTAGTGGCTGCAGTTGTAGGTGAAGCAGTAGTTGTAGGTGAAGCAGTAGTTGTAGGTGAAGCAGTAGTTGTAGTTAAAGCAGCAGTTGTAGGTGCTGCTGTCGTAGGTGCAGAAGTATTTGTAGGTTGCACCGATGTTGGAGCAGCAGTTGTTGTAGCTGCTGCTGTTGTTGTTGTTGTTGCAACAGTAGTAGGGGCTGCAGTTGTAGGTGCAGCAGTAGTTGTAGGTGCTGCTGTTGTTGTTGCAACAGTAGTAGTTGCTGCAGTTGTAGTTGAAGCAGTAGTTGTAGGTGAAGCAGTAGTTGTAGGTGAAGCAGTAGTTGTAGGTGAAGCAGTAGTTTCTAGGTTGCACCGTTGTCGGAGCAGCAGTAGTTGTAGGTGCTGCTGTTGTTGTTGCAACAGTTGTAGAGGCCGCTGTCGTTGGTGCAGCAGTAGTTGTCAGAGCAGCAGTAGTTTTAGGTGCTCCTGTCGTAGGTGCAGAAGTAGTTGTGGCTTGCACCGTTGTTGGAGCATTAGTAGTTGTAGGTGCTGCTGTTGTTGTTGCAACAGTAGTTGTAGGTTGCACTGTTGTCAGAGCAGCAGCAGTAGTAGGTGCTGCTGTCGTAGGTGCAGCAGTACTTGTAGGTGCTCCTGTTTTTGTTGCAACAGTAGTAGTGGCTGCAGTTGTAGGTGAAGCAGTAGTTGTAGGTGAAGCAGTAGTTTCTAGGTTGCACCGTTGTCGGAGCAGCAGTAGTTGTAGGTGCTGCTGTTGTTGTTGCAACAGTTGTAGAGGCCGCTGTCGTTGGTGCAGCAGTAGTTGTCGGAGCAGCAGTAGTTGTAGGTGCTCCTGTCGTAGGTGCAGAAGTAGTTGTGGCTTGCACCGTTGTTGGAGCATTAGTAGTTGTAGATGCTGCTGTTGTTGTTGCAACAGTTGTAGGTGCTGCAGTTGTAGGTGATGCTGTTGTTGTTGCCACAGTAGTAGGGGCTGCAGTTTTAGGTGCAGCAGTAGTTGTAGGTGCTGCTGTTGTTGTTGCAACAGTAGTAGGGGCTTCAGTTGTAGGTGTAGCAGTAGTTGTGGGTTACACCGTTGTTGGAGCATTAGTAATTGTAGGTGCTGCTGTTGTGGTTGCAACAGTAGTTGTAGGTTGCACTGTTGTCAGAGCAGCAGTAGTAGTAGGTGCTGCTGTTGTAGGTGCAGCAGTAGTTGTAGGTGCTGCTGTTGTTGTTGCAACAGTTGTAGAGGCTGCTGTCGTTGGTGCAGCAGTAGTTGTCGGAGCAGCAGTAGTTGTAGGTGCTCCTGTCGTTGGTGCAGAAGTAGTTGTGGGTTGCAACGTTGTTGGAGCATTAGGAGTTGTAGGTGCTGCTGTTGTTGTTGCAACAGTAGTAGGTGCTGCTGTCGTAGGAACAGCAGTAGTTGTAGGTTGCACCATTGTCGAAGCAGCAGTAGTTGTAGGTGCTGCTGATGTTGTTGCAACAATAGTAGGAGCTGCAGTTGTAGGTGCAGCAGTAGTTGTCGGAGCAGCAGTAGTTGTAGGTGCTGCTGTTGTTGTTGCAACAGTAGTAGTGGCTTTAGTTGTAGGTGAAGCAGTAGTTGTAGGTGAAGCAGTAGTTGTAGGTTGCACCGTTGTCGGAGCAGCAGTAGTAGTTGTAGGTGCTGCTGTTGTTGTTGCAACAGTAGTAGGGTCTGCAGTTGTAGGTGAAGCAGTAGTTGTAGGTGAAGCAGTAGTTGTAGATTGCGCCGTTGTTGGAGCAGCAGTAGTAGTTGTAGGTGCTGCTTTTGTTGTTGCAACAGTTGTAGGGGCTGTTGTTGTTGGTGCAGCAGTAGTTGTAGGTGCTGCTGTTGTTGTTGCAACAGTAGTAGTGGCTGCAGTTGTAGGTGAAGCAGTAGTTGTAGGTGAAGCAGTAGTTGTAGGTTGCACCGTTGTCAGAGCAGCAGTAGTTGTAGGTGCTGCTGTTGTTGTTGCAACAGTAGTAGGGGCTGCTGTCGTTGGTGCAGCAGTAGTTGTAGGTTGCACTGTTGTAAGAGCAGCAGTAGTTGTAGGTGCTGCTCTTGTTGTTTCAACAGTAATAGGGGCTGCTGTTGTTGTTGAAACAGTAGTAGGGGCTGCTGTCGTTGGTTAAGCAGTAGTTGTAGGTGCTGCTGTTGTTGTTGCAACAGTAGTAGGTGCTGCTGTTGTTATTGCAACAGTAGTAGGGGCTGCAGTTGTAGGTGAAGCAGTAGTTGTAGGTGAAGCAGTAGTAGTAGGTGAAGCAGTAGTTGTAGGTGCTGCTGTTGTTGTTGCAACAGTAGTAGGGGCTGCAGTTGTAGGTGTAGCAGTAGTTGTAGGTGCTGCTGTTGTTGTTGCGACAGTTGTAGGAGCTGCTGTCATTGTTGCAACAGTAGTAGGTGCTGCTGTTCTTGTTGCAACAGTAGTAGGGGCTGCAGTTTTAGGTGAAGCAGCAGTTGTAGGTGAATAAGTAGTTGTAGGTGCATCAGTAGTTGTAGGTGCTGCTGTTGTGGTTGCAACAGTAGTAGGGGCTGACGTTGTAGGTGAAGCAGTAGTTGTAGGTGCTGCTGTTGCTGTTGCACCAGTAGTAGGGGCTGCTGTCGTCGGTGCAGCAGTAGTTGTAGGTGCTGCTGTTGTTGTTGCAACAGTAGTAGGGGCTGCAGTTGTAAGTGCAGCAGTAGTTGTAGGTGCTGCTGTTGTTGTTGCAACAGTAGTAGTGGCTGCAGTTGTAGGTGAAGCAGTAGTTGTAGGTGAAGCAGTAGTTGTAGGTGAAGCAGTAGTTGTAGTTGAAGCAGTAGTTGTAGGTGCTGCTGTTATAGGTGCAGAAGTAGTTGTAGGTTGCACCGATGTTGGAGCAGCAGTTGTTGTAGCTGCTGCTGTTGTTGTTGTTGTTGTTGCAACAGTAGTAGTGGCTGCAGTTGTTGGTGCAGCAGTAGTTGTAGGTGCTGCTGTTGTTGTTGCAACAGTAGTAGTTGCTGCAGTTGTAGTTGAAGCAGTAGTTGTAGGTGAAGCAGTAGTTGTAGGTGAAGCAGTAGTTTCTAGGTTGCACCGTTGTCGGAGCAGCAGTAGTTGTAGGTGCTGCTGTTGTTGTTGCAACAGTTGTAGAGGCCGCTGTAGTTGGTGCAGCAGTAGTTGTCAGAGCAGCAGTAGTTGTAGGTGCTCCTTTCGTAGGTGCAGAAGTAGTTGTGGCTTGCACCGTTGTTGGAGCATTAGTAGTTGTAGGTGCTGCTGTTGTTGTTGCAACAGTAGTTGTAGGTTGCACTGTTGTCAGAGCAGCAGCAGTAGTAGGTGCTGCTGTCGTAGGTGCAGCAGTAGTTGTAGGTGAAGCAGTAGTTTCTAGGTTGCACCGTTGTCGGAGCAGCAGTAGTTGTAGATGCTGCTGTTGTTGTTGCAACAGTAGTAGGTGCTGCAGTTGTAGGTGATGCTGTTGTTGTTGCCACAGTAGTAGGGGCTGCAGTTGTAGGTGCAGCAGTAGTTGTAGGTGCTGCTGTTGTTGTTGCAACAGTAGTAGGGGCTTTAGTTGTAGGTGTAGCAGTAGTTGTGGGTTGCACCGTTGTTGGAGCATTAGTAATTGTAGGTGCTGCTGTTGTTGTTGCAACAGTAGTAGGTGCTGCTGTCGTAGGAACAGCAGTAGTTGTAGGTTGCACCGTTGTCGGAGCAGAAGTAGTTGTAGGTGCTGCTGTTGTGGTTGCAACAGTAGTTGTAGGTTGCACTGTTGTCAGAGCAGCAGCAGTAGTAGGTGCTGTTGTCATAGGTGCAGCAGTACTTGTAGGTGCTGCTGTTTTTGTTGCAACAGTAGTAGTGGCTGCAGTTGTAGGTGAAGCAGTAGTTGTAGGTGAAGCAGTAGTTTCTAGGTTGCACCGTTGTCGGAGCAGCAGTAGTTGTAGGTGCTGCTGTTGTTGTTGCAACAGTTGTAGAGGCCGCTGTCGTTGGTGCAGCAGTAGTTGTCGGAGCAGCAGTAGTTGTAGGTGCTCCTGTCGTAGGTGCAGAAGTAGTTGTGGCTTGCACCGTTGTTGGAGCATTAGTAGTTGTAGGTGCTGCTGTTGTTGTTGCAACAGTAGTAGGTGCTGCTGTCGTAGGAAAAGCAGTCGTTGTAGGTTGCACCGTTGTCGGAGCAGCAGTAGTTGTAGGTGCTGCTGTTGTTGTTGCAACAGTAGTAGGAGCTGCAGTTTTAGGTGCATCAGTAGTTGTAGGTGCTGATGTTGTTGTTGCAACAGTAGTAGGAGCTGCAGTTGTAGTTGAAGCAGTAGTCGTAGCTTGCACCGTTGTCGGAGCAGCAGTAGTTGTAGGTGCTGCTGTTGTTGTTGCAACAGTAGTAGGGGCTGCTGTTGTTGTTGCAACAGTAGTAGGGGCTGCTGTCGTTGGTGAAGCAGTAGTTGTAGGTGGCACTGTTGTCAGAGCAGCAGTAGTAGTAGGTGCTACTGTCGTAGGTGCATTAGTAGTTGTAGGTGCTGCTGTTGTTGTATGTTGCACCATTGTACGAGCAGCAGTAGTTGTAAGTGCTGCTATTGTTGTTGCAAGAGTAGTAGGGGCTGCTGTCGTTGGTGCAGCAGTAGTTGTAGGTTGCATCGTTGTAAGAGCAGCAGTAGTTTTAGGTGCTGCTGTTGTTGTTGCAACAGTAGTAGGTGCTGCTGTTGTTGTTGCAACAGTAGTAGGGGCTGCTGTTGTTGTTGCAACAGTAGTAGGGGCTGCAGTTGTAGGTGCAGCAGCAGTTGCAGGTGAAGCAGTAGTTGTAGGTGCTACTGTTGTTGTTGTTGTTGTTGTTGCAACAGTAGTAGGGGCTGCAGTTGTAGGTGAAGCAGCAGTTGCAGGTGAAGCAGTAGTTGTAGATTGCGCCGTTGTTGGAGCAGCAGTAGTAGTTGTAGGTGCTGCTGTTGTTGTTGCAACAGTTGTAGTGGCTGTTGTCGTTTGTGCAGCAGTAGTTGTAGGTGCTGCTGTTGTTGTTGCAACAGTAGTAGGGTCTGCAGTTGTAGGTGAAGCAGTAGTTGTAGGTGAAGCAGTAGTTGTAGATTGCGCCGTTGTTGGAGCAGCAGTAGTAGTTGTAGGTGCTGCTTTTGTTGTTGCAACAGTTGTAGGGGCTGTTGTTGTTGGTGCAGCAGTAGTTGTAGGTGAAGCAGTAGTTGTAGGTTGCACCGTTGTCAGAGCAGCAGTAGTTGTAGGTGCTGCTGTTGTTGTTGCAACAGTAGTAGGGGCTGCTGTCGTTGGTGCAGCAGTAGTTGTAGGTTGCACTGTTGTAAGAGCAGCAGTAGTTGTAGGTGCTGATGTTGTTGTTGCAACAGTAGTAGGTGCTGCTGTTGTTATTGCAACAGTAGTAGGGGCTGCAGTTGTAGGTGAAGCAGTAGTTGTAGGTGAAGCAGTAGTAGTAGGTGAAGCAGTAGTTGTAGGTGCTGCTGTTGTTGTTGCAACAGTAGTATGGGGCTGCAGTTGTAGGTGCATTAGTAGTTGTAGGTGCTGCTGTTGTTGTATGTTGCACCATTGTACGAGCAGCAGTAGTTGTAAGTGCTGCTATTGTTGTTGCAAGAGTAGTAGGGGCTGCTGTCGTTGGTGCAGCAGTAGTTGTAGGTTGCATCGTTGTAAGAGCAGCAGTAGTTTTAGGTGCTGCTGTTGTTGTTGCAACAGTAGTAGGTGATGCTGTTGTTGTTGCAACAGTAGTAGGGGCTGCTGTTGTTGTTGCAACAGTAGTAGGGGCTGCAGTTGTAGGTGCAGCAGCAGTTGCAGGTGAAGCAGTAGTTGTAGGTGCTACTGTTGTTGTTGTTGTTGTTGCAACAGTAGTAGGGGCTGCAGTTGTAGGTGAAGCAGCAGTTGCAGGTGAAGCAGTAGTTGTAGATTGCGCCGTTGTTGGAGCAGCAGTAGTAGTTGTAGGTGCTGCTGTTGTTGTTGCAACAGTTGTAGTGGCTGTTGTCGTTTGTGCAGCAGTAGTTGTAGGTGCTGCTGTTGTTGTTGCAACAGTAGTAGGGTCTGCAGTTGTAGGTGAAGCAGTAGTTGTAGGTGAAGCAGTAGTTGTAGATTGCGCCGTTGTTGGAGCAGCAGTAGTAGTTGTAGGTGCTGCTTTTGTTGTTGCAACAGTTGTAGGGGCTGTTGTTGTTGGTGCAGCAGTAGTTGTAGGTGCTGCTGTTGTTGTTGCAACAGTAGTAGTGGCTGCAGTTGTAGGTGAAGCAGTAGTTGTAGGTGAAGCAGTAGTTGTAGGTTGCACCGTTGTCAGAGCAGCAGTAGTTGTAGGTGCTGCTGTTGTTGTTGCAACAGTAGTAGGGGCTGCTGTCGTTGGTGCAGCAGTAGTTGTAGGTTGCACTGTTGTAAGAGCAGCAGTAGTTGTAGGTGCTGATGTTGTTGTTGCAACAGTAGTAGGTGCTGCTGTTGTTATTGCAACAGTAGTAGGGGATGCAGTTGTAGGTGAAGCAGTAGTTGTAGGTGAAGCAGTAGTAGTAGGTGAAGCAGTAGTTGTAGGTGCTGCTGTTGTTGTTGCAACAGTAGTATGGGGCTGCAGTTGTAGGTGTAGCAGTAGTTGTAGGTGCTGCTGTTGTTGTTGCGACAGTTGTAGGAGCTGCTGTCATTGTTGCAACAGTAGTAGGTGCTGCTGTTGTTGTTGCAACAGTAGTAGGGGCTGCAGTTGTAGGTGAAGCAGCAGTTGTAGGTGAAGCAGTAGTTGTAGGTGCATCAGTAGTTGTAGGTGCTGCTGTTGTGGTTGCAACAGTAGTAGGTGCTGTTGTCGTAGGTGCAGCAGTAGTTGTAGGTGCTGCTGTTGTTGCAACAGTAGTAGGGGCTGCAGTTGTAGGTGCAGCAGTAGTTGTAGGTGCTGCTGTTGTTGTTGCAACAGTAGTAGTGGCTGCAGTTGTAGGTGAAGCAGTAGTTGTAGGTGAAGCAGTAGTTGTAGGTGAAGCAGTAGTTGTAGTTAAAGCAGCAGTTGTAGGTGCTGCTGTCGTAGGTGCAGAAGTAGTTGTAGGTTGCACCGATGTTGGAGCAGCAGTTGTTGTAGCTGCTGCTGTTGTTGTTGTTGTTGCAACAGTAGTAGGGGCTGCAGTTGTAGGTGCAGCAGTAGTTGTAGGTGCTGCTGTTGTTGTTGCAACAGTAGTAGTTGCTGCAGTTGTAGTTGAAGCAGTAGTTGTAGGTGAAGCAGTAGTTGTAGGTGAAGCAGTAGTTGTAGGTGAAGCAGTAGTTTCTAGGTTGCACCGTTGTCGGAGCAGCAGTAGTTGTAGGTGCTGCTGTTGTTGTTGCAACAGTTGTAGAGGCCGCTGTTGTTGGTGCAGCAGTAGTTGTCAGAGCAGCAGTAGTTGTAGGTGCTCCTGTCGTAGGTGCAGAAGTAGTTGTGGCTTGCACCGTTGTTGGAGCATTAGTAGTTGTAGGTGCTGCTGTTGTTGTTGCAACAGTAGTTGTAGGATGCACTGTTGTCAGAGCAGCAGCAGTAGTAGGTGCTGCTGTCGTAGGTGCAGCAGTACTTGTAGGTGCTCCTGTTTTTTTTGCAACAGTAGTAGTGGCTGCAGTTGTAGGTGAAGCAGTAGTTGTAGGTGAAGCAGTAGTTTCTAGGTTGCACCGTTGTCGGAGCAGCAGTAGTTGTAGGTGCTGCTGTTGTTGTTGCAACAGTTGTAGAGGCCGCTGTCGTTGGTGCAGCAGTAGTTGTCGGAGCAGCAGTAGTTGTAGGTGCTCCTGTCGTAGGTGCAGAAGTAGTTGTGGCTTGCACCGTTGTTGGAGCATTAGTAGTTGTAGATGCTGCTGTTGTTGTTGCAACAGTTGTAGGTGCTGCAGTTGTAGGTGATGCTGTTGTTGTTGCCACAGTAGTAGGGGCTGCAGTTTTAGGTGCAGCAGTAGTTGTAGGTGCTGCTGTTGTTGTTGCAACAGTAGTAGGGGCTTCAGTTGTAGGTGTAGCAGTAGTTGTGGGTTACACCGTTGTTGGAGCATTAGTAATTGTAGGTGCTGCTGTTGTGGTTGCAACAGTAGTTGTAGGTTGCACTGTTGTCAGAGCAGCAGTAGTAGTAGGTGCTGCTGTTGTAGGTGCAGCAGTAGTTGTAGGTGCTGCTGTTGTTGTTGCAACAGTTGTAGAGGCTGCTGTCGTTGGTGCAGCAGTAGTTGTCGGAGCAGCAGTAGTTGTAGGTGCTCCTGTCGTTGGTGCAGAAGTAGTTGTGGGTTGCAACGTTGTTGGAGCATTAGGAGTTGTAGGTGCTGCTGTTGTTGTTGCAACAGTAGTAGGTGCTGCTGTCGTAGGAACAGCAGTAGTTGTAGGTTGCACCATTGTCGAAGCAGCAGTAGTTGTAGGTGCTGCTGATGTTGTTGCAACAATAGTAGGAGCTGCAGTTGTAGGTGCAGCAGTAGTTGTCGGAGCAGCAGTAGTTGTAGGTGCTGCTGTTGTTGTTGCAACAGTAGTAGGGTCTGCAGTTGTAGGTGAAGCAGTAGTTGTAGGTGAAGCAGTAGTTGTAGATTGCGCCGTTGTTGGAGCAGCAGTAGTAGTTGTAGGTGCTGCTTTTGTTGTTGCAACAGTTGTAGGGGCTGTTGTTGTTGGTGCAGCAGTAGTTGTAGGTGCTGCTGTTGTTGTTGCAACAGTAGTAGTGGCTGCAGTTGTAGGTGAAGCAGTAGTTGTAGGTGAAGCAGTAGTTGTAGGTTGCACCGTTGTCAGAGCAGCAGTAGTTGTAGGTGCTGCTGTTGTTGTTGCAACAGTTGTAGAGGCCGCTGTTGTTGGTGCAGCAGTAGTTGTCGGAGCAGCAGTAGTTGTAGGTGCTCCTGTCGTAGGTGCAGAAGTAGTTGTGGCTTGCACCGTTGTTGGAGCATTAGTAGTTGTAGATGCTGCTGTTGTTGTTGCAACAGTAGTAGGTGCTGCAGTTGTAGGTGATGCTGTTGTTGTTGCCACAGTAGTAGGGGCTGCAGTTGTAGGTGCAGCAGTAGTTGTAGGTGCTGCTGTTGTTGTTGCAACAGTAGTAGGGGCTTTAGTTGTATGTGTAGCAGTAGTTGTGGGTTGCACCGTTGTTGGAGCATTAGTAATTGTAGGTGCTGCTATTGTTGTTGCAACAGTAGTAGGTGCTGCTGTCGTAGGAACAGCAGTAGTTGTAGGTTGCACCGTTGTCGGAGCAGAAGTAGTTGTAGGTGCTGCTGTTGTGGTTGCAACAGTAGTTGTAGGTTGCACTGTTGTCAGAGCAGCAGCAGTAGTAGGTGCTGTTGTCATAGGTGCAGCAGTACTTGTAGGTGCTGCTGTTTTTGTTGCAACAGTAGTAGTGGCTGCAGTTGTAGGTGAAGCAGTAGTTGTAGGTGAAGCAGTAGTTTCTAGGTTGCACCGTTGTCGGAGCAGCAGTAGTTGTAGGTGCTGCTGTTGTTGTTGCAACAGTTGTAGAGGCCGCTGTCGTCGGTGCAGCAGTAGTTGTCGGAGCAGCAGTAGTTGTAGGTGCTCCTGTCGTAGGTGCAGAAGTAGTTGTGGCTTGCACCATTGTTGGAGCATTAGTAGTTGTAGGTGCTGCTGTTGTTGTTGCAACAGTAGTAGGTGCTGCTGTCGTAGGAAAAGCAGTAGTTGTAGGTTGCACCGTTGTCGGAGCAGCAGTAGTTGTAGGTGCTGCTGTTGTTGTTGCAACAGTAGTAGGAGCTGCAGTTTTAGGTGCATCAGTAGTTGTAGGTGCTGATGTTGTTGTTGCAACAGTAGTAGGAGCTGCAGTTGTAGTTGAAGCAGTAGTCGTAGCTTGCACCGTTGTCGGAGCAGCAGTAGTTGTAGGTGCTGCTGTTGTTGTTGCAACAGTAGTAGGGGCTGCTGTTGTTGTTGCAACAGTAGTAGGGGCTGCTGTCGTTGGTGAAGCAGTAGTTGTAGGTGGCACTGTTGTCAGAGCAGCAGTAGTAGTAGGTGCTACTGTCGTAGGTGCATTAGTAGTTGTAGGTGCTGCTGTTGTTGTATGTTGCACCATTGTACGAGCAGCAGTAGTTGTAAGTGCTGCTATTGTTGTTGCAAGAGTAGTAGGGGCTGCTGTCGTTGGTGCAGCAGTAGTTGTAGGTTGCATCGTTGTAAGAGCAGCAGTAGTTTTAGGTGCTGCTGTTGTTGTTGCAACAGTAGTAGGTGCTGCTGTTGTTGTTGCAACAGTAGTAGGGGCTGCTGTTGTTGTTGCAACAGTAGTAGGGGCTGCAGTTGTAGGTGCAGCAGCAGTTGCAGGTGAAGCAGTAGTTGTAGGTGCTACTGTTGTTGTTGTTGTTGTTGTTGTTGTTGTTGCAACAGTAGTAGGGGCTGCAGTTGTAGGTGAAGCAGCAGTTGCAGGTGAAGCAGTAGTTGTAGGTGCATCAGTAGTTGTAGGTGCTACTGTTGTGGTTGCAACAGTAGTAGGGGCTGCTGTTGCAGGTGAAGCAGTAGTTGTAGGTGCTGCTGTTGTTGTTGCACCAGTAGTAGGGGCTGCTGTCGTTGGTGCAGCAGTAGTTGTAGGTGCTGCTGTTGTTGTTGCAACAGTAGTAGTGGCTGCAGTTGTAGGTGAAGCAGTAGTTGTAGGTGAAGCAGTAGTTGTAGGTGCTGCTGTCGTAGGTGCAGAAGTAGTTGTAGGTTGCACCGATGTTGGAGCAGCAGTTTTTGTAGGTGCTGCTGTTGTTGTTTTTGTTGCAACAGTAGTAGGGGCTGCAGTTGTAGGTGCAGCAGTAGTTGTAGGTGCTGCTGTTGTTGTTGCAACAGTAGTAGTGGCTGCAGTTGTAGGTGAAGCAGTAGTTGTAGGTGAAGCAGTAGTTGTAGGTTGCACAGTTGTCGGAGCAGCAGTAGTTGTAGGTGCTGCTGTTGTTGTTGCAACAGTAGTAGGGGCTGCAGTTGTAGGTGCAGCAGTAGTTGTAGGTGCTGCTGTTGTTGTTGCAACAGTAGTAGGGGCTGCAGTTGTAGGTGCAGCAGTAGTTGTAGGTGCTGCTGTTGTTGTTGCAACAGTAGTAGGTGCTGCAGTTGTAGGTGATGCTGTTGCTGTTGCCACAGTAGTAGGGGCTGCAGTTTTAGATGCAGCAGTAGTTGTAGGTGCTGCTGTTGTTGTTGCAACAGTAGTAGGAACAGCAGTAGTTGTAGGTTGCACCGTTGTTGGAGCATTGGTAGTTGTAGGTGCTGCTGTTGTTGTTGCAACAGTAGTAGGTGCTGCTGTCGTAGGAACAGCAGTAGTTGTAGGTTGCACCGTTGTCGGAGCAGCAGTAGTTGTAGGTGCTGCTGTTGTGGTTGCAACAGTAGTAGTTGCTGCATTTGTAGTTGAAGCAGTAGTTGTAGGTGAAGCAGTAGTTGTAGGTGAAGCAGTAGTTTCTAGGTTGCACCGTTGTCGGAGCAGCAGTAGTTGTAGGTGCTGCTGTTGTTGTTGCAACAGTTGTAGAGGCCGCTGTCGTTGGTGCAGCAGTAGTTGTCGGAGCAGCAGTAGTTGTAGGTGCTCCTGTCGTAGGTGCAGAAGTAGTTGTTGCTTGCACCGTTGTTGGAGCATTAGTAGTTGTAGGTGCTGCTGTTGTTGTTGCAACAGTAGTTGTAGGTTGCACTGTTGTCAGAGCAGCAGCAGTAGTAGGTGCTGCTGTCGTAGGTGCAGCAGTACTTGTAGGTGCTGCTGTTTTTGTTGCAACAGTAGTAGTGGCTGCAGTTGTAGGTGAAGCAGTAGTTGTAGGTGAAGCAGTAGTTTCTAGGTTGCACCGTTGTCGGAGCAGCAGTAGTTGTAGGTGCTGCTGTTGTTGTTGCAACAGTTGTAGAGGCCGCTGTCGTTTGTGCAGCAGTAGTTGTCGGAGCAGCAGTAGTTGTAGGTGCTCCTGTCGTAGGTGCAGAAGTAGTTGTGGCTTGCACCGTTGTTGGAGCATTAGTAGTTGTAGATGCTGCTGTTGTTGTTGCAACAGTAGTAGGTGCTGCAGTTGTAGGTGATGCTGTTGTTGTTGCCACAGTAGTAGGGGCTTTAGTTGTAGGTGCAGCAGTAGTTGTAGGTGCTGCTGTTGTTGTTGCAACAGTAGTAGGGGCTGCAGTTGTAGGTGCAGCAGTAGTTGTAGGTGCTGCTGTTGTTGTTGCAACAGTAGTAGGGGCTTTAGTTGTAGGTGTAGCAGTAGTTGTGGGTTGCACCGTTGTTGGAGCATTAGTAATTGTAGGTGCTGCTGTTGTTGTTGCAACAGTAGTAGGTGCTGCTGTCGTAGGAACAGCAGTAGTTGTAGGTTGCACCGTTGTCGGAGCAGAAGTAGTTGTAGGTGCTGCTGTTGTGGTTGCAACAGTAGTTGTAGGTTGCACTGTTGTCAGAGCAGCAGCAGTAGTAGGTGCTGCTGTCGTAGGTGCAGCAGTACTTGTAGGTGTTGCTTTTTTTGTTGCAACAGTAGTAGTGGCTGCAGTTGTAGGTGAAGCAGTAGTTTCTAGGTTGCACCGTTGTCGGAGCAGCAGTAGTTGTAGGTGCTGCTGTTGTTGTTGCAACAGTTGTAGAGGCCGCTGTCGTTGGTGCAGCAGTAGTTGTCGGAGCAGCAGTAGTTGTAGGTGCTCCTGTCGTAGGTGCAGAAGTAGTTGTTGCTTGCACCGTTGTTGGAGCATTAGTAGTTGTAGGTGCTGCTGTTGTTGTTGCAACAGTAGTTGTAGGTTGCACTGTTGTCAGAGCAGCAGCAGTAGTAGGTGCTGCTGTCGTAGGTGCAGCAGTACTTGTAGGTGCTGCTGTTTTTGTTGCAACAGTAGTAGTGGCTGCAGTTGTAGGTGAAGCAGTAGTTGTAGGTGAAGCAGTAGTTTCTAGGTTGCACCGTTGTCGGAGCAGCAGTAGTTGTAGGTGCTGCTGTTGTTGTTGCAACAGTTGTAGAGGCCGCTGTCGTTGGTGCAGCAGTAGTTGTCGGAGCAGCAGTAGTTGTAGGTGCTCCTGTCGTAGGTGCAGAAGTAGTTGTGGCTTGCACCGTTGTTGGAGCATTAGTAGTTGTAGATGCTGCTGTTGTTGTTGCAACAGTAGTAGGTGCTGCTGTCGTAGGAACAGCAGTAGGTGTAGGTTGCACCGTTGTCGGAGCAGCAGTAGTTGTAGGTGCTGCTGTTGTTGTTGCAACAGTAGTAGGGGCTGCAGTTGTAGGTGCAGCAGTAGTTGTAGGTGCTGCTGTTGTTGTTGCAACAGTAGTAGGTGCTGCAGTTGTAGGTGATGCTGTTGTTGTTGCCACAGTAGTAGGGGCTGCAGTTGTAGGTGCAGCAGTAGTTGTAGGTGCTGCTGTTGTTGTTGCAACAGTAGTAGGGGCTTCAGTTGTAGGTGTAGCAGTAGTTGTGGGTTGCACCGTTGTTGGAGCATTAGTAATTGTAGGTGCTGCTGTTGTTGTTGCAACAGTAGTAGTTGCTGCTGTCGTAGGAACAGCAGTAGTTGTAGGTTGCACCGTTGTCAGAGCAGAAGTAGTTGTAGGTGCTGCTGTTGTGGTTGCAACAGTAGTTGTAGGTTGCACTGTTGTCAGAGCAGCAGCAGTAGTAGGTGCTGCTGTCGTAGGTGCAGCAGTACTTGTAGGTGCTGCTGTTTTTGTTGCAACAGTAGTAGTGGCTGCAGTTGTAGGTGAAGCAGTAGTTGTAGGTGAAGCAGTAGTTTCTAGGTTGCACCGTTGTCGGAGCAGCAGTAGTTGTAGGTGCTGCTGTTGTTGTTGCAACAGTTGTAGAGGCCGCTGTCGTTGGTGCAGCAGTAGTTGTCGGAGCAGCAGTAGTTGTAGGTGCTCCTGTCGTAGGTGCAGAAGTAGTTGTGGCTTGCACCGTTGTTGGAGCATTAGTAGTTGTAGGTGCTGCTGTTGTTGTTGCAACAGTAGTAGGTGCTGCTGTCGTAGGAAAAGCAGTAGTTGTAGGTTGCACCGTTGTCGGAGCAGCAGTAGTTGTAGGTGCTGCTGTTGTTGTTGCAACAGTAGTAGGAGCTGCAGTTTTAGGTGCATCAGTAGTTGTAGGTGCTGCTGTTGTTGTTGCAACAGTAGTAAGAGCTGCAGTTGTAGTTGAAGCAGTAGTCGTAGCTTGCACCGTTGTCGGAGCAGCAACAGTAGTAGGGGCTGCTGTTGTTGTTGCAACAGTAGTAGGGGCTGCTGTCGTTGGTGAAGCAGTAGTTGTAGGTTGCACTGTTGTCAGAGCAGCAGTAGTAGTAGGTGCTACTGTCGTAGGTGCATTAGTAGTTGTAGGTGCTGCTGTTGTTGTATGTTGCACCGTTGTAAGAGCAGCAGTAGTTGTAAGTGCTGCTGTTGTTGTTGCAAGAGTAGTAGGGGCTGCTGTCGTTGGTGCAGCAGTAGTTGTAGGTTGCATCGTTGTAAGAGCAGCAGTAGTTTTAGGTGCTGCTGTTGTTGTTGCAACAGTAGTAGGTGCTGCTGTTGTTGTTGTTGCAACAGTAGTAGGGGCTGCAGTTGTAGGTGAAGCAGCAGTTGCAGGTTAAGCAGTAGTTGTAGGTGCATCAGTAGTTGTAGGTGCTACTGTTGTGGTTGCAACAGTAGTAGGGGCTGCTGTTGCAGGTGAAGCAGTAGTTGTAGGTGCTGCTGTTGTTGTTGCAACAGTAGTAGTGGCTGCAGAACTAGGTGAAGCAGTAGTTGTAGGTTGCACCGTTGTCGGAGCAGCAGTAGTTGTAGGTGCTGCTGTTGTTGTTGCAACAGTAGTAGCGGCAGCAGTTGTAGGTGAAGCAGTAGTTGTAGGTTGCACCGTTGTCGGAGCAGCAGTAGTAGTTGTAGGTGCTGCTGTTGTTGTTACAACAGTTGTAGGGGCTGTTGTCGTTGGTGCAGCAGTAGTTGTAGGTGCTGCTGTTGTTGTTGCAACAGTAGTAGGGGCTGCAGTTGTAGGTGAAGCAGTAGTCGTAGGTTGCACCGTTGTCGGAGCAGCAGTAGTTGTAGGTGCTGCTGTTGTTGTTGCAACAGTAGTAGGGGCTGCTGTCGTTGGTGAAGCAGTAGTTGTAGGTTGCACTGTTGTCAGAGCAGCAGTAGTAGTAGGTGCTGCTGTCGTAGGTGCAGCAGTAGTTGTAGGTGCTGCTGTTGTTGTAGGTTGCACCGTTGTAAGAGCAGCAGTAGTTGTAGGTGCTGCTGTTGTTGTTGCAACACTAGTAGGGGCTGCTGTCGTTGGTGCAGCAGAAGTTGTAGGTTGCACCGTTGTAAGAGCAGCAGTAGTTGTAGGTGCTGCTGTTGTTGTTGCAACAGTAGTAGGTGCTGCTGTTGTTGTTGCAACAGTAGTAGGGGCTACTGTCGTTGGTGAAGCAGTAGTTGTAGGTGCTGCTGTTGTTGTTGCAACAGTAGTAGGGGCTGCTGTTGTTGTTGCAACAGTAGTAAGGGCTGCTGTCGTTGGTGAAGCAGTAGTTGTAGGTTGCACTGTTGTCAGAGCAGCAGTAGCAGAGCTGCCAACATACACGATTTTGGCGTAGCAGATACGATTTCCAGGCCCTAATTACGCCGCTACGCTTGACTTGAATATCCTACGCATTACCTAACAAATCGAAAAATGAATCGGTGAGCTGGCAGCCTCGTGCATGTGTTGACATCCAACCAGCACTAAAGCTCACATATAAGCCGTTTTATGATTCGTCCCTTGCGTTGGCAAAGAGCCAATAGGATCGGCTGTACTTCTTTTTTGTAATGCCCTCACTACTGTTACCAGGATGCTATGCTGTTTTGGCTCCCGCTGTTGATGAAGAATTCTATTCATGTAGACCAGTGCCGTGCGGTGAGGTTCGTAGCTGGCTTTCAGAGTCAGATAGGCCTATGTGAAAAATATGTGAAGTCAATAGAGTATATTAAAACATACCCGTACTTTTCGGACTATAAGCCGCGCCTTTTTTCCCATTTTTCGACGCTGCGGCTTATATAACGGTGCGGCTAATCTATGGATTTTTAAAGCTAACGGCCACCGCCTTTAACTCTATGGGCTCTATGGCCGGTCCGCGGACCCCCACCTTTAAGCGGCGGGTTCCAGCAGGAAAAGCTGGAGGTCGGAAAAGAGTGAGACAGGTAGCGCGCAAAAGTAAAAGTGGAACCGAGAGTGGTACGAGAGACAGAACGAGAGCAAGACAGACAGACATTACGAGAGCGAGACAGTTTGTCCCCGTACCACTGGTTGAAAACCGCTGCTCTAGATCACTGCCGGTACGTGCGCTGGGAGCGCACCGTTTAATTTTGAAAGTTGAAAAGTTTGTGTGTCTGAAACACTATGTGATACAGTACAGTTTACACAGCACAGTACATGTTCTGTAGCTACTATTGCAATAAATGCTAACACTTGAATACGTTATGCAAATATGCAACTTGTTTGTTGAAATGTTAATAAATGGGAGCTTCCTCAAACAGCCATCTCTTTCCCGACAATCCCCTCTGTGCACGAACCCTTACATATGGTAATTAAACATTAAAACACCTGCGGCTTATAGTCCAGTGCGGCTTATATATGTACACATCATTCAATTTAGCTGCTGCGGCTTATATTCAGGTGCGCCTTATAGTCCGAAAATTACGGTAATTCAATTGGCAGCTTGCACATTGACTACTGGTTGTTTTTCATATTCTATATAACTAGCTATCATTACATGCGAATTGAACGCTTCCATTTAAATCGTTTAGGTTATTTAAGTCTCTTGAGCTAGCTAGCATAGCAACTAGATAACTATAGCAACCAAAAAACACAACTTTAGCAGCAAAGTTTAATTTCTCAAACTCAGCTCACCAATACATTAAAAAAAAAGATTGTTGGGTTCAAAGTGATCACAACGACGTTGTATGATGTTAAATGGATGACAGACATTAAACAATCCCCTCGGAAACACTCGGATATCAATGTAATCTTGGCTAATAATTAAACGTACTGGTGGCTTTCCATTCTTCTGCATTTGCATTGTTGTATTTTGTGGCAGATTCATCGGGGTAAATCATTATGGTTACATACTGTTACATATATATATCGGGGTAAAACCATCAAGCATCTTTGTAACAGAGCAGGGAGGCATTATACAGGAGGGGATATTTCCTCACTAGCATCTTTGTTACAGAGCAGGGAGGCATTATACAGGAGGTGCTAATTTCTCACTAGCTCCGCTAGCCTTTCTCTTAAATTCAACGGCGCGTGCCGTCTAACATAGACAATCACACTGTGACTGGTCGATCGAGTTATCTTCTGTCCCGTCGTATGAAACAAGCATTTTAGCTCAAGCAATGATCTCAGTAAATCGGGACGTGAAGTGATTAATGGAGTCTAGTGTCCAGGCTTTCGCACGCCCTCCTCATTGAGACAGAGATAGCCTACTGTTTGCCTCCCCTCTGCTTTTTCACCGCGGGTTTATGTCAGATCAGCAAGACTACAACACATAGGCCTACCTAAAATACATTACTTACTCAATGGATAGAAAGGACATAATACGAGTGTCTACAAACATTTCACAGACAATGAGAGAAAAAGGCATGCGTTTAATCCAGTTTGTGAGGGATTGCTCAATCTGACGTGAGGCGCCGCTCTTTGCTGCCTTACCCCGCTTGTCTCCTCTCTGTTTGAACCATAGACTGGTTTGAACAGGTCACGAGCAAATTCAGCTATTTTGGTTATAAAATTATTTAAGATAATTGGAATCATACAAAAATTACATTTATAGCACAGATAAGTAGAAAATATTAATATCTGTTTTATTTCATTATATAATTTAACATATGTGTTGTGTTTTTATTATCTTAATTTCTAATGGACCAATGATAATTCGTGAATACACTATGCCCGCGAAATCGCGGAGCGAGCTGTCAGTTGAAGTCTATCAAAAATGGATGGTGAACGTACTTGTCCTCCGCCGAAAAAGCGGCGAATTTCTGAACAGCGCTTCAAGCTAGAATATAACGCAGAATGGCCGACCATCACCCGGTCGAAGCTGGACGACTTCCACGCTTACTGTATGTTGTGTAAGGCAGATTTTAGCGTGAGGCATGGGGGCCGACACGACGTTGAAAAGCACACCAGGACTGCTAAACACACGTCATACAAGGCGGCAGTGGAAGCTACAAGGCCCATCGCGGGCTTCTTTACGGTTGACAGTGACACCAGTGTCATAAATGCCGAAGTGCTCGCTGTGGACTTTCTGGTGGAACACAACATCCCGATCGCGGTGGCCGACCACATCGGGCCACTGGTGAAAAAGATGTTTCCGGACTCGAAAATCGCTGGTAAGGCTCAAATGACAAATAGCCTCAATTCATCTCAAGCATTCATAGGCATAGATTTATATCTGTATACTGTCACAATACACTCTACAATCTGTACAGACTAGCCTATATAAAACAGTTACAGTACTGCCCTGGTTGATAATCTGATTTAAATCTTGCAAATTAATGATTGCTAATTTATACTGATACTGTATCATTCTGATAAACATTTTTCATTTTATGTAAAGGTGAAAAAAAAATAGCCTAGGCCAACTTACTCTACAGAGGATTAATATCATGATTGTAATTCTGCAATTCTGTGTAATCTAGAGTATAATCATGATAATACAATTCAATATTTTTGTGATTGCAATTGCAGGAAAGTATGGGTCTGGTCGCACAAAGAGCAGCGCCATTGTTGGAGCCCTTGCCAAGGAGGATGCGTCTGTGATCACGGAGGCAATGAGGACAGCTCCATACTCCCTAGCCACGGATGGGAGCACTGACTATGGAGACTGTAAGCTGTATCCTCTTGTTGTGAAGTACTTTGATCGAGGACTTGGGCGTGTTCTGACAGTACTGCTATCTTTGCCAGAGTGTCATGAGGCATCTACTGGGCAGAACATATTCAAACTCATTGACAATGAACTTGAGAAACGTAGCATATCCTGGGACAACTGCATGAGTTTTGGGGCAGATAATGCCATGGTGATGCAGGGACTCAAAGCTGGCACGGCAGGCTACATCAACAAAAAAAACAGTGCAGTATATGTGCTGGGATGCCCGTGCCATCTAATTCATCTAGCTGCAGAAAAAGCTGCTGCTCAGCTTCCAGTGTCCATTGAAGAGCTGCTGGTGGACATATACTTCTACCTAGACAAATCCAGCAAGAGGAAACAGGGACTGAAGAAATTTCAGGATCTGTGTGGAGTGGAAATGAGAAAGATTGTTAAACATGTAAGTACGAGGTGGCTCTCTTTAGATAAATGCATCGCCAGGTTGTTGCAGCAGTGGCCTGCATTGCTGCAATACTTTGAGTCAGAACAGTCTGGGCACAGCAGCAAGAACAAATCCACGCAGAGCAGCAGCAAGGACAAGACCACGCAGAGCAGCAGCAAGGACAAGACCACTCACAGTGTTAGCAAGGACAAGTCCACGCAGAGCAGCAGCAAGGACAAGTCCACCCACAGTGTTAGCAAGGACACATCAACCCACAGTAGCGGCAGCAAGGACAATTCTCAGTTTGATTTGGCAGGCTATCTCTTTCGCCAACAAAACCTAGCCAAATTCAGTCAGGGAAAGAAAACACCAGCAGCTGCAACCACACAGCCCAAGACTGCAACGGCAAAGCCCAACACATCTAGCGCTGCACCCACTCGGCCCAAGACATCTAGCACTGCACCCACTCAGCCCAAGACATCTAGCACTGCACACACTCAGCCCAAGACATCTAGCACTGCACCCACTCAGCCCAAGACATCTAGCACTGCACACACTCAGCCCAAGACATCTAGCACTGCACCCACTCAGCCCAAGACATCTAGCACTGCACCCACTCAGCCCAAGACATCTAGCACTGCACCCACTCAGCCCAAGACATCTACCACTACACCCACTCAGCCCAAGACATCTAGCACTGCACCCACTCAGCCCAAGACAGGGGCACAACAGAGAGTGCAGAGGGCATGTCAACATCTGCAGGACCCAACATTCCATCTTTACTGCTACTTTCTGAGTGCGGTCCTGCCGATATTTGATGAGGCCAACACTCTGCTGCAGCTAGACAAACCCTGCATACAAGTACTACACAGGACTTTGACCACACAGCTGAAGAATCTCTTGAACCGATTTGTGAAGCCTCAGGTGATCAATGCAGCTGCTAAGGTTCACCAGGTACCATTTAGGGAACCAAGCAACCAGAAGAGCAATGAGACCTTGTTCATTGGGCAAAACACCAGAGACTTCATAGCAGATCACCCTGAGCTTGAGGAGCTGCAGCTGGCCCAGGTCTTCAGCGCTGTGCGGGCATTCTACATGAAGGCTGTTGAGTACATGGTGAAGAAGTTTCCCTATGATGACCCAGTGTTACGGAATGCTTCTGTGGCTGACATGTCTGCACGGGACAGCGCAGACTTCAATTCTGTGAGGTACTTCACAGGCAGATTCCCCTGCTTGAAGATGAATGCTGAGGAGATGGACAAGCTTGAGGGTCAATTCATGACCTACCAAACCGATGCTCTGCCAGAAAGCATCACCAGCTGTGACAGACCAGACACACAGTGGCACCTGATGAGTCAGCTGAAGGATGGAAATGGCCATCTCAAGTACCCTTTACTCTGCAAGGTAATGCTGGCTATCCTCTGCATCTTCCATTCCAATGCAGACTGCGAACGCATCTTCAGTCTTGTCACAAAAAACAGAACGGAGTTCAGACCTAGTATGGGAATGGAGACCCTGAGTAACCTCATTACCCACAAACAATTCATGGTGGCAAAGGGGTCTGTCTGCTACAAGCAGGCGTACTCCAAGACAACTCTTGCCAAGGCCAAGTCAGCAACCTATGACCATCTAAAGTGAGAGGTTGATCAGATGGTCATGTCACAGCCAAAGGTTCCCTTGAGTTGAACTCTGTTCTAAAAAAGGCTGTGTACAGGTTTTTCATGTGTTATTGTTCAGTATTGTTTCATGATGAATTCTGTTCGGTTAATAAAAATATTTTTTTGTGTATGTTGGTGTTTAATTGTGTGCAACAGTACAGGGAAAAGGAGAAATTATACACAAAAAATTTACTTTGCAGAAAAACATGTCCTAATATGACCTAGATTGCATCTCAGAGCATGTAAAGTCTCTGGCTTCTGATAAGATAAGATAAGATAACTTTTATTAATCCTGTAAGGGAATTGCACATGTTATAGCAGCAGGGTGATAGGAAAAGGAATAGGGAACTATATATACATACAATTTACAGTAAAATAGAAACAGTTGAATACAAAAGATAAATAGAAATAAGTAAAGTAAAAATGAAATAAGGGGGCATTCTGGGGGCTTCGGCGGACCTCGGACCCCCCGCCGGAAAAAAAATTGCCTTCCTCCGCTCGGCATGCTACTACTTTCTATAACACAATGTTGGCAGCTCTGCAGTAGTAGTAGGTGCTGCTGTCGTACACTGTAAATTGTAATTGTTAACCTTACTTAAACAAAATAGTGACATCAACTGATATCTACATTATTTGTTAACTTAACTCAATATAACAAAGTTAAAACTACTTTCTTGTGAGAGAAGTTATTTAACTCATCAGCTTGAAGTAACCGTTACTTTAAAGTATGAGTGAGCAGCTCTCTTTGAACACACGTGGACACCACTCGGAGAAACTCGACAGAACTCGGAAGGCTTCGGCGACTACACATGCGCAGTTTGCCACAGAGACGTCAGACCGACGTCATGGGTCATGGAACGAAGCGGGAAGAAAGCATTGTCGAGAGTCTGGACATGAGAAGCAGAGCCGTATGAGAAGGTATACGTTTTAACAAACAATATTGTGCTAGAGTTGGGAAGTTAGCCAAAATCATTCAGGGTTAGCTATCGTTATTTTTTGTAATGAGTCATCCTCTTTAGTCAGATGAAAACCGACTTTTACCGCGTTTAAGTAAAAATCGTGGTAAGGCTATAAGGTAAGAGGCTAAGAGCTAACTTTGAAGCTAAGAAAGTTAGCCCGTCATGTAGGTCATATGCCGTGGAATTAATTCCGGTAAAATAAATGTATTTGAAGAAAACTTGTGTAAAAGCAAAAGCAGCATGTTCGTTAACGGTTGAAACATTTAGCAACTGCTGCATTCCCTGTTAGCACACATTAGCCACTGCTGCACTCTCCTCTACCGCCATTTTAGGCGTTGCTATTGTTCTCACTTTAGCCTGTTAAGCCGGGTTGCCCCCGCGGGACGCAACATCTTGCAAAAAACAGCGTCTGAGGGCTTCTTAACATTTAAAAACCTATTAATGATGCATACCCACTTCACGGGAAGAAACTCAGCTAACAGACGATATTAAAGCCAAAACGACGCCAGATGTCACTGTAGTGTATATTTCTGTATATTTTTTTGAAAATCTAGCGTATTCATCATTTTCCTACACATTTATTCACTGGTGTCTCTAACCTGCAAGTTGCTCTTTAACAATTTTTACTTGCTCATCATCATCAGTGAGCTATTTTTAGAATGTGCAAGCTACGTTCGTTTTAGGCAGGCTGTGTGTCCTGCTCCTCCGTGACATGACGGCTTGAGGCTAAACAAATAATGATAAACTAATTTGAAAGTGTGTGGGACACAAACGGGATTTTGACTTTTGTTGTTTGACTTTTTACACTTTGTTGTTCTCCTCCTTTCCTCCGCTCTTGTCTCTGACAGTGAGTGTGTGCATTTGTGTGTGTGTGTGTGTGTGTCGGGAGGGGAGCCCCGCCCTTCAGAAACAGAGCTGAGGAGAGAACGTGCAAAGCAATGCAGTGGACACTGAAACATGCACATAAATTGGATAAATAACATAAGCGTTTAGTTTATTTAATAAAAGAGCACATGTTCAATGCATAAAGTGACCGTAGATAGATTATTTCAGTTGCAATTTGCATATATAAAAAATAAATTAGAAAAAGACATTCTCCTCAGCTCTGTTTCTGAAGGGCGGGGCTCCCCTCCCGACACACACACGAGAGCACACACTGCGTTATAATTAGGAAAAATACCATCATATCATTTGTTGTCATACCGCACAGCCCTACCGCGTCCTAAAACACTAAAAACTAATATTTTACATGCAATATTTTAACACAAGCTGCCTTATAAATGAATTAATTTAATTACAATTAAAAAACGTCACATTTAACTACATACTGATATATATATATACGGGCGGATTGTATATTTTCAAACATTGTAAAATAACACAAGACGATATTAAAAAACATTTCTAAATTATTTCTAACATAGTTGCAGGCCTTATTTGCATTATTAGTTTGGTAAAGTGTTATTCTATATTTTGTCATGGTCTGGAAATGCATGAAAATTCATTTCAGAATTTGTGCAGAAACCCTGTATAGTTTGAATGCAGTTTAACTTATTGTGTTTTTCAATTTTTTTGTCTGTAGGTATTGATCTTCAGAGACAGAAAACATGCATTGGAAGTGTAAGTACTGCATATTTTCTTGTGAAAAGAGGGCTCAGCTATTGAAGCACTATCGCTTAAAACATGGAAGCTATGCCAGAACCACTCCAATTCCATGCCTCTACAAAGATTGTCTGTGTTCATTCAAGTCATTTAATGCCTTGAAAGTCCATTTAACAAGACATCACTTCCATGATATGCAGATGAGCGAAGCTGGTGAAATCCCTGTGATATACCATTGTCCTCTTTGCGATTTTGAAGAACCCTGTACACAAGTCGTTTTCTTCACCCATTTGCGCCAACATCTTAAAAAACAGGAAATGGTGAAATGTCCATTTGAAAACTGCACTTTTGAGAGCAATGTGTACTCAACATTTAATGCTCATAAATGTAAAGAACATAGTCATCCAAGACAGAAGAAGTTGAAGCCTGACATTGCTGTGACCAGTGCAGCTTACAATTCAGATCCAAATCTGTCTCAAGATGCACCACAAGATGAGGCTCTTCACAATGATCCTATCGGTTTTTTTCAAGAGGAAAATGAGGAAGAGGCTCAAATTGAAAATCTGGATGATTTACCGCATCAACTGGAACACAATTTAGCCTCTGTATTTCTAAAACTGCAGGCAATCTTGCATATATCTGACATTGCAGTACAGGAAGTAATCCAACATCTGAATCAGATTGTTCTTTTATCAGAGCCTCTTTTGCATAATGCCATTAAGAACATTCTTGATGAACATGGTGTCACTGACAGTGATTCTGTTTTGAGGGAGATTACAAATGCTGTCAAAGAGAATAACCAGTTCCTGAAAATGACTGATGCTGGCAGGTCACTCTCCACAGCTTGTAAAAGAGCATCATATTTTGAAAAGGAATTCCCTCTAGTGATGCCAGTTGAATACAAGCTTGGACAAGAATCAAAATCACTAACTTATGTGCCAATCATGGAAATGTTACAAAAATTGTTAAACAGAGCTGATGTTTTAGAAAAACTTCTCAGTCAAGATGCCTCTGTTGATGGATACAACACTTATAGAGATGGCACACACTATCGTGAGAAGGCTTTCTTTAAAACTGAGACCCTCCGGATTGTCCTTGGGCTTTACATTGATGACTTTGAGATAGCCAATCCTCTGGGCACTTCAAGAAAGAAACACAAACTGTGTGGTGTGTATTGGGTCCTTGCCAATCTTCCGGCAAAACACAGATCTTCTCTTCACTCTATTCAGCTAGCAATGTTATGCAGAGCAAGTGCAGTCAAACAGTATGGCTATGCTGATGTCCTTCACCCACTTTTAAAAGACCTGGTTACTCTTGAAAAACACGGTGTCTATGTTGAACAGTTAGGCGAGTGTGTGAAAGGAACTGTACTCTATGTGTCAGCTGATAACCTAGGGGCTCATTCTTTGGCTGGTTTCCAGGAATGTTTCACAGTGGAGCACCCTTGCCGATTTTGCATGGTGAAGAAGAGTGACATTCAGCTGAAAGAGGTCCGTTCAGGAGAATTTGAGCGCAGAACCAGCCAGAATCATGACATGCAAGTTTCTCAAGTTTTAGAGGATCCAACTTTGGTAAAACAGTATGGGGTTAAAGGTCCTTGTGTTTTAAGAGAGAATTTGGAACATTTCCACACCGTCACTGGGTTTCCACCTGACCTAATGCATGACCTCTTGGAGGGTATCGTCCCGATTGAGATGTCTTTGTGTATTAAGGATTTGATCTCCAAGAAGTACATCTCTGTTGAGTCCTTGAATGAAGCCATCAAAAACTTCCCTTACAAATTCACTGACAAAACTGATCAGCCTCAGACCATCCCAGCTACATTTGCTTCTAGAGGTACCATCGGCGGGAACGCCCATGAAAACTGGGCCCTGACAAGACTTCTCCCACTCATGATTGGATTTGATGTCCCAGAGAATGATCAAACATGGGAAATGTTGATGCTTTTGAAGGACATACTAGACCTGGCAGCATCATTTAGATTAACGGAAGATTCTATTGATTTTCTCGAGGCCAAGATCTCAGAGCATAGAGGCTTACTTTTAGAAGTATTTCCTCATTTCAGATTGCGCCCCAAGCACCACTTTGTTGAGCATTATCCACAGCTGATGAGAATACATGGGCCACTCAGAGACATGTGGACAATGCGCTTTGAAGGCAAACACACATTTTTCAAACAAGTCATTCGCAACACAAAACACTTCAAAAACGTCACACAAACTCTGGCTGTCAGGCATCAAAGAATGATGGCATACCATGTGGATTCCTCCTCATTTTTCAAACCTTCTATACAAATGGACAAGGTGACAGTTTCATTGGTTTCATCTTTCCCAGAGAATATTCAGAACTTACTGAAACAGAAGAATGCAGCTCAGAACACTGTCTTTGTTGCATCATCTGTGAGCATTGAAGGCATCAAATACAGTCCAGATATGATTGTGTCTGTTGGTGCTTGTTCAGCTCTACCAGATTTCAGGCAAATTGACAAAATCATTGTCATTAACAGTGATGTATTGTTTTTGTGCAAACATCTGACAGCATGGTATAATGAGCACCTGCGTTCTTATGAGCTATGCATTCATGGGTCATCACTTTCGGTGCACATGTTGTGTGATCTGAATGACCCGTTTCCTCTGGCAGCCTACAAAATTAGAGGCAGAACATTTGTGACCCTTAGACATTATATTATGTGCTGACTGGATGTGATTTGAAGTATCAAACAGGAATTTAACTTCATTTTTTGGAATCCTTTTTTAGAATCACAACAAACAATGGGGACACGGACCATTCTA
This sequence comes from Notothenia rossii, assembly GCF_949606895.1. Classification (NCBI taxonomy): domain Eukaryota; kingdom Metazoa; phylum Chordata; class Actinopteri; order Perciformes; family Nototheniidae; genus Notothenia; species Notothenia rossii. Next base: position 31,554,824 of record NC_136901.1, on the reverse strand, counting down.
CGAGTAATTGTGCATGACGGTGACATTAGGAAGATTACACTGAATGAGAAACCTCAGACACTTGAATCACTTGTTGAACAGCTTGAGGGCAAGCTGGGTCTTCAATACAAGTTCTGCCTTCAGTATGAGGATCCAGATTTCAACAATGCACTCGTCAACCTGGCTGACATTGCTGACCTGCCTGAGCAACCCACCATAAAGATCCTCTCCCTGGTGCCAACAACAACACCAAGCACTGCTGACACAGAGACCATGTCTATTTCCTCCCCCGAAAGTCGGTCAAGTCTTACAAGGTCTCCATGGCCAGACAACTTTGAAATTCCTTCTTTTCCTGTAGACATTGAATACAGATTACGCCAAGCAAATCTCCTCTATATGAGGGACAAGAAATATCTACAAGTGCCCAGGGACATGAAGCATGAGATCCTCGAAAAACTTGCTGAGTCTATGTACAGCTTCAAGGCATATCCCTGTGATGAAGAATACCTTGATGTTGCAACTGCTCTTATTCAAAAACATCCATGTCTCGCTGAACCAGGCTCCTCCAATGGATGTAATGGCTGGAAAAATAGCGTCAAATTTAAAATGGGTAATTATCGCACAAAACTACGCCGAGCTGGGTGTAATGATGTGGCCATAAATGAAGGGAAAAGAAAAGGCCAAGCGCCTCAAAGACCTTTCAAAAGACCCAAGCGGTTTGAAGTGAACTTCCTACCCAATTTACCTGATGGTGAAGATGAGACTAGTATGGAGTCCAAAATAACGGAACTTGTGGAAGAGATGAAAAAAAGATCTCCAAATGCCACTCTGTTAAAAAAGAACATGGACTCTACTTTTGCCCTGAGAAGAAGGGAGTTTGTGACCTTGGAGCCACCAGTAAAGGACATCATGGAAAGATGGCCAGCACTCTTTGCTGAAAGTCAGGTATTTTGAAACTGTTTACCTGTTTTAGGATGGTTTAAATTCGAATATCATTTTATCATTTTGGTTATGCACATTTTATCAAAACACAGGGGGGGAAAAATGAATTGCTTATTGTAATTCAGAGTCCCAAAATGTCTGCTCAAACAAAAGCAACACAAAACAATTACACTGGGCAGGAAACTAGTATTGCAAAGCCCTCCAGATATACAGATTTACAACACTTCTATATCTGATTGTCTCAAATTGTCCTACTGAAGTGACATGATTCTTTGAAAAGCACTTTATATGGGGCCATTATTCTATCAAAACATCATATATCGAAATCTTTAAAACAATCTGTAAATGTGTCCTAAGATTTGTGAATGTGTATTTGACAAATCCCCAGACACATTTGTTGATTGCTGCATGCATTTATAAATCTTCCTAGGAAAAGTATTGCAAAAGTTGTGTAAAAAGACACTTGTCTGTATTTTAAGTTTTGGAGATAGATAGAATCTCAGATAGAATCTTAATACACATTTGAAGATTCCTGTTCATGCTCAAAAATCTCAGAACATATTTACTGATTGTATTATACGTTAACACATCTGAATACGCACACACAGATTAAGATACACGTTTAATAGTTTTGCTACAATAATGCCTCCATACTTTACTTTTAGCACCATTTATGTTAGTGTTTTTTATTCTTTAATGTTGGACCAAGATGGCTTTAAATGAGATTTTAAAATCTTAAATTTGTCTAACCTTTCCCATAGATTGTGGCAGAATTCTGTCGCGTGTCGAGCAAAAATTTGAAGATAGAATTCTTCAAAGAACTGGATAAATACACTCCCCGCTTCTTTGACATCTTTAAATCCAAGGGGGGAAGTGTCGGTCGCAAACTTGAGGGGTATCTGCAACAGGTGGCACCAGCGGTAAGTTTTTTCATACACAAATAACATACATTTTTTGTTTTCTGCTAACAAATTATTCTTCACCACTTATGAGTAATGTGTGTTTCAATATATTTCAGGGTACAGATGTTAATGGAAAGCGAACAGCAGTCCTCCGAGGCCTTCCTGTCATCCTGGGTGATGAAAACAATGACTTCTTCAAGACTTGCTTTGTAAGTAGTCTTTTTTCATCATTATTTAAATTCTAGGCCACAGGACGCCCAATCTATTTTATCCTGTCCCTTGTGTTACATAAATATATTTTAGCTTTTGTTATGATACTGGCCAAAAGTGGGCCTTCAGCAGGCCAAGGTAAACTCTGCATTTAAAATGTTATTGTGGTTGTAATTTTACTGTTGCCTATGTTATAGGATTGTGATGACCAGGACATCTCCAACAGCTCCATCGGGATCCTTACAGTCATCCCTGAAGACAGCCTGGCTTCACCTGACTCACTCCACCTTGCACCGTCATCAATCGTCATCATATTGGAAGGGAAAATGGTGATGGACGGCATCAATACTCTCCCAGATGCCATGTGCCTACTTTTTGGACTCATCTACGCCCTAAATTTGCAATACCCTCAACAACTAAAGAACAGTTTTGAATTTATTCAAAGGGTGATGCTCTCACTTGGCCATAAGTCCCTTAAACCAAAACTGCAATCACTCAAAAATGCCCTGATGCATTGAGTCAGAGCACCTCCCACTGGGACCTTTTCTCTTTTGGAAAATACATTTTTCTTTGTTATTATTCTTTTTCAAAGGCCGCGTTGCAGTACACACAGAGTTTAAAACAGTTTGTTTTTGTATAAATGTGTACATTTTTCTTATGGAAGCACAGAAGTCAGCCTCAAAAATGCCCTGATGCATTGAGTCAGAGCACCTACCACTGGGACCTTTACTCTTTTGGAAAATACATTTTTCTTTGTTATTATTATTATTCTTTTTCAAAGGCCGCGTTGCAGTACACACAGAGTATGTTTGTATAAATGTGTAAATGTTTCTGATGGAAGTACAGAAGTCAGCCTCTCCAAATATGTTTGTTAACAAAACAAATAAAATGTGATTATCATTACCATTTAAATGTCTTGTTTGTTACAACAGCTTAACATTTTAAGTTCAGCTTACTTGAAAATGTTGAGGCAATCGGTTTCCTGATATTACCCTAGTAAAATGAACTGCTTTGACAAGTAAGGTTCACTTTTTATTATGAGTTGTGCTAATTTAACATAACTCAGATCTTTTAGTTGTCTAAACTAACTTTTTATAGTCATCGTAATGAATGATCTTGAGTTGGGTCTACTCAAGTTTACTGTAATGACATAAGTTGCCTGAACTCAGTACTTTTAAGTTGAAACAACTTAAAATTAATGATTAACTTTACTTGGAAATGTTGAGGCAATCGGTTTCCTGAACTTTGTTAAGTAAAGTCAACTTATTACGATTTACAGTGTAGGTGCAGCAGTAGTTGTAGGTGCTGCTGTTGTTGTAGGTTGCACCGTTGTAAGAGCAGCAGTAGTTGTAGGTGCTGCTGTTGTTGTTGCAACAGTAGTAGGGGCTGCTGTCGTTGGTGCAGCAGTAGTTGTAGGTTGCACCGTTGTAAGAGCAGCAGTAGTTGTAGGTGCTGCTGTTGTTGTTGCAACAGTAGTAGGTGCTGCTGTTGTTGTTGCAACAGTAGTAGGGGCTGCTGTTGTTGTTGCAACAGTAGTAGGGGCTACTGTCGTTGGTGAAGCAGTAGTTGTAGGTGCTGCTGTTGTTGTTGCGACAGTTGTAGGAGCTGCTGTCGTTGTTGCAACAGTAGTAGGAGCTGCAGTTGTAGGTGAAGCAGTAGTTGTAGGTTAAGCAGTAGTAGTAGGTGAAGCAGTAGTTGTAGGTGCTGCTGTTGTTGTTGCAACAGTAGTAGAGGCTGCAGTTGTAGGTGTAGCAGTAGTTGTAGGTGCTGTATGGCAAGCCATTTGAGTATTTATTCCACATCCTTGATATCAGACGGCAGCTGTCTACACTAGTTGGCTCTTTGATTCCACTTGTTAGAGATATGGTCAAACTAGTTTGGCATTCTGCTTTACTAGTTCAATAAAACATTACACTAGTCAGTCTTTTTCAGCGACTAGTGGCACTTTTGTCCGACTAGTTAGCACATAAGCCTTACTAGTGACGCCAGGAGCAGCACTAGTTGCACCAAAGTATCAACATGTAAGCTTTTTCATGAACTAGTGACCCTCTGACCGTACTAGTGACGCTAAAAGTCTTACATGTTAACTAGTGCGCTGCAAAAGCTCTGACATGTTAACTAGTTACACAAAATAAGCACAACTAGTTAACTAGTGGCACACATTTGTCTGCACTAGTTAACTAGTCGCACCCAGAATCACTCACTAGTTAACTAGTAAAGGCAAAAGGTTCACTAGTTAACTAGTTGACGCGTCTTTTGGCCTTACTAGTTAACTAGTGGGGCTCAAAATGTCTACACGTTAACTAGTGAACCCTTCGCCCTTTACTAGTTAACTAGTGAGATACATTGAAATTCCACTAGTGAACTAGTCGGGCTTAAAATGTTCACTAGTCGCACTAGTGGATCCCAAATGTGCACTAGTCGCACTAGTCGCACTAGTCGCACAGAATGCTAATGAGGAGGAGGGGAAATAATGCATCGAGGTCTCCTATTGGCTCTTAAGATAGACCTCACCCATCAATCTTCACAGAAGTTCATACACAAACATGGCGGACGTTGTACTGAGACGTATAAGAAGAAGATGTACTGAGATTCAAAGAGCATTTAATCAAGGTTCTTTGGGCCGAACAGAAGTTTACGCTATCAACAGCTCTATAGCTAACGTAAGAAGGGTTGGAGATACCATCAGCGCCGAGGCTGTGCAGGATATAGTTCAAAGTCTCACTGATCTCAGATCTTTCATCTCCGAACCTCAAGCTTCCAATGCCCTACATACTGGTTTCCATGCAGCACACCTTGTGCATTCAGGTGAGTTAGGCACTGCATTTCAGACTTCATTTGTACTTATATCTAGGGCAGCATGTATTTTAAAAGTGAAAAAAACTATTTTAAACCGGTTAAAAAGCACAAAGTGGTTTAAGTGCAGTTTCTATGTTTCCCCACAGGAGGGCTCTTCACCGTACATGAGCACAGTGCATTAACAGTACTTTGGTTGAAGTTAATAACAATATAGATATTATATATATAGATATATATAATTGATTGAGTCTTTCTGAACACTTTTAAAAATTAAAATACCGCAGGTGAAGCATATTTGTATAATGTTCTGTACAGATATTAGTCCTTTAATTTCAATTTGAAAACACGTGGGAACGTTACTAATACAGCAGATGAAAATATTTGCGGAAGGTTCAATTATTCATGGGCTTCAATGGCTCTTTAGATAAAGGCAGTATTAGGTTTCCTTGTATTATCCTCTGATAGTGATTTATTTAAATAACTGGTGACATAATAATAAATATTGCAAAACAAAGCCTATTTCACCTGGACGGCTTAGCCAGAATGTATTTCTTCAAGCCAACAACAGTCAAACTTCATAATGAACAATTCTGGGCCATTTATTGTGTAATTTCTCAAAACACATACAGTAACAATGCCTGTTTTGCAGACTTAAAATGGTGAAAGAAAGGGACTTTACATTTCATTACTTAAAGACAGGACTATTCAGTTAAGGGAAGAGAAAAGAGAAAAAAGGAAATAATTGTTTTTACAAAGGCTGATGTAACGTTAATCCCAGACATGATATCAGCTCATTGGCACACAGGGATCATTTTGTGATCATGGGGCATAACCCTTGTACAGCATCAGGACAATATCTCTCTGGAGTCAGACCCTGGAAGTGTGCTGGAGGCGTTGACTGGGACTGATGGAATGATGAGACTGAAGAATCTGTGAGGAAAGAACTAGGGGCAGAGAAATAATCATATATTAAAAGATAACAGCATCATAACAGTTCAATTAAAGTGACAAGGGTGTGTGGCACTGTGCTGAAGGAAAGTTGTGAACAGCTATCCAGGACATTCTGTGAAGACTTTCCAATGGTTAAATGCTCCTGCTGGAGTACTGAATGGAAATACTTTATATATCATGTCTACCATATCCTCTTAAAATACTCTGTCCAACAATTCCAGTCTCATGAAGAACATTCTTTTAAGGCTTATTAAAAAGAAAAGAAAAAAATGCTTTCGTGTACTCAGGAGAGGACTTTGACAGAGGATTACTCAAAAAGTTGACAGTAAAAGTACTTCATAGTATTGTTGGTACTGGTCTTACTAATACTGTATCCAACAGTATCAATGTCATTAAGAAGCTATGGCAAAGAAATGTGTTATACCTCATTTTTGATGAGGAAAAAAACCTGCATTCTTGTAATTAGGATATAGTCAAATGGATAAAAGTTAAAGGGAAGGGACAGGTTTATAATAAAACTCTATATGTTTTTTTTACCAGTTTATATAAGTTTGAACTCACGTGAATATTAATGTGACCTGTTTTTAACAGACTTACTTAACTTTTAAAAAATCATTGTTCTGTTGATGAACGTTCTGATGAGCTGTTATAATAATTATACATATGTTTATATATTTTCCTTTTTATTTCCATATCATAAGGAAGACGAGGAAGACCTGCTCTTGACATAACGAGGGGGCAAATTGAGCTTCTCCTAGGTCAAGGTTTTACCGTGAGAGCAATGGCAAGGATGTTGGGCTGTTCCTCCTCATTCCTTCATAAAAAAATGAAGTCTTTAAATACTTCAGCAAGGAACAGATTCACTACCATTAGTGATCCTGACCTAGAAGAGCATGTCAGGAGACTCCACAACCAGTTTCCTAGATCAGGTTCAGAAGTAAGCATACTAGTTAATATTCCCTTTTAGAGTTTTTTATATATATCATTTTATAGATAATGATCTGTATCTTATTTGTCTTTAAATCAACCACTTTCAGATGATGAGGGCATACCTGCACGCAGAAGGGATTGTGGTACAAAGAAGAAGAGTTAGAGAGACTCTAAAGCAAATCGATCCTGCTGCAGCAGCACAGAGATGGGGCCAGACTGTGGCTAGGAGAACCTACTATGTGCCCTTTCCTAACAGCTTGTGGCACATAGATGGCCATATGCGTCTCATTCGGTAATCAGCTCTAGACTTTGAAAGAAAGTAATTATAGCAGTCAATATGATCTTCTAATCCATCGTAGTTGTGTTTATTATTTTCCTCTTTCACTATATAATCTCAATCATTTTATTATCAACAACATTTATAGAAGTATTGGATATATTGAACAAATGTTATAAAGATAACCTTTAAGGTAGTTGATGTAATGCATTAATTCCTTGTTCTATTCATTCGATTATTTGTACAGGTGGGGGTTTGTGACACATGCCGGAATTGATGGGAACTCCAGACTCGTAACTTTTATCAACTGCGGCACTGACAACACAGCTTTGACAGTGTTGACCCATTTTGTTCGAGCTACCTGTCGGTATGGGTTACCATCCAGAGTCAGGTCTGACCACGGCGGGGAGAACACTCTAGTTGCCCTCTTGATGAACCTTCTACAGGGAAACGGAGAAGCGAGGCACATTACAGGCTAGTCTGTACACAACCAACGTATTGAGCGTCTTTGGAGAGATGTTTTCCAGCAGGTTGTGCACTATTTTTACACACTTTTTTATTCCTTTGAAGATGAAGAAATATTGAACCCCGGAGATGACATTCAGAAAATGGCACTACAAATCGTTTTTAAACCAGAAATCCAAAAAAGACTAGATTTATTCAGACATGCCTGGAACAACCATAGACTAAGAACTGCTAACAATCGTACACCAACACATATTTGGATGGAGGGCATGCTAGCCAACAGGGAGCAACATTCAACAGCTATTGACAATGTCTTTGGAAATGATCCCTACAGCCAAGAAAATATTGAAGATGGCTTGGCAAGACATGGCATACGGCTCGATCAGTTGCAAGCAAACAATGATGATCTTGAACGAGCAGTGATAGTGCCACAACCACACATTATCCTGAGCTCTGAACAACAGCAAGATCTCCAAAATGCAATGAGTGGAACAACTGACTTAAAGGACAGGTATCTGCTTTGTGTTAGACAGATTCAAAACATGTTCTAATTGAAAGAACATAATGTGAGGGCCAAAAACTATTAAGTGTGAGGGGACATTATTATTATTATTAAGTTTCCATATTTATGGCAATAATGTCAAAGTTCACAAAATTGCAGTAATAATTTCTCCCTCATCTTATCCTCACACTCTGCACACCCTCCCAATCCTCCTCCTACTCCTCTCTTCCTCCTTGTCTATATTTCTAGACCTTTAAAAAGCCCAACGAGTCTTTCACTGACTGGTTCAGTATGTTGTGAAGCTCTTGTTCCTCTGTGATGCCTCTTGGTAGGAACAACGTCATAGCACAGGTTGAGGCATATGGCAAACGACGCACGCCGGCCTCCTGTGTATAAAAGTCAATGGAGGGCTTGTTTGGAAAGCCAAGCGTTGGAACTTCATCTGCCCCAGTGATGAAAATCAGCAGGTCCTCAAATGTCAGTTCAGTCAGTTTGTCTGCCAATGACAAAAGTGTATATTGGAATAATATTTATTTTCATTTTTAAAGTCAAATGTGGAACATAATAATATCACTAAAGTAATTTAACATCAAACATTAATCAATAATGTAGTTTACATTTATTTGGCTTTATGGTATATTGACATCAACATGTGTATTTGCCCCTTTTTGTATTTGCATTATCTACATTGATATTAAATTAAATCGATTTTCTTTTTTGTAAAGCATCCATCAATAACAGTATTTACTGAGTTGTAGTCATTTCATATGAGGTGCTTTTAAATTTTCCTTAAGGTATAAAATGTACCTTCGATGAGGTTTAGGAACAACTCCCAGCTGTATATCGTGTCCTCCTCTTTTTCCCGGTGATTTGTTCCTCTTGGACTGTATTCATATTTCAATATGGCCTTAAAGGAGGATTTTGTCAGCGGGGTCCTCATGTTGGTGAAGCAGGGAAGGAAGGCAATCCAGTTGTTCCTGACCAGGTCCCACAGGTTCCCAAAAGCATTCATGCCCTCCGTCAATTGGTTCACCATCTTGGCCGTTCTATAAGCCAACAAAGATCAAACATATATATAACCTGAAGAAAAACTGATGTTTTTTTTTTGGAAAAGACTAAAAAGCAGTGATAAAAGGAAAGAGCATACATAATTTGCAACATTTTAACCTACATTAAGGAAAACACAAAGATATTCAGTGTTCAAAATGTTAAATATTAGTAGCATACAGTAAGTTATGGCTTTTATATTAACAGTGTTTTATAATGTCTATGACTTTATATTTTTTTGTTTATAAGTGTTTTTGTTTACCTGAGAAATATGTAGTGCTTAACTACATAGGCATAAATCTTCGGAATTTCTCCGATAGTGGCACTGAAGATGCCAGGGACGCCACACTCAGAGATCCAGTCCCCCAAGTCTTTCTGGAGGGCAGACAGGTCCTCTGCAGTCTTGCACTGTAGGATCTTAGAGATAAAACAATGTAGCCGGATTGATAAATTACAAAGGTTTAGTAGAAATGCTTTTTATGCTTTTACAAACTTTGACTGACCAAGAAGGAATGTATTTGTTTCTATCAAATCCTAATAAATATTAATTAATTAATAACATAAAAATAATCAGGCACCCTTTTTACTCTGCTTTGAACATCCGGATCAGGCAGCACACTGCAGTCAAATTGCTCCAGTTGAGGCTCCTGGCCGCACATCAGCTGGTACAGGCTGGGATCCAGGGCTTTGATACACGGACCTCCGTGTGCTACTGACCACGCAATTAGGCGGCCTGCTTGGAAATACTTGTGGCCATCTAATGCCGCTTGGTCATAGGTAAGAAAGACCTGACCAGCCTTTCCCTCGAATATTCCCATGGATGTCTGTACTTCTATCATCAAGAGTCTACAATAAATCAATTGAGAAAAAAATACAGTACTATTACTTTGCAGTCAACCTGAAAACGAGGACACATTATGATTAAGAATCATACACTAAATGAGGTTATTCAGACCTGAAAAACTCTCTCTGTGGTCCTCCCATGTCATCTCCATCTTCTCCTACAAATTCTATGTAGGGGGAATTGTTCCAGCAGAATGTAACCCTTGAGATGGCTTTTATTGCACTCTCAAGAAGTTTCTTCCTCCTGATGCAGATGCTACTGACTAGGCCATCAGAAACGAAATCCTTTTTGAAGTCACTTAAAAGGACGGTCAGATCCACTTCTTCCTAAATGATTAAAAATGTATAAAGTCCATTATACATGACTGGTGATTGGTGAAGAGGGGTTGTCTGTCTTGGGTACTGGTGCTTTCGGAAATGCATTTAGTATGTGTCATTATCAGTTCCTGGAAACAAATGTTGTCCTATTTTTTAATAATGACAAATAAAGCTTACCACGGGAAAGACATCAATTTCCAAAGCCCCAAAAGCCTCGTCCTCGCCCTCTTCCTCCTCATCAGAATCATCAATTAAAAAATCATTGAAGGAATTCCTAGAAAAAAAAAATGTTTCTTTCTTTTAAGAGGTCACTATTCATAGAATATATAAAGGATGAGAACAGGGTATTCAGTTTTCTTACATTCAAAACCAATACACTGTGTTAATTATGTATAAAACACCATTATCTATAAATACCTGTTTGGTTGTTCCAAACGTGACCTTCTGTAAAAGACCTTGAAAGTAAAATTGGTGCATGGAATGTTAATGTCCTTATTAAAACGTATATACTACAAATACTGAACTATAGAGCCATATAAAGCTTTACCTCTGGAGTCCCAGCATTTACCCATTGTGCGGAATCCAAACCTTCCACCTGTTGATTGACAAGAGGTAACAATTACATCCAACCGTCTTTTACTATGTTTATTTTCGAAAATGTCCTGAGATGAATTCATAATAAGATATTTTTTACATACATCAGCGTCCATAGATACAGAAGTTGATGGGGGTATGGGGGCAGCGGTTGATCCTGCAGTTTCAGTGGCGGCCCAGGTAGAGGCGGCCGAGGCAGAGGGTGCTCCTTCAGAATCAGTGTCCGAGGTAGAGGCGGCCGAGGCAGAGGGTGCTCTTGCAGAATCAGTGGCCGAGGTAGAGGGTGCTCCAGCAGAATCAGTGGCCGAGGTAGAGGGTGCTCCTGCAGAATCAGTGGCCGAGGTAGACGGTACTCCTGCAGAATCAGTGGCCGAGGTAGAGGGTGCTCCTGCAGGTCTAAAGGCTGCAGAGGCAGAAGGTGCTCTTGCAGAATCAGTGGCCGAGGTAGAGGCGGCCGAGGCAGAAGGTGCTCTTGCAGAATCAGTGGCCGAGGTAGAGGGTGCTCCAGCAGAATCAGTGGCCGAGGTAGAGGGTGCTCCTGCAGAATCAGTGGCCGAGGTAGACGGTACTCCTGCAGAATCAGTGGCCGAGGTAGAGGGTGCTCCTGCAGGTCTAAAGGCTGCAGAGGCAGAAGATGAAGCCATCTGTGGGGTGGATGATAAAGAAGTTTAGGAGAACTTGATGGACGAAACAAGCAGCTTAAAAAATAACCAATATCAATCTCCTAATATTAAAGAATTAAGTATAATATATATATATGTAGAATTTATAACATAGTAACAGTAGTAAAGAATAGGCTCAAAACAACAACTCACCACTAACGATGTTGGTATGTCTGCCTGCGGGATTATATAAACCCTGCTCCTGCCAATAGATCTTTTAAGGTCTGCCATAGTAGTAGCCTGCAGTTGTGTTAGTAGCCTGCAGTTGCTGGCTCTTGCCAGAGTGAACCCAATCATATTTAATGGAATTTTAGGAAAACTTTGGCAAACATAACTGTTGAACTCTAAAAGACTCATTGAGAGCTTGACATAGCTTCGTTCCGAAACAACCCCTTGCATGTCATGAGCTGGGATTCCTGTAAAAAAGAAAAAGAAAAAGGTGTCAGTCAATATACTGCCTCTATAAATAACTATAATTATAATTTAGATTCTAAGCCATATCGTGTCTTTATATGACGTGAAGAATATACATTTATGAACATATGGTCAAAAAAGGTGCCATATCAATGAAGGCTCATCATAGACATTGACTTTGTTATGAATGGGAAAAAGCTATTATTAATATTTGAACAATGTAAGCCAATGATAGAATAGGCATAATGTGTATGTTTTTATGCACTAAAGGTAAGCATTGCTGCCAAAAGTGGAGGTGATGGATTACAGAGATTATTTTTAATGTTTTCAACCTTGCACCCAGGCCATACAGATTTAATATTCATATAAAACATTGAAAAGTCTTCAATGAAGTTGATTGGTGTGCAAACAATTGTGTGCATTTCCTGTGCAGATAATGAATCAGTCTTAAGTGGATGCTCATTTTTAAAACCTATTTAATTATTTACCTAAACCTTCTCTTGACAGTCGGCTGCTCTCTGTAGCTGCTGGAAGGACGGATTGGTCCGCCATAGCCAACAGAAAAAGTCTCACCCTCCAAACTCCGGCAGATTCATTTGATGCCCCTGTGAAATGACAGAATGTAAATTATTACAAATTATTATACCAAATAAGCACCGTTAAAAATTGAATAACTTTATTTACTAAATTGCTCCATTGAGTCTGGAAAGGAGGGAGAAAATGTATGGATGACCATTTTTATGTATAACGTTTTTTCTCTTGCATGCTTTACTTATCGTCTATCCTACAGTCCGCCATTTTGAAAGAAAGAAAGATATAGGATTACCGTATGATACAGCTTCGTAATGTAATGTCCTAAGCCATGGATATAACATTTAAATATTTCACAATTTAAATGACAGATTTGTCATTTAAATTGTGAAACAGATTTTGTTAATACTGATATAGCCTGTCTATAGCAGAAATAGCAGCTGTATTTAGTGGAGTAAGTTATTTGTAATAACTGCTTAATTGTCATTAGAAAAAGACATAACAAAGTTGGTATCCCTCAGTATAATTGGCCTGTTGAGTCAAGGACGTTAGCATTTATACTGAAATTGAGTTGTCATAGTTCTCACATTTTTGTATAATTATGAACAAGTTATAATATTCCTTTTTAAAGATTTGTGGGAGCTTCTCCAAAACATAACATTCAAGTACACTACTGCTTAAATACTTTTACGACTATTGCTTAAATATTTTCATCTTTATAACTGTAATATTTATCCAGTTGGTTTAAAATACACAACTTGTCCTGGCACAGTAAGTTTATGTAGGCTCTATGTAGGCTACACAGCAGTAGTTAGCTTGCTCTTCCGGCTCAAACTTAAAATGAAAACGTTAAAACTCGATACATTAGGAATCCACTGCAAATGTAACGTGAACAAAACTTTTTAAATAAGCTTGCCTTGCACTATATATGATTTAAGACCAATGTATCAGCACAATATGAAATGGACAATGCTAATGCTAATGCACATTTAAGAACTGAAATGATACCCGTTGTTGGAGCCCTCCGCCGTCTCCGAAACGTGTTCCTGGTGACTCGCAGCACATTGTCGTTGCGCTGCGCTGCAAGATCCCGTCTGGCAACGTCAAGCGCATTAAAAACGCGATTCATTACACTGTTGAATTGCTGAGTGCCATTTTCGTTTTCGTCTGTCATAATGTTCCGAAGATGTCGCCACTTATTAGATTTGCCAGAAATGAAATGTAACAGACACGAGAGTCACATTATAAGCAGTGGCGGCTGGTCTATAGAGGGCGCTAGGGCGCCGCCCTTCTTAAACCACACACACAAATATTATTATTATGAATAATAATAATTATAATAATAATAATAATCATCGTAATCATAATAATCATCATAATCATAAAGTGTCAATGTTTGTGTGTTTAAAATATGGAATGCACCCAGAACTAGAAAATGCATTTCCTGCAGAAAATGCGTGCGATTGCTGTAAACTGTGAACATTTGTGGCAGAATTTAGCTGAAAATGCAGAAAAAGCTGAATATGTAGCTGCTTTTAGCTACAAAAATGCAGAAAAAGCTGAATATTTAAAATAAAAGGTTTAAAAAACGGTATAAACAACAACATGTATAGCCTCGATGTCCTGAAATAGCTGAATAATCAACACGGCATTTCGTGTTATAGTCACGAGTCTCACGACATTTAATCTGTTGATTCGTGTTCACCAACGCGATTTTCCCCTTTTGTTCGTGTCACACAGAACGATTTTAAAAGCAATGTATTTCTATTGGTAGTATGTTTCGTGCCTGCACCACGTCTTTTTGTCCGGTCGGGTCTTGGAAGACCGGAAGCTGTGGAGTTCATAAAAACGTCTTCTTACTCAATATCAAGCTACGAATATTGTTTTTATTTTAAATCGTATAATGTCTGACTTTTTTTGCCATCAGTGAGGAAAAGAAATGGGCTCAGAGCCTCAGAATACTGAAATCTGTATTTACTCAACAATAACACACAATTATCCTTGTTTTTATTTATTTGTTTAATTCCATAATCACGGGCTTTTTTGTCCGTCCATCAGGAACTGAATTTCAAAATAAAAATAACCGGAAACAGACGTAGGCCAATAAGGGACATTTCGAGCATCATCGAGTTTAGGATGGCCGAAGACACTACACTACCCATAATCCCCAGCTATCGTTTAGGACTACAGTCCCCGTGATTAATCTTCAAGCTCTGGGATTGGATGTTGGAGTGGCAGTGCGCCAAGGTTACGCCGAGCGTCAAACAGCTCTTTGAAATGGAACGAAACCACGCCAGACCATCGAAAACTTGACTCGAACGCCCCCCCAGAACTACACATGCTGGCTATTGTGTTTCGCAACATGTTCTATGGGACGTCTCTACTGGGAACGTTTTCGTTTTTCCCACAATTAGAAGTTGCCAGTATTAAACACATTGGTGTTATCAAATTTAAAACATATAATTAATAAATGGGTGAAAATCGCTCGTGTACATAATGCGCAGCATTAATATATACCCACATGACAGCTCATTGTTACTTTGTAATTCTACTCCACTACAATTCAGAGGTTAACCTGGTATTTTTACTCCACTACATTTATTTGAGTTACTTTGCAGATTCTGATTAATGATGTGAAATATAAACAACCCTTAAATCAGACTTTAGTTACACCTGAGTTAAATTCCGGGAAGGTGATTGTCAAGTGCCAACAATCAGGAGAGATATTTGATAGTTCGTGCTTGAGAAGACTAAACATTTATCTGCAGATCTTTATAAAGTATATTCATTACTCGTTATTCTCTAATAGTTATTTAAAGACTGTATATAATGGCTATTTTGCACATCCCCTTCAAGATTTCAAGATTTTATAAGGTTTATTGACATATCATATTATACACAACGACGGTGTAGTTATGCAATGAATGAAAAACTTGGGTCGCAGCTTCCTCAACAGTGCATTACAAGACATCTTTCAATATGTGTATATACCTCCACCATTACACTGTCGTATTCTGCAGATTTCTTATTCTATCTAAATAATAGTATAATTAATATGTATAATATCAGTTAAAATAAGTGCTTCAACATAGTTAACATTGCAGGAAAGCAATATATTAGACGTTAATATTTAAAAGAAGACCTTAATCTAAAGTATGTTTTAATGTTTAAATAAAGGTTAATTAGTTTGTCTGTTTTGCACATCCTCATATTAATATCTTTGTACATCCGGCACTAAACTGTTTTATTGTAGAGATCACTTACAGTATCTTCTTGATTTTTTATATTCTATATTTCTATCATTGACCTTCTACTTTCCCCATATGAAAGTATGTACTCTTAATATGTTTTTCATCAAATATAACACATAAAAACAATAATTCAATAACGTGCTTTAACCACTAGGCGGTGCACACAAGGTACACACAGCCATAATAACTTTTTATTATTAGTGTTGGACACTTATGTATGTATAACATCTGAAGATGTTCATGTTTTCACATACATTTTACAGCATATTGCTATATTATTTCAGAATCAGTATTTACATTATTATATTCAAAGAAAATCAGTAATATCTTCAAAAACTACAAGTCCTTTTCTATCAGCTGTGCACCGTGATGGTGTAAATATAACCTATCTACGAATTAGATCAAATGTAAAAGTCAGCCGAATTAGTGTTGATACTGCAAGGAGATGTATTGTGTGAAGAGAAATGGAAGATGTTGTTTAATTGCTGATATATTTATGATCCAAGTCACATATTCAGTTTCGGCGGCATTTCTTCCAGTTTGTCCAGAAGTCTTCTAATCAGGGCTCTATAAATAAAGAACTAGGGCAGATGTGTAATATTTCATGCAGCCGAACCGTGTATTACAATGCCGTTATGTGATGACTTCCAACGAGAAAAGCAAGCACACACACATAATAAAGTATTATTTTATTTTAAAAGAAAATGTTTTTCTGATTTCATATCGCATAAACACCATATCCCAGCGTGCATTGCGGCTAAAACATCCAATTACCGAGCTTAAACCATAGCTGAGGATCTTGGGTAATCAGTTCAGTGTCTGTGCAATGATTCTCGAAATGTCCCTTATAGGCCTACTTTCTCAATACAAATGTTGATAAATGTAATTTCCCTCTGTTTTTTCACAAATAGAATTAAGGTTTCACAAATCTAAAACTGTAGGTATAGTGGTTTTAGATCAGGACCTGGTCTAATGTGGTCTAGATGTAAAAAAAAGCTGCGAAATCTCCCCTTTTTGTATTTTCACAAATAGAATAAAGGTTTTACAAATCTAAAACTGTGTTATAAAGAATGTTTAGACTCCCCTGGATAATTCTAGTCCAAATAAATCGGCTATGCAGCGATTAAAGCGCCTGTCACACTTTGGGAACCACTGCATTAATTCAACATTGGATTTTGGTTCAATTGGTTATTTTTAATTTTTGCGAATTAACATTTGAATTGTGCAGCATTGCACATGTGCAGAATAGACTATTCTAACCGGCGTGTGTCCTTCAGCATAGCCTAGTTCTCAAACCGTCTGGAAGATTTGAACTGAGACATTCTATACACTGTAAAAAAAGATCCGAATTTTACAGGAAATAATTAATGTTTTACAGTAATTATCATGTTTTTTTTAAATAACTTGCAAAATCCTGTACAATTACAGATATGAACTATAAATTAACAACCCAAAACATTATTTTAAGTATTTTGACAATAACAACAAATAGCATTTATTTCATTTTATTTTTTTAAGTAAATGTACTATATGATATTTACAGTATTTTTGCACTTTCAGAAAATACATGCAGACGTACGCCGACAGCCAGAGCTACGGCACTTGAAATAGAATTCAGCCAAAACAACCATTGACAACTTCAATTTTCATCACTTTGCATAACTTGCATTTGGAGATGATGCAAACAAATCTGTTTTCTGACTTGAGCCCACCTTTGAACTGGGGGTATGGGGGGTGATATTGCGTTTTTGTGGACTGTGCATGGTGAATTCATTACATTTATTGCAATTGAACATAGAGACATTCTTCAGGTAGTCCTTGTTTGAAATACATTTCATTTGTAAACAAGGGCACACACACACACACACACACACACACACACACACACACACACACACACACACACACACACACACACACACACACACACACACACACATATATATACATGATTTATTTGAGTTACTTACATTTATTAAACGACTTAATTCTGCATTATGTGAGTATGTGAGATATTTTGACTTTGGACAGAAACAAATTGCAATTGGCTACTTCACATGTTGCTTTGAATGTGATTGGTTAATATAAACATCATCGAAGAAACCTGCCAATGAGAACTGTCCGCGCCTGTCGTTCAAATTTGAAACATCCACGTCAGTTTGAGCGGGTCGGTTTGCCAACTGCCAATAAACACCAAAGAAGAAGAAGAAGAAGAAGTTTGATTGGGTCTCCATGCGCAGCTGCTCACTCTGTCTGTATGTCTGCTCCAGGAGTTTTTGGATTGATGTTTTACATCTACCCTTTTAATATGAGCAGCGGGACGTCAACAGAGAATGGAAGACTTGAGATCAGGTGAGTCCTGCGACTGTAATTGAGTTAAACATGTATTTAGATAATCCCTAGTTTGTGAATGTTTAATTTTGTATTTACGGTTACGTTTCTTCTTCTAGTTCAGTGAGTTTTGAGTGATGAGACATATACTTTAAGGGAATCTGTGGAATCTCAGCTTTCATATGATACGTTTGTGCAGATAGCATGAAGTAGAAAAGATCGCTTTTGCCAGTTATGTGCTAAAGTTGTGTTAGCCCCGTTAGCTGTTTTCGCTAAGTGCTGATTTGCTTGGTGTTAGACTTGTGTTTCGTTTAGGTAAAATGGTTAACGTCAGTTAGCTGAGTTTCTTCCCGTTAAGTGAGTAAGCATCATTAATAGGTTGTTAAATGTTAAGAAGCCCTGAGATGCTGTTTCTTGAAAGATGTTGCGTCTTCCACCGCCGGCGGGACAATCGGGCTTTACAGGTTAACAAGGTGGCTGCTAACGTTAGCTTACAGCTTATTGCAGTGCTGCCGCGCCACCCTCTCGTCTCCAACGCGGGACAATTACACATAAACGCGCAGCGGGGTGTCACAGTGTTGTCGCCAATCTTATTGTAAAGTTTCACAGCTTTTTTACAGCGGAATCCAGTTTGTTAATATTCAGTAGCCAACAGCTAACATAGCATAAACTGCCTACCGCTAACGTTAGGCTAACTTGCTAGTTAGCTCTGCTCTATATATTACAAGCTAACATGACTAGCTAATGTAACAGTGTATGAACTAAAATAGTTGTTGTATTACTACATCATACATGCTTTGTCCAAATCTCTGCTAAAATAATTATTTTTAACAAAATTATTATTAAAGTATCTTTATTCTTTTGCATTTTTATCACACTTGACATAAACTATTTTAGTTCATCAATTAGAACGGGCGAATTAAAATAATGATTTGTGGTAATCGAAAACAATGTATTTAAAGAAACACTCAGCCATGCATGAAATAACATAGGAAAAGAATACGGATCATTTTTTACCCATATTGTGCCTTAGAAGTGTAGTGACACAAACATGATTTTTATTAAAAAAGTAAGAAAGGAAAAATAAAAATTAGAATTGGTGTTGATCAAAAAACAGGTTAATTGAGGAATACCTGGAATCCTGAATGATTAAAGTAATTTATTGCAAATATATTTACAATTTAAACTAATTCGGGTCACTTTTGATGCATGTTGGTTGTATGTTGTGTAACAAAGGGTTACCATGACAGCTGTGATGTTCACTCTTTTGACAGAGCACCAGTGGACAGTGAAGACTATGGAAGAGATGATGTGATGCTGAAGCCAGCCGGTGACTCCTCATCAGTCTCTCCAGGCAGCACCCAGCTATTCTTCCATCTTGCAGATGAAAAGACTTTGATATGTGAGTAATAACTAACTTGTGTCTAACATAATATTGAATGTGGTTTAGTAAAATATTTAAAAATACCCCACATTGTACAAGTACAGGACAATCAGACCTTGTTCAACAAAGATCATCAGACAATTGTTTTGTCTTTTTTAAGGTACAGCCGCAGCAGAGAGTCTGAGTTTGAAGAAAACACTAACATTTTATTTAGTGTTGTTTAATCAATCAATATTTACTGGTCTTGAATTTCCTCACTGGATTACAAAATGCTCGAATCTTGTTGTGTACAGGGACATAATGAAGATTTCATCAACTGAAGATGAAAATATAGATTGAGTGATATGTACCATTTTAAGGAAATAGACTGTTAGCGGTATTGACCGAAGTTCCGGAGCTGTAGCTAGGCGCTGCTAATGAAAACTCAAGTGCTCAATTTGTTACGTTTGCTTTTTTGTTAAGAATTTACCTAGCATATATTCTTCTTCTAAATCCCAGTTGTACTTCGCTAACACGCAGTGCCTGGGAGGCTGCGTTTAATGGTTCCCACCCTTAACACATTTATGGACTAGGTCATGTTAGACAAGCAATCCAGTGGTTAGTTTTAGGGTAAGGTCCATTGTTTTTTTTTTTAATGTATTCACTTTAAGAGAAAGGGATTTCAGAAACAAGTCTCACACGTTTGGCTCGAGGTAAAATTAACAAAAGCTAACTGTTGTTAGACTATGTTCCCCCTTCTAGACTTATGAAATAATCAATGCCCTTGGGATGCTCTCAATAACGTGTGTGTGTGTCAAAGGTCCATCATACAAGATTTAGGGGATCTATTGGCAGCTGCTGATAATAACATCCATCATTATGGTTTACTAATAGTTATCACTTCACTTCCTCCTCCAGCACCAGGACACAGCAGGAACCTACGCCAGGATCCTGTTTGTGGACTTCAGCTCTGCCTTCAACACCATCATCCCGGCTCTGCTGCAGGACAAGCTCTCCTAGCTGCACGTGCCCGACTCCACCTGCAGGTGGATCACAGACTTCCTGTCTGACAGGAAGCAGCACGTGAGGCTGGGGAAACACGTCTCTGACCCCCGGACCATCAGCACTGGTTCCCCTCAAGGCTGCGTTCTTTCCCCTCTACTCTTCTCCCTGTACACCAACAGCTGCACCTCCAGTCACCAGTCTGTCAAGCTCCTGAAGTTCAGACGACACCACCCTCATCGGACTCATCTCTGGTGGGGACGAGTCTGCCTACAGGTGGGAGATGGACCATCTGGTGACCTGGTGTGGGGAAAACCACCTGGAGCTCAACACTCTCAAGACAGTGGAGATGGTTGTGGACTTTAGGAAGAACGCAGCCCCACCCGCCCCCATCACTCTGTGTGACTCTCCAGTAACTGCTGTGGAGTCTTTCCGTATTTTTAATTTGTAAAAGTAGAAATTAAAATTGTCCGCAGGATTGCAGGTTTTTTTTGTGTTTTTTTGCCAGTCTTTTACTGAAGCATGTTCCTGGGATCTGACCTGTTCTTTATCCTCCTCATTACTATACACAACGTCGAATTTTGTATAAATTCACTACGGCACTAAACTAATTGATATGTTTGTGTGTTTCCACTGGGTACTCCTTAGACATCCGACATTGTGTCTCACCGAAAGACAGCAGCACTGAGAGGCCTGCCGAGATGACACAACCAAGTTTCTTCTGGAGTGTTTGGTAAGTAATACTAACTGTAGGAAATACACTTACACAATACCAGTAATATTGCTTAATGTAGCTTAAACATGTTATGACCTCATAGCTTATGCTAATCGTTTTATGCATAATACACTTTGTGTAAGATTTAATTTTGAGCCCAGAGATGTTTTCACCTCATGAACCCGAGCGCGATGAGTTCACCCAAAATTAAAAATAAATATCAGCGCTGTTTGAGCAACAGCCAACCCGATACAGCTGGCCATCGTTGTCTGGTGTTCTTTGTCAGAAAATACTTCTTCATAGAACTCGGCACAACAAGGTTGGTGGGTGATAGCAGCCGTGCTGTTGAGTTGCAATTATAACTTCCACAAGCTGAATGTTAAGACTCAGTAGCTCGGTGCTAAAGTTAGAATCAGTGGACATGTATTTTGTCGTTTAGTTTTCCAGAGCACTCATTCATGCATATTTCACTTTTCCTCAGGACACTGACCATGAAGAACGATTGCTCAGAGGTGTGTCTGTGGCCATCCTCACCGTCATTGAAGATGATGATGCCGCCATATCATCAAATGTGCGAGACGTGGCTGTTGTGTTGGAAGGGACCATTGTACTGCATGACCTACCAGACCTCTACTGCCTTTGCATACCTCTGTGGCATACTTTATGCAATGAACATGGATTATCCAAAGGAGATGAGGTATACCTTTGAAGCCATTCAGAATATCTTTTACGAGCTTGGCTCTCGATGCTCGCAGCGCATAAGGTCTCGGAAAACAAAGCTTTTGCTGTGAATGTTAATGGGGAAGCCAGACATGACTTTAACCTATATTTCGCCTGTTCTAGTGCATTTCATTTAATTGTTTATTTGGCAGGGACAATGCACAGTAATGAACACTTTGTGTGAATGTTTTGTGTGCTAAAGTAAACAAAAGATGTACAAAATGTTCATATAATTGAATTAAATCGTAATAATTAACTGAATAAATAATGGCTCTTTTTTTGTTTGTTCATTTTAGTTCATTTTCAATGTCTGACATCAATGTTTATTTTCAATCTTCAGCGTGACCATATCTCAAATGTTGATTCAATGACTTTTTGCTATCTGGCTGGATGATTGCCTCTCTTTTAAACTTCATGTCAATAACCTGCTTAAAGAACTGAGGGTTAGGCTAGGTTTCTTTTTCAGGAACAAGTCCTGCTTCTCTCTTGAGGCCAGGAAAAGGCTCTGTGACCTTTTGACCTGTGCTGGACTCTGGGGATCTGGTCTATATGAATGCACCTGCCCATCACCTGATCAAGTTAGATGCTGCGTATCACAGTGCACTGAGATTTGTGACAAACTAAAGTATTAACCCATCACTGTACCCTGTATGAAAGGGCTGGTTTGCCTTCACTAACTGGGAGGCCCAGTCTCTGGTACATGTTCATCTACAAAGCCATGTTAGGGAAACTTCCATCCTACATCTGCTCCCTGATCTCACGGCGAATTGTAAGTGGCTACTGCCTGAGATCTGTGCTGTGGTTTTATTAAATGTGCCAACTGCTAGAACTGTCTTAGGAAGATAGCTTTTAGATGCGCAGCTCCTCTGTCTTGGAATAGTCTGCAAATGAAATGGAAACTGAGCAATCTGGTGCCACTAAATGTTTTTAAAGCTCGGTTGGATGCTACTCAGTCGGATGCTGTTGGAACCTGTTCTTGTGGATAGTTATTGTAAATTGTAATCCCTGTATTGATGCTGTATGATGTCCTTTTTGTTGTTTTATGTTTTTATGTTTCATGTGGAACCTACTTGAGCAGGTCTCCCTCGAAAAAGAGATCAATGATCTCAATGGGATACACCTGGATAAATAAAGGTTTGAAATGAAAATGGTTGTCCCTGTACCAGGTCTATAGCAGAATACATTAATTATTGACAGGGTATTACTCAAAGACTACACGATAAAAGTACTTGATTGTACTTGTGGTAGTAGTCCAGCAGTACCACTTTCACTGAGAACTTATGGCTAATAATCATTTTATCCCTCATCAAACATAGCAAATACATGAATTATTGTACTCGGGAGGGGAGTTTGACAGTATTACTAAAAAAGTACACAGTAAAAGTACATGATTGTACTTGTGGTAGTAGTCTAACAAGTACTGAGTCCAACAGTACCAATTTTATTAAGAACTTATGGTAAAACATATTTTTATCGAAAAATATAGCACAAAAACATACATTATTGTATTCTTGTACTAGCGTCAGTGCCGCTTCTCGGCGATCACCGTAAAGACGCTATTAATCGCTGCTCATTTGACCAACGGCTGAGTTGACCGCAGTCAAAATATGGAGAGGTTGTTTATCTTCAAACGGATCTATCGTTTTTCTGATTTTAAGATCTGTCCAGTGTTTCTGCTTTATTAATTTCATGAGCACCGCTTATAAAATGTCCCACGATCATATACTTCACACACAAGCATTCGCACACTCGCACCAACAAAAACACACACAAAGCAGAAACAGAAATATGTATTTTTCTAGGCAAAACACACACTGACTGACTTCCCACGGACAATATTTTAACAGTAGGCACTGAATACCCGACTGTCTTCGAGACGTTGCTAAAAACATTGCAGGAGAACGCCCCCTAAGGCTCTCCCTCACAGAGCTGAACTGACCAATCAGAATCTGGGTCCCGCCTGCTTCATTTGCATATGGCTCACTAGTGAACGTGTATGCCATACGCGTTCACTAGTGAGCCATATGAACGGCCACTAGTTAACTAGTGGACACATATTAAAGCTTACACGTTAACTAGTGAAGGCAGAATGTTCACTAGTTAACTAGTTGCCGCCTCCTTTGACCTTACTAGTTAACTAGTGAGGCTCAAAATGTGCACTAGTTAACTAGTGAGGTCCAAAGTGTCCACTAGCTACACTAGTGCAATGGTTTTTACCTTACTAGTTAACTAGTTACACACACTTTATCTCACTAGTTAACTAGTGGAGCCTTAGAGGAGTCACTAGTAAACTAGTGACACAGATGTTTGTCTTACTAGTTAACTAGTGGAGGGCAATTTTTCTCACTAGTGAGGTTCTGTTATCAACATGTTAGACTTTGACCTTACATGTTACACATTTTTCTTACATGTAAGACCTTTCCTTCAACTAGTTTGGCTTTTGTTGCACTAGTGAGCAACTGTACGCGACTAGTTAGCTATTGATTCAACATGTATGGCTTTGTCTTAAACTAGTGGATCTTTTGAGCCCACTAGTTGTGCTTTTCTTCTCACTAGTTCAACACAATGACTTACTAGTTGACGTGTACGTGCAACTAGTTTACTAGTGGTGTGTCAAAAAATGCACTAGTCAACATGTATGACTTTGAAACAATTCACTAGTTAACTAGTTGCACGTACGCGTCAACTAGTAAGTCATTGTGATGAACTAGTGAGAAGAAAAGCACAACTAGTGGGCTCAAAAGATCCACTAGTTTAAGACAAAGCCATACATGTTGAATCAATAGCTAACTAGTCGCGTACAGTTGCTCACTAGTGCAACAAAAGCCAAACTAGTTGAAGGAAAGGTCTTACATGTAAGAAAAATGTGTAACATGTAAGGTCAAAGTCTAACATGTTGATAACAGAACCTCACTAGTGAGAAAAATTGCCCTCCACTAGTTAACTAGTAAGACAAACATCTGTGTCACTAGTTTACTAGTGACTCCTCTAAGGCTCCACTAGTTAACTAGTGAGATAAAGTGTGTGTAACTAGTTAACTAGTAAGGCAAAAACCATTGCACTAGTGTAGCTAGTGGACACTTTGGACCTCACTAGTTAACTAGTGCACATTTTGAGCCTCACTAGTTAACTAGTAAGGTCAAAGGAGGCGGCAACTAGTTAACTAGTGAACATTCTGCCTTCACTAGTTAACGTGTAAGCTTTAATATGTATCCACTAGTTAACTAGTCGCCGTTCATATGGCTCACTAGTGAACGCGTATGGCATACACGTTCACTAGTGAGCCATATGCAAATGAAGCAGGCGGGACCCAGATTCTGATTGGTCAGTTCAGCTCTGTGAGGGAGAGCCTTAGGGGGCGTTCTCCTGCAATGTTTTTAGCAACGTCTCGAAGAAGTGAGGTGCATCAGTCGGGTATTCAGTGCCTACTGTTAAAATATTGTCCGTGGGAAGTCAGTCAGTGTGTGTTTTGCCTAGAAAAATACATATTTCTGTTTCTGCTTTGTGTGTGTTTTTGTTGGTGCGAGTGTGCGAATGCTTGTGTGTGAAGTATATGATCGTGGGACATTTTATAAGCGGTGCTCATGAAATTAATAAAGCAGAAACACTGGACAGATCTTAAAATCAGAAAAACGATAGATCCGTTTGAAGATAAACAACCTCTCCATATTTTGACTGCGGTCAACTCAGCCGTTGGTCAAATGAGCAGCGATTAATAGCGTCTTTACGGTGATCGCCGAGAAGCGGCACTGACGCTAGTACAAGAATACAATAATGTATGTTTTTGTGCTATATTTTTCGATAAAAATATGTTTTACCATAAGTTCTTAATAAAATTGGTACTGTTGGACTCAGTACTTGTTAGACTACTACCACAAGTACAATCATGTACTTTTACTGTGTACTTTTTTAGTAATACTGTCAAACTCCCCTCCCGAGTACAATAATTCATGTATTTGCTATGTTTGATGAGGGATAAAATGATTATTAGCCATAAGTTCTCAGTGAAAGTGGTACTGCTGGACTACTACCACAAGTACAATCAAGTACTTTTATCGTGTAGTCTTTGAGTAATACCCTGTCAATAATTAATGTATTCTGCTATAGACCTGGTACAGGGACAACCATTTTCATTTCAAACCTTTATTTATCCAGGTGTATCCCATTGAGATCATTGATCTCTTTTTCGAGGGAGACCTGCTCAAGTAGGTTCCACATGAAACATAAAAACATAAAACAACAAAAAGGACATCATACAGCATCAATACAGGGATTACAATTTACAATAACTATCCACAAGAACAGGTTCCAACAGCATCCGACTGAGTAGCATCCAACCGAGCTTTAAAAACATTTAGTGGCACCAGATTGCTCAGTTTCCATTTCATTTGCAGACTATTCCAAGACAGAGGAGCTGCGCATCTAAAAGCTATCTTCCTAAGACAGTTCTAGCAGTTGGCACATTTAATAAAACCACAGCATGCGATCTCAGGCAGTAGCCACTTACAATTCGCCGTGAGATCAGGGAGCAGATGTAGGATGGAAGTTTCCCTAACATGGCTTTGTAGATGAACATGTACCAGAGACTGAGCCTCCCAGTTAGTGAAGGCAAACCAGCCCTTTCATACAGGGTACAGTGATGGGTTAATACTTTAGTTTGTCACAAATCTCAGTGCACTGTGATACGCAGCATCTAACTTGATCAGGTGATGGGCAGGTGCATTCATATAGACCAGATCCCCAGAGTCCAGCACAGGTCAAAAGGTCACAGAGCCTTTTCCTGGCCTCAAGAGAGAAGCAGGACTTGTTCCTGAAAAAGAAACCTAGCCTAACCCTCAGTTCTTTAAGCAGGTTATTGACATGAAGTTTAAAAGAGAGGCAATCATCCAGCCAGATAGCAAAAAGTCATTGAATCAACATTTGAGATATGGTCACGCTGAAGATTGAAAATAAACATTGATGTCAGACATTGAAAATGAACTAAAATGAACAAACAAAAAAAGAGCCATTATTTATTCAGTTAATTATTACGATTTAATTCAATTATATGAACATTTTGTACATCTTTTGTTTACTTTAGCA
This sequence comes from Notothenia rossii, assembly GCF_949606895.1. NCBI lineage: Eukaryota > Metazoa > Chordata > Actinopteri > Perciformes > Nototheniidae > Notothenia > Notothenia rossii. The sequence continues at coordinate 31,527,994 of NC_136901.1, read as the reverse complement.
CACAAAACATTCACACAAAGTGTTCATTACTGTGCATTGTCCCTGCCAAATAAACAATTAAATGAAATGCACTAGAACAGGCGAAATATAGGTTAAAGTCATGTCTGGCTTCCCCATTAACATTCACAGCAAAAGCTTTGTTTTCCGAGACCTTATGCGCTGCGAGCATCGAGAGCCAAGCTCGTAAAAGATATTCTGAATGGCTTCAAAGGTATACCTCATCTCCTTTGGATAATCCATGTTCATTGCATAAAGTATGCCACAGAGGTATGCAAAGGCAGTAGAGGTCTGGTAGGTCATGCAGTACAATGGTCCCTTCCAACACAACAGCCACGTCTCGCACATTTGATGATATGGCGGCATCATCATCTTCAATGACGGTGAGGATGGCCACAGACACACCTCTGAGCAATCGTTCTTCATGGTCAGTGTCCTGAGGAAAAGTGAAATATGCATGAATGAGTGCTCTGGAAAACTAAACGACAAAATACATGTCCACTGATTCTAACTTTAGCACCGAGCTACTGAGTCTTAACATTCAGCTTGTGGAAGTTATAATTGCAACTCAACAGCACGGCTGCTATCACCCACCAACCTTGTTGTGCCGAGTTCTATGAAGAAGTATTTTCTGACAAAGAACACCAGACAACGATGGCCAGCTGTATCGGGTTGGCTGTTGCTCAAACAGCGCTGATATTTATTTTTAATTTTGGGTGAACTCATCGCGCTCGGGTTCATGAGGTGAAAACATCTCTGGGCTCAAAATTAAATCTTACACAAAGTGTATTATGCATAAAACGATTAGCATAAGCTATGAGGTCATAACATGTTTAAGCTACATTAAGCAATATTACTGGTATTGTGTAAGTGTATTTCCTACAGTTAGTATTACTTACCAAACACTCCAGAAGAAACTTGGTTGTGTCATCTCGGCAGGCCTCTCAGTGCTGCTGTCTTTCGGTGAGACACAATGTCGGATGTCTAAGGAGTACCCAGTGGAAACACACAAACATATCAATTAGTTTAGTGCCGTAGTGAATTTATACAAAATTCGACGTTGTGTATAGTAATGAGGAGGATAAAGAACAGGTCAGATCCCAGGAACATGCTTCAGTAAAAGACTGGCAAAAAAACACAAAAAAAACCTGCAATCCTGCGGACAATTTTAATTTCTACTTTTACAAATTAAAAATACGGAAAGACTCCACAGCAGTTACTGGAGAGTCACACAGAGTGATGGGGGCGGGTGGGGCTGCGTTCTTCCTAAAGTCCACAACCATCTCCACTGTCTTGAGAGTGTTGAGCTCCAGGTGGTTTTCCCCACACCAGGTCACCAGATGGTCCATCTCCCACCTGTAGGCAGACTCGTCCCCACCAGAGATGAGTCCGATGAGGGTGGTGTCGTCTGAACTTCAGGAGCTTGACAGACTGGTGACTGGAGGTGCAGCTGTTGGTGTACAGGGAGAAGAGTAGAGGGGAAAGAACGCAGCCTTGAGGGGAACCAGTGCTGATGGTCTGGGGGTCAGAGACGTGTTTCCCCAGCCTCACGTGCTGCTTCCTGTCAGACAGGAAGTCTGTGATCCACCTGCAGGTGGAGTCGGGCACGTGCAGCTAGGAGAGCTTGTCCTGCAGCAGAGCCGGGATGATGGTGTTGAAGGCAGAGCTGAAGTCCACAAACAGGATCCTGGCGTAGGTTCCTGCTGTGTCCTGGTGCTGGAGGAGGAAGTGAAGTGATAACTATTAGTAAACCATAATGATGGATGTTATTATCAGCAGCTGCCAATAGATCCCCTAAATCTTGTATGATGGACCTTTGACACACACACACACGTTATTGAGAGCATCCCAAGGGCATTGATTATTTCATAAGTCTAGAAGGGGGAACATAGTCTAACAACAGTTAGCTTTTGTTAATTTTACCTCGAGCCAAACGTGTGAGACTTGTTTCTGAAATCCCTTTCTCTTAAAGTGAATACATTAAAAAAACAAACAATGGACCTTACCCTAAAACTAACCACTGGATTGCTTGTCTAACATGACCTAGTCCATAAATGTGTTAAGGGTGGGAACCATTAAACGCACCCTCCCAGGCACTGCGTGTTAGCGAAGTACAACTGGGATTTCGAAGAAGAATATATGCTAGGTAAATTCTTAACAAAAAAGCAAACGTAACAAATTGAGCACTTGAGTTTTCATTAGCAGCCCCTAGCTACAGCTCCGGAACTTCGGTCAATACCGCTAACAGTCTATTTCCTTAAAATGGTACATATCACTCAATCTATATTTTCATCTTCAGTTGATGAAATCTTCATTATGTCCCTGTACACAACAAGATTCGAGCATTTTGTAATCCAGTGAGGAAATTCAAGACCAGTAAATATTGATTGATTAAACAACACTAAATAAAATGTTAGTGTTTTCTTCAAACTCAGACTCTCTGCTGCGGCTGTACCTTAAAAAGACAAAACAATTGTCTGATGATCTTTGTTGAACAAGGTCTGATTGTCCTGTACTTGTACAATGTGGGGTATTTTTAAATACTTTACTAAACCACATTCAATATTATGTTAGACACAAGTTAGTTATTACTCACATATCAAAGTCTTTTCATCTGCAAGATGGAAGAATAGCTGGGTGCTGCCTGGAGAGACTGATGAGGAGTCACCGGCTGGCTTCAGCATCACATCATCTCTTCCATAGTCTTCACTGTCCACTGGTGCTCTGTCAAAAGAGTGAACATCACAGCTGTCATGGTAACCCTTTGTTACACAACATACAACAAACATGCATCAAAAGTGACCCGAATTAGTTTAAATTGTAAATATATTTGCAATAAATTACTTTAATCATTCAGGATTCCAGGTATTCCTCAATTAACCTGTTTTTTGATCAACACCAATTCTAATTTTTATTTTTCCTTTCTTACTTTTTTAATAAAAATCATGTTTGTGTCACTACACTTCTAAGGCACAATATGGGTAAAAAATGATCCGTATTCTTTTCCTATGTTATTTCATGCATGGCTGAGTGTTTCTTTAAATACACTGTTTTTGATTACCACAAATCATTATTTTAATTCGCCCGTTCTAATTGATGAACTAAAATAGTTTATGTCAAGTGTGATAAAAATGCAAAAGAATAAAGATACTTTAATAATAATTTTGTTAAAAATAATTATTTTAGCAGAGATTTGGACAAAGCATGTATGATGTAGTAATACAACAACTATTTTAGTTCATACACTGTTACATTAGCTAGTCATGTTAGCTTGTAATATATAGAGCAGAGCTAACTAGCAAGTTAGCCTAACGTTAGCGGTAGGCAGTTTATGCTATGTTAGCTGTTGGCTACTGAATATTAACAAACTGGATTCCGCTGTAAAAAAGCTGTGAAACTTTACAATAAGATTGGCGACAACACTGTGACACCCCGCTGCGCGTTTATGTGTAATTGTCCCGCGTTGGAGACGAGAGGGTGGCGCGGCAGCACTGCAATAAGCTGTAAGCTAACGTTAGCAGCCACCTTGTTAACCTGTAAAGCCCGATTGTCCCGCCGGCGGTGGAAGACGCAACATCTTTCAAGAAACAGCATCTCAGGGCTTCTTAACATTTAACAACCTATTAATGATGCTTACTCACTTAACGGGAAGAAACTCAGCTAACTGACGTTAACCATTTTACCTAAACGAAACACAAGTCTAACACCAAGCAAATCAGCACTTAGCGAAAACAGCTAACGGGGCTAACACAACTTTAGCACATAACTGGCAAAAGCGATCTTTTCTACTTCATGCTATCTGCACAAACGTATCATATGAAAGCTGAGATTCCACAGATTCCCTTAAAGTATATGTCTCATCACTCAAAACTCACTGAACTAGAAGAAGAAACGTAACCGTAAATACAAAATTAAACATTCACAAACTAGGGATTATCTAAATACATGTTTAACTCGATTACAGTCGCAGGACTCACCTGATCTCAAGTCTTCCATTCTCTGTTGACGTCCCGCTGCTCATATTAAAAGGGTAGATGTAAAACATCAATCCAAAAACTCCTGGAGCAGACATACAGACAGAGTGAGCAGCTGCGCATGGAGACCCAATCAAACTTCTTCTTCTTCTTCTTCTTTGGTGTTTATTGGCAGTTGGCAAACCGACCCGCTCAAACTGACGTGGATGTTTCAAATTTGAACGACAGGCGCGGACAGTTCTCATTGGCAGGTTTCTTCGATGATGTTTATATTAACCAATCACATTCAAAGCAACATGTGAAGTAGCCAATTGCAATTTGTTTCTGTCCAAAGTCAAAATATCTCACATACTCACATAATGCAGAATTAAGTCGTTTAATAAATGTAAGTAACTCAAATAAATCATGTATATATATATGTGTGTGTGTGTGTGTGTGTGTGTGTGTGTGTGTGTGTGTGTGTGTGTGTGTGTGTGTGTGTGTGTGTGTGTGTGTGTGTGTGTGTGTGTGTGTGTGTGTGTGTGCCCTTGTTTACAAATGAAATGTATTTCAAACAAGGACTACCTGAAGAATGTCTCTATGTTCAATTGCAATAAATGTAATGAATTCACCATGCACAGTCCACAAAAACGCAATATCACCCCCCATACCCACAGTTCAAAGGTGGGCTCAAGTCAGAAAACAGATTTGTTTGCATCATCTCCAAATGCAAGTTATGCAAAGTGATGAAAATTGAAGTTGTCAATGGTTGTTTTGGCTGAATTCTATTTCAAGTGCCGTAGCTCTGGCTGTCGGCGTACGTCTGCATGTATTTTCTGAAAGTGCAAAAATACTGTAAATATCATATAGTACATTTACTTAAAAAAAAAAAATGAAATAAATGCTATTTGTTGTTATTGTCAAAATACTTAAAATAATGTTTTGGGTTGTTAATTTATAGTTCATATCTGTAATTGTACAGGATTTTGCAAGTTATTTAAAAAAAACATGATAATTACTGTAAAACATTAATTATTTCCTGTAAAATTCGGATCTTTTTTTACAGTGTATAGAATGTCTCAGTTCAAATCTTCCAGACGGTTTGAGAACTAGGCTATGCTGAAGGACACACGCCGGTTAGAATAGTCTATTCTGCACATGTGCAATGCTGCACAATTCAAATGTTAATTCGAAAAAATTAACCAAAAAAAAAAATAACCAATTGAACCAAAATCCAATGTTGAATTAATGCAGTGGTTCCCAAAGTGTGACAGGCGCTTTAATCGCTGCATAGCCGATTTATTTGGACTAGAATTATCCAGGGGAGTCTAAACATTCTTTATAACACAGTTTTAGATTTGTAAAACCTTTATTCTATTTGTGAAAATACAAAAAGGGGAGATTTCGCAGCTTTTTTTTACATCTAGACCACATTAGACCAGGTCCTGATCTAAAACCACTATACCTACAGTTTTAGATTTGTGAAACCTTAATTCTATTTGTGAAAAAACAGAGGGAAATTACATTTATCAACATTTGTATTGAGAAAGTAGGCCTATAAGGGACATTTCGAGAATCATTGCACAGACACTGAACTGATTACCCAAGATCCTCAGCTATGGTTTAAGCTCGGTAATTGGATGTTTTAGCCGCAATGCACGCTGGGATATGGTGTTTATGCGATATGAAATCAGAAAAACATTTTCTTTTAAAATAAAATAATACTTTATTATGTGTGTGTGCTTGCTTTTCTCGTTGGAAGTCATCACATAACGGCATTGTAATACACGGTTCGGCTGCATGAAATATTACACATCTGCCCTAGTTCTTTATTTATAGAGCCCTGATTAGAAGACTTCTGGACAAACTGGAAGAAATGCCGCCGAAACTGAATATGTGACTTGGATCATAAATATATCAGCAATTAAACAACATCTTCCATTTCTCTTCACACAATACATCTCCTTGCAGTATCAACACTAATTCGGCTGACTTTTACATTTGATCTAATTCGTAGATAGGTTATATTTACACCATCACGGTGCACAGCTGATAGAAAAGGACTTGTAGTTTTTGAAGATATTACTGATTTTCTTTGAATATAATAATGTAAATACTGAGTCTGAAATAATATAGCAATATGCTGTAAAATGTATGTGAAAACATGAACATCTTCAGATGTTATACATACATAAGTGTCCAACACTAATAATAAAAAGTTATTATGGCTGTGTGTACCTTGTGTGCACCGCCTAGTGGTTAAAGCACGTTATTGAATTATTGTTTTTATGTGTTATATTTGATGAAAAACATATTAAGAGTACATACTTTCATATGGGGAAAGTAGAAGGTCAATGATAGAAATATAGAATATAAAAAATCAAGAAGATACTGTAAGTGATCTCTACAATAAAACAGTTTAGTGCCGGATGTACAAAGATATTAATATGAGGATGTGCAAAACAGACAAACTAATTAACCTTTATTTAAACATTAAAACATACTTTAGATTAAGGTCTTCTTTTAAATATTAACGTCTAATATATTGCTTTCCTGCAATGTTAACTATGTTGAAGCACTTATTTTAACTGATATTATACATATTAATTATACTATTATTTAGATAGAATAAGAAATCTGCAGAATACGACAGTGTAATGGTGGAGGTATATACACATATTGAAAGATGTCTTGTAATGCACTGTTGAGGAAGCTGCGACCCAAGTTTTTCATTCATTGCATAACTACACCGTCGTTGTGTATAATATGATATGTCAATAAACCTTATAAAATCTTGAAATCTTGAAGGGGATGTGCAAAATAGCCATTATATACAGTCTTTAAATAACTATTAGAGAATAACGAGTAATGAATATACTTTATAAAGATCTGCAGATAAATGTTTAGTCTTCTCAAGCACGAACTATCAAATATCTCTCCTGATTGTTGGCACTTGACAATCACCTTCCCGGAATTTTACTCAGGTGTAACTAAAGTCTGATTTAAGGGTTGTTTATATTTCACATCATTAATCAGAATCTGCAAAGTAACTCAAATAAATGTAGTGGAGTAAAAATACCAGGTTAACCTCTGAATTGTAGTGGAGTAGAATTACAAAGTAACAATGAGCTGTCATGTGGGTATATATTAATGCTGCGCATTATGTACACGAGCGATTTTCACCCATTTATTAATTATATGTTTTAAATTTGATAACACCAATGTGTTTAATACTGGCAACTTCTAATTGTGGGAAAAACGAAAACGTTCCCAGTAGAGACGTCCCATAGAACATGTTGCGAAACACAATAGCCAGCATGTGTAGTTCTGGGGGGGCGTTCGAGTCAAGTTTTCGATGGTCTGCCGTGGTTTCGTTCCATTTCAAAGAGCTGTTTGACGCTCGGCGTAACCTTGGCGCACTGCCACTCCAACATCCAATCCCAGAGCTTGAAGATTAATCACGGGGACTGTAGTCCTAAACGATAGCTGGGGATTATGGGTAGTGTAGTGTCTTCGGCCATCCTAAACTCGATGATGCTCGAAATGTCCCTTATAGGCCTACGTCTGTTTCCGGTTATTTTTATTTTGAAATTCAGTTCCTGATGGACGGACAAAAAAGCCCGTGATTATGGAATTAAACAAATAAATAAAAACAAGGATAATTGTGTGTTATTGTTGAGTAAATACAGATTTCAGTATTCTGAGGCTCTGAGCCCATTTCTTTTCCTCACTGATGGCAAAAAAAGTCAGACATTATACGATTTAAAATAAAAACAATATTCGTAGCTTGATATTGAGTAAGAAGACGTTTTTATGAACTCCACAGCTTCCGGTCTTCCAAGACCCGACCGGACAAAAAGACGTGGTGCAGGCACGAAACATACTACCAATAGAAATACATTGCTTTTAAAATCGTTCTGTGTGACACGAACAAAAGGGGAAAATCGCGTTGGTGAACACGAATCAACAGATTAAATGTCGTGAGACTCGTGACTATAACACGAAATGCCGTGTTGATTATTCAGCTATTTCAGGACATCGAGGCTATACATGTTGTTGTTTATACCGTTTTTTAAACCTTTTATTTTAAATATTCAGCTTTTTCTGCATTTTTGTAGCTAAAAGCAGCTACATATTCAGCTTTTTCTGCATTTTCAGCTAAATTCTGCCACAAATGTTCACAGTTTACAACAATCGCACGCATTTTCTGCAGGAAATGCATTTTCTAGTTCTGGGTGCATTCCATATTTTAAACACACAAACATTGACACTTTATGATTATGATGATTATTATGATTACGATGATTATTATTATTATTATTATAATTATTATTATTCATAATAATAATATTTGTGTGTGTGGTTTAAGAAGGGCGGCGCCCTAGCGCCCTCTATAGACCAGCCGCCACTGCTTATAATGTGACTCTCGTGTCTGTTACATTTCATTTCTGGCAAATCTAATAAGTGGCGACATCTTCGGAACATTATGACAGACGAAAACGAAAATGGCACTCAGCAATTCAACAGTGTAATGAATCGCGTTTTTAATGCGCTTGACGTTGCCAGACGGGATCTTGCAGCGCAGCGCAACGACAATGTGCTGCGAGTCACCAGGAACACGTTTCGGAGACGGCGGAGGGCTCCAACAACGGGTATCATTTCAGTTCTTAAATGTGCATTAGCATTAGCATTGTCCATTTCATATTGTGCTGATGCATTGGTCTTAAATCATATATAGTGCAAGGCAAGCTTATTTAAAAAGTTTTGTTCACGTTACATTTGCAGTGGATTCCTAATGTATCGAGTTTTAACGTTTTCATTTTAAGTTTGAGCCGGAAGAGCAAGCTAACTACTGCTGTGTAGCCTACATAAAGCCTACATAAACTTACTGTGCCAGGACAAGTTGTGTATTTTAAACCAACTGGATAAATATTACAGTTATAAAGATGAAAATATTTAAGCAATAGTCGTAAAAGTATTTAAGCAGTAGTGTACTTGAATGTTATGTTTTGGAGAAGCTCCCACAAATCTTTAAAAAGGAATATTATAACTTGTTCATAATTATACAAAAATGTGAGAACTATGACAACTCAATTTCAGTATAAATGCTAACGTCCTTGACTCAACAGGCCAATTATACTTAGGGATACCAACTTTGTTATGTCTTTTTCTAATGACAATTAAGCAGTTATTACAAATAACATACTCCACTAAATACAGCTGCTATTTCTGCTATAGACAGGCTATATCAGTATTAACAAAATCTGTTTCACAATTTAAATGACAAATCTGTCATTTAAATTGTGAAATATTTAAATGTTATATCCATGGCTTAGGACATTACATTACGAAGCTGTATCATACGGTAATCCTATATCTTTCTTTCTTTCAAAATGGCGGACTGTAGGATAGACGATAAGTAAAGCATGCAAGAGAAAAAACGTTATACATAAAAATGGTCATCCATACATTTTCTCCCTCCTTTCCAGACTCAATGGAGCAATTTAGTAAATAAAGTTATTCAATTTTTAACGGTGCTTATTTGGTATAATAATTTGTAATAATTTACATTCTGTCATTTTACAGGGGCATCAAATGAATCTGCCGGAGTTTGGAGGGTGAGACTTTTTCTGTTGGCTATGGCGGACCAATCCGTCCTTCCAGCAGCTACAGAGAGCAGCCGACTGTCAAGAGAAGGTTTAGGTAAATAATTAAATAGGTTTTAAAAATGAGCATCCACTTAAGACTGATTCATTATCTGCACAGGAAATGCACACAATTGTTTGCACACCAATCAACTTCATTGAAGACTTTTCAATGTTTTATATGAATATTAAATCTGTATGGCCTGGGTGCAAGGTTGAAAACATTAAAAATAATCTCTGTAATCCATCACCTCCACTTTTGGCAGCAATGCTTACCTTTAGTGCCTAAAAACATACACATTATGCCTATTCTATCATTGGCTTACATTGTTCAAATATTAATAATAGCTTTTTCCCATTCATAACAAAGTCAATGTCTATGATGAGCCTTCATTGATATGGCACCTTTTTTGACCATATGTTCATAAATGTATATTCTTCACGTCATATAAAGACACGATATGGCTTGGAATCTAAATTATAATTATAGTTATTTATAGAGGCAGTATATTGACTGACACCTTTTTCTTTTTCTTTTTTACAGGAATCCCAGCTCATGACATGCAAGGGGTTGTTTCGGAACGAAGCTATGTCAAGCTCTCAATGAGTCTTTTAGAGTTCAACAGTTATGTTTGCCAAAGTTTTCCTAAAATTCCATTAAATATGATTGGGTTCACTCTGGCAAGAGCCAGCAACTGCAGGCTACTAACACAACTGCAGGCTACTACTATGGCAGACCTTAAAAGATCTATTGGCAGGAGCAGGGTTTATATAATCCCGCAGGCAGACATACCAACATCGTTAGTGGTGAGTTGTTGTTTTGAGCCTATTCTTTACTACTGTTACTATGTTATAAATTCTACATATATACAGTGTGCGAAAAAGTACACGTCCCACCGTCCGGGACGTGTTATTTACAATATCGGACAAGTAGATCTTTCAATTGACTTGTCCGGCGGACAAGTGACGTTTTTCGCCCGGATTTATTGTTATATTATTGATAGATTCAGTTTACAAAAGGCAGAACTCATTCGCAAATTGGACGTGTCCGCCATTGTTCGTTTAGAAATGTTAGTTTCGGTTCTGTTTGTCGATTCCTAATGAAATGCATCTCGCCGCTTTCTGTGCAGGGGCGGGGCGGGAAGTGTAGCACAGTGGCAGGGTTGGGAAGCAAAACTCGGTTCCGAGTAGGAACAAATAACAATTGTCCGTTCCCGGGATTGATAAGAGTTGTGAGGACAGGAGGCGAAGCCGAGCCCCGCGGACCGCAGCTCCCTCTCTCTGCTCTGGATCAGCTGATCGCTGCATGGTGCAGCTCAGCGTCTCTCTCTCTCTCTCTCTCTCTCTCTCTCTCTCTCTCTTTCTACACACAGCGGATTCACTGCCCGTTTAACAGCCTCATCTTTGTCAAACTTATGTTCTTTCTCTAACACGTAATGAAGGTTATTAGGACTTTTAGCTCCTTTGTTGTTAATATTGACCGCCATTTCCTTTATGAAGTGAAGCAGCCTCCCTGTGTCCTCGCGCTGTAATCATATCCCCGGACCCCCATACTCGGAGGAGCACAGGGATGTCAGTATTGTTTATAAGGCAGGGTATAGAAATTATTGAAATTAAAATACTATCTATTTACTTTTACAAACAGTGAACAGCTGGGCAGCTGCAGCATGTGTATTGCAGGACATGTGTAAGCGTCTTTGAGTTTTAGAAAAGCGCTAGGCCTATAGGCTATAAATATAATGTATTATTATTATTATTATTAGGCCTATGTGTTGGACATGTGTGGTTGGACTCTGTCTCACAGGCAGGTTGCAGCATGTGTGTTGCAGGACATGTGTTGGACACACAGATTGTGTGGTTGGACTCTGTCTCACAGGCAGGTTGCAGTGTAACATCAGAGGAGACTGGGCCAATTGTACATTCTTAAACTGCACCACTTAGAACTAACAAAACAATGCAGAGATTATGTTTATATAATTGTATTCAATAACTGCAATAAATTTAACAGTATGAACTGATTTGTAAATAGGAATACAGATTTGACTTAATGTTTTCATAAATATATTTTTCTCCCAGTTTGTCATGGGACTTATTTTTACCCTCTCAAAGAACCGGAATCGAGAACCGAAAATAACTGGAATCGAAAAGCAGAACCGGAATCGTTAAAATCTAAACGATACCCAGCCCTATGTGTGATGCAGTAAAATCTTACCGCTCACGTAAAAACCGTGGGAAAATGTGAAATACGATGGCGAAGAAGAAGATTCCAGTGGCCCCAATTTGTGTCCATTCTGGACAAGTGAAAATGTATTCGGACAAGTAAATTGCCAAACTCACTTGTCCATGGACAAGTACTCTCTAAAAACTTTTTCTCACACTGTATATATATTATACTTAATTCTTTAATATTAGGAGATTGATATTGGTTATTTTTTAAGCTGCTTGTTTCGTCCATCAAGTTCTCCTAAACTTCTTTATCATCCACCCCACAGATGGCTTCATCTTCTGCCTCTGCAGCCTTTAGACCTGCAGGAGCACCCTCTACCTCGGCCACTGATTCTGCAGGAGTACCCTCTACCTCGGCCACTGATTCTGCAGGAGCACCCTCTACCTCGGCCACTGATTCTGCTGGAGCACCCTCTACCTCGGCCACTGATTCTGCAAGAGCACCTTCTGCCTCGGCCGCCTCTACCTCGGCCACTGATTCTGCAAGAGCACCTTCTGCCTCTGCAGCCTTTAGACCTGCAGGAGCACCCTCTACCTCGGCCACTGATTCTGCAGGAGCACCCTCTACCTCGGCCACTGATTCTGCTGGAGCACCCTCTACCTCGGCCACTGATTCTGCTGGAGCACCCTCTACCTCGGCCACTGATTCTGCAAGAGCACCCTCTGCCTCGGCCGCCTCTACCTCGGACACTGATTCTGAAGGAGCACCCTCTGCCTCGGCCGCCTCTACCTGGGCCGCCACTGAAACTGCAGGATCAACCGCTGCCCCCATACCCCCATCAACTTCTGTATCTATGGACGCTGATGTATGTAAAAAATATCTTATTATGAATTCATCTCAGGACATTTTCGAAAATAAACATAGTAAAAGACGGTTGGATGTAATTGTTACCTCTTGTCAATCAACAGGTGGAAGGTTTGGATTCCGCACAATGGGTAAATGCTGGGACTCCAGAGGTAAAGCTTTATATGGCTCTATAGTTCAGTATTTGTAGTATATACGTTTTAATAAGGACATTAACATTCCATGCACCAATTTTACTTTCAAGGTCTTTTACAGAAGGTCACGTTTGGAACAACCAAACAGGTATTTATAGATAATGGTGTTTTATACATAATTAACACAGTGTATTGGTTTTGAATGTAAGAAAACTGAATACCCTGTTCTCATCCTTTATATATTCTATGAATAGTGACCTCTTAAAAGAAAGAAACATTTTTTTTTTCTAGGAATTCCTTCAATGATTTTTTAATTGATGATTCTGATGAGGAGGAAGAGGGCGAGGACGAGGCTTTTGGGGCTTTGGAAATTGATGTCTTTCCCGTGGTAAGCTTTATTTGTCATTATTAAAAAATAGGACAACATTTGTTTCCAGGAACTGATAATGACACATACTAAATGCATTTCCGAAAGCACCAGTACCCAAGACAGACAACCCCTCTTCACCAATCACCAGTCATGTATAATGGACTTTATACATTTTTAATCATTTAGGAAGAAGTGGATCTGACCGTCCTTTTAAGTGACTTCAAAAAGGATTTCGTTTCTGATGGCCTAGTCAGTAGCATCTGCATCAGGAGGAAGAAACTTCTTGAGAGTGCAATAAAAGCCATCTCAAGGGTTACATTCTGCTGGAACAATTCCCCCTACATAGAATTTGTAGGAGAAGATGGAGATGACATGGGAGGACCACAGAGAGAGTTTTTCAGGTCTGAATAACCTCATTTAGTGTATGATTCTTAATCATAATGTGTCCTCGTTTTCAGGTTGACTGCAAAGTAATAGTACTGTATTTTTTTCTCAATTGATTTATTGTAGACTCTTGATGATAGAAGTACAGACATCCATGGGAATATTCGAGGGAAAGGCTGGTCAGGTCTTTCTTACCTATGACCAAGCGGCATTAGATGGCCACAAGTATTTCCAAGCAGGCCGCCTAATTGCGTGGTCAGTAGCACACGGAGGTCCGTGTATCAAAGCCCTGGATCCCAGCCTGTACCAGCTGATGTGCGGCCAGGAGCCTCAACTGGAGCAATTTGACTGCAGTGTGCTGCCTGATCCGGATGTTCAAAGCAGAGTAAAAAGGGTGCCTGATTATTTTTATGTTATTAATTAATTAATATTTATTAGGATTTGATAGAAACAAATACATTCCTTCTTGGTCAGTCAAAGTTTGTAAAAGCATAAAAAGCATTTCTACTAAACCTTTGTAATTTATCAATCCGGCTACATTGTTTTATCTCTAAGATCCTACAGTGCAAGACTGCAGAGGACCTGTCTGCCCTCCAGAAAGACTTGGGGGACTGGATCTCTGAGTGTGGCGTCCCTGGCATCTTCAGTGCCACTATCGGAGAAATTCCGAAGATTTATGCCTATGTAGTTAAGCACTACATATTTCTCAGGTAAACAAAAACACTTATAAACAAAAAAATATAAAGTCATAGACATTATAAAACACTGTTAATATAAAAGCCATAACTTACTGTATGCTACTAATATTTAACATTTTGAACACTGAATATTTTTGTGTTTTCCTTAATGTAGGTTAAAATGTTGCAAATTATGTATGCTCTTTCCTTTTATCACTGCTTTTTAGTCTTTTCCAAAAAAAAAACATCAGTTTTTCTTCAGGTTATATATATGTTTGATCTTTGTTGGCTTATAGAACGGCCAAGATGGTGAACCAATTGACGGAGGGCATGAATGCTTTTGGGAACCTGTGGGACCTGGTCAGGAACAACTGGATTGCCTTCCTTCCCTGCTTCACCAACATGAGGACCCCGCTGACAAAATCCTCCTTTAAGGCCATATTGAAATATGAATACAGTCCAAGAGGAACAAATCACCGGGAAAAAGAGGAGGACACGATATACAGCTGGGAGTTGTTCCTAAACCTCATCGAAGGTACATTTTATACCTTAAGGAAAATTTAAAAGCACCTCATATGAAATGACTACAACTCAGTAAATACTGTTATTGATGGATGCTTTACAAAAAAGAAAATCGATTTAATTTAATATCAATGTAGATAATGCAAATACAAAAAGGGGCAAATACACATGTTGATGTCAATATACCATAAAGCCAAATAAATGTAAACTACATTATTGATTAATGTTTGATGTTAAATTACTTTAGTGATATTATTATGTTCCACATTTGACTTTAAAAATGAAAATAAATATTATTCCAATATACACTTTTGTCATTGGCAGACAAACTGACTGAACTGACATTTGAGGACCTGCTGATTTTCATCACTGGGGCAGATGAAGTTCCAACGCTTGGCTTTCCAAACAAGCCCTCCATTGACTTTTATACACAGGAGGCCGGCGTGCGTCGTTTGCCATATGCCTCAACCTGTGCTATGACGTTGTTCCTACCAAGAGGCATCACAGAGGAACAAGAGCTTCACAACATAATGAACCAGTCAGTGAAAGACTCGTTGGGCTTTTTAAAGGTCTAGAAATATAGACAAGGAGGAAGAGAGGAGTAGGAGGAGGATTGGGAGGGTGTGCAGAGTGTGAGGATAAGATGAGGGAGAAATTATTACTGCAATTTTGTGAACTTTGACATTATTGCCATAAATATGGAAACTTAATAATAGTGAATAATGTCCCCTCACACTTAATAGTTTTTGGCCCTCACATTATGTTCTTTCAATTAGAACATGTTTTGAATCTGTCTAACACAAAGCAGATACCTGTCCTTTAAGTCAGTTGTTCCACTCATTGCATTTTGGAGATCTTGCTGTTGTTCAGAGCTCAGGATAATGTGTGGTTGTGGCACTATCACTGCTCGTTCAAGATCATCATTGTTTGCTTGCAACTGATCGAGCCGTATGCCATGTCTTGCCAAGCCATCTTCAATATTTTCTTGGCTGTAGGGATCATTTCCAAAGACATTGTCAATAGCTGTTGAATGTTGCTCCCTGTTGGCTAGCATGCCCTCCATCCAAATATGTGTTGGTGTACGATTGTTAGCAGTTCTTAGTCTATGGTTGTTCCAGGCATGTCTGAATAAATCTAGCCTTTTTTGGATTTCTGGTTTAAAAACGATTTGTAGTGCCATTTTCTGAATGTCATCTCCGGGGTTCAATATTTCTTCATCTTCAAAGGAATAAAAAAGTGTGTAAAAATAGTGCACAACCTGCTGGAAAACATCTCTCCAAAGACGCTCAATACGTTGGTTGTGTACAGACTGGCCTGTAATGTGCCTCGCTTCTCCGTTTCCCTGTAGAAGGTTCATCAAGAGGGCAACTAGAGTGTTCTCCCCGCCGTGGTCAGACCTGACTCTGGATGGTAACCCATACCGACAGGTAGCTCGAACAAAATGGGTCAACACTGTCAAAGCTGTGTTGTCAGTGCCGCAGTTGATAAAAGTTACGAGTCTGGAGTTCCCATCAATTCCGGCATGTGTCACAAACCCCCACCTGTACAAATAATCGAATGAATAGAACAAGGAATTAATGCATTACATCAACTACCTTAAAGGTTATCTTTATAACATTTGTTCAATATATCCAATACTTCTATAAATGTTGTTGATAATAAAATGATTGAGATTATATAGTGAAAGAGGAAAATAATAAACACAACTAAGATGGATTAGAAGATCATATTGACTACTATAATTACTTTCTTTCAAATTCTAGAGCTGATTACCGAATGAGACGCATATGGCCATCTATGTGCCACAAGCTGTTAGGAAAGGGCACATAGTAGGTTCTCCTAGCCACAGTCTGGCCCCATCTCTGTGCTGCTGCAGCAGGATCGATTTGCTTTAGAGTCTCTCTAACTCTTCTTCTTTGTACCACAATCCCTTCTGCGTGCAGGTATGCCCTCATCATCTGAAAGTGGTTGATTTAAAGACAAATAAGATACAGATCATTATCTATAAAATGATATATATAAAAAACTCTAAAAGGGAATATTAACTAGTATGCTTACTTCTGAACCTGATCTAGGAAACTGGTTGTGGAGTCTCCTGACATGCTCTTCTAGGTCAGGATCACTAATGGTAGTGAATCTGTTCCTTGCTGAAGTATTTAAAGACTTCATTTTTTTATGAAGGAATGAGGAGGAACAGCCCAACATCCTTGCCATTGCTCTCACGGTAAAACCTTGACCTAGGAGAAGCTCAATTTGCCCCCTCGTTATGTCAAGAGCAGGTCTTCCTCGTCTTCCTTATGATATGGAAATAAAAAGGAAAATATATAAACATATGTATAATTATTATAACAGCTCATCAGAACGTTCATCAACAGAACAATGATTTTTTAAAAGTTAAGTAAGTCTGTTAAAAACAGGTCACATTAATATTCACGTGAGTTCAAACTTATATAAACTGGTAAAAAAAACATATAGAGTTTTATTATAAACCTGTCCCTTCCCTTTAACTTTTATCCATTTGACTGTATCCTAATTACAAGAATGCAGGTTTTTTTCCTCATCAAAAATGAGGTATAACACATTTCTTTGCCATAGCTTCTTAATGACATTGATACTGTTGGATACAGTATTAGTAAGACCAGTACCAACAATACTATGAAGTACTTTTACTGTCAACTTTTTGAGTAATCCTCTGTCAAAGTCCTCTCCTGAGTACACGAAAGCATTTTTTTCTTTTCTTTTTAATAAGCCTTAAAAGAATGTTCTTCATGAGACTGGAATTGTTGGACAGAGTATTTTAAGAGGATATGGTAGACATGATATATAAAGTATTTCCATTCAGTACTCCAGCAGGAGCATTTAACCATTGGAAAGTCTTCACAGAATGTCCTGGATAGCTGTTCACAACTTTCCTTCAGCACAGTGCCACACACCCTTGTCACTTTAATTGAACTGTTATGATGCTGTTATCTTTTAATATATGATTATTTCTCTGCCCCTAGTTCTTTCCTCACAGATTCTTCAGTCTCATCATTCCATCAGTCCCAGTCAACGCCTCCAGCACACTTCCAGGGTCTGACTCCAGAGAGATATTGTCCTGATGCTGTACAAGGGTTATGCCCCATGATCACAAAATGATCCCTGTAGAGTGCCAATGAGCTGATATCATGTCTGGGATTAACGTTACATCAGCCTTTGTAAAAACAATTATTTCCTTTTTTCTCTTTTCTCTTCCCTTAACTGAATAGTCCTGTCTTTAAGTAATGAAATGTAAAGTCCCTTTCTTTCACCATTTTAAGTCTGCAAAACAGGCATTGTTACTGTATGTGTTTTGAGAAATTACACAATAAATGGCCCAGAATTGTTCATTATGAAGTTTGACTGTTGTTGGCTTGAAGAAATACATTCTGGCTAAGCCGTCCAGGTGAAATAGGCTTTGTTTTGCAATATTTATTATTATGTCACCAGTTATTTAAATAAATCACTATCAGAGGATAATACAAGGAAACCTAATACTGCCTTTATCTAAAGAGCCATTGAAGCCCATGAATAATTGAACCTTCCGCAAATATTTTCATCTGCTGTATTAGTAACGTTCCCACGTGTTTTCAAATTGAAATTAAAGGACTAATATCTGTACAGAACATTATACAAATATGCTTCACCTGCGGTATTTTAATTTTTAAAAGTGTTCAGAAAGACTCAATCAATTATATATATCTATATATATAATATCTATATTGTTATTAACTTCAACCAAAGTACTGTTAATGCACTGTGCTCATGTACGGTGAAGAGCCCTCCTGTGGGGAAACATAGAAACTGCACTTAAACCACTTTGTGCTTTTTAACCGGTTTAAAATAGTTTTTTTCACTTTTAAAATACATGCTGCCCTAGATATAAGTACAAATGAAGTCTGAAATGCAGTGCCTAACTCACCTGAATGCACAAGGTGTGCTGCATGGAAACCAGTATGTAGGGCATTGGAAGCTTGAGGTTCGGAGATGAAAGATCTGAGATCAGTGAGACTTTGAACTATATCCTGCACAGCCTCGGCGCTGATGGTATCTCCAACCCTTCTTACGTTAGCTATAGAGCTGTTGATAGCGTAAACTTCTGTTCGGCCCAAAGAACCTTGATTAAATGCTCTTTGAATCTCAGTACATCTTCTTCTTATACGTCTCAGTACAACGTCCGCCATGTTTGTGTATGAACTTCTGTGAAGATTGATGGGTGAGGTCTATCTTAAGAGCCAATAGGAGACCTCGATGCATTATTTCCCCTCCTCCTCATTAGCATTCTGTGCGACTAGTGCGACTAGTGCGACTAGTGCACATTTGGGATCCACTAGTGCGACTAGTGAACATTTTAAGCCCGACTAGTTCACTAGTGGAATTTCAATGTATCTCACTAGTTAACTAGTAAAGGGCGAAGGGTTCACTAGTTAACGTGTAGACATTTTGAGCCCCACTAGTTAACTAGTAAGGCCAAAAGACGCGTCAACTAGTTAACTAGTGAACCTTTTGCCTTTACTAGTTAACTAGTGAGTGATTCTGGGTGCGACTAGTTAACTAGTGCAGACAAATGTATGCCACTAGTTAACTAGTTGTGCTTATTTTGTGTAACTAGTTAACATGTCAGAGCTTTTGCAGCGCACTAGTTAACATGTAAGACTTTTAGCCTCACTAGTACGGTCAGAGGGTCACTAGTTCATGAAAAAGCTTACATGTTGATACTTTGGTGCAACTAGTGCTGCTCCTGGCGTCACTAGTAAGGCTTATGTGCTAACTAGTTGGACAAAAGTGCCACTAGTCGCTGAAAAAGACTGACTAGTGTAATGTTTTATTGAACTAGTAAAGCAGAATGCCAAACTAGTTTGACCATATCTCTAACAAGTGGAATCAAAGAGCCAACTAGTGTAGACATCTGCCGTCTGATATCAAGGATGTGGAATAAATACTCAAATGGCTTGCCATAGCTGCTGCTGTTGTTGTTGTTGTTGCAACAGTAGTAGGGAATGCAGTTGTAGGTGAAGCAGCAGTTGTAGGTGAAGCAGTAGTTGTAGGTGCATCAGTAGTTGTAGGTGCTGCTGTTGTGGTTGCAACAGTAGTAGGGGCTGCTGTTGTAGGTGAAGCAATCTATGTACACATAATGCACTTCCCCTATTTAACCTTCTCGATTGCACATACTACACTGTAAACATTTCACCTCCCAACAACTCCTAACACAGCATAATAATGTGTTTTATCTGAAACAGTGCATTTTTCTCCACGCCGCAAAATGAAATGTTATATTGTACTTAGTGAAATGGAAAACAGATATTAAATATGTGAATTACTGCCACACACACACAGACACACAAACACAGACAGACACTCACACACAAAAACACTTTCAGACGAAACCCTGCATATTTACCAAAAAATGTACTTACCCATCATTGAGAGATAAAAGATGAAATGTTATAAAATCCCTTTTTCTATCTGAATTCGATGTACCAAACTATTTCATTGTCTTTTTTATATAGTCCTTGTCAAGTCTGAGAGATTGCAAACCTCTTCTCTTAAATGACAGTCCTCATCTATACCAAGGCCTTTATATTGGAATGAAAGAAAGGCTTATGACGTGGCTCAAAGGTCATACATTTTTAAATATGTTGCTACACCTCGGCAACTAAAACAACCAAATATATGGATAGAGAATGTCAGACATCAACCTGTCAGTTTGCTGCATCATATTCAAAGTATTGTAGTGGCAATTTCTTATGTTACTTTATATGGTAAAGCCAAATGATTATATTATGCTTAGAAATTGTATTGGAGCAACTCAACCTGTTGAACCACAAGGGAGCATCCCGCCAAGGTCGTACCTGAAGAATCCGGCCCTCCCTAAGGGAGGATTGTAAGATAATAGTTTTCTGTAGTTGTCTTATCTTTTACTTCCTGCACAGCAATCAGTCCTCTATAAAACACACACACACATTATACCCTGTGTGCACTCCTGCAGACTACTCTATACTCTGTGAGACATGTACCTTCGAGGCGCCTCGAATAAAGATCTTAAAAGACAACGCTGCCTGCTTTCACCAGTTTATTATTGATTACTCTCATTGTACATCTTTACAGTGTTGACGAGTTTAAAATATCCACAACAAATTGGTGTCAGAAGAGTGGGATCTCTGAAAGCTCCGTCGGGGACACCCAGGTACGCTGGTGGTTGGCCGCCGGGATCCTCGGATTCTCCTCTACCTCGACAGAAAGTGTTACGGGACGAGAGGACCAGCGCCTGAGTGAAACTGATTGACTTCACGAGATCCAACGAACTCAATTCCTCTAAAATATCTGGTGAGATGTACAATTTCTAATTGTTTAAAAGTAAAACGTAATTAACCTCCATGACATTTATTAAGCGGGTTGCTCAAAAGTAGGATATTTGGTATATCCGTCGTAAAAGGTTTTACGATCAGTTTTTGTGTGATTTGTACTGAGGAACAAATATCACATCACCGACGGGTGAAAAATAGTGTTTTGGTAACACGGGGTGTTTTGGTAACACTTAAAGACTTTCTCCATGGGGACAAAGCAAAGTAAGGGGGCAGAGCCTCCTGAGGGCCCAATTGTAGATGTCATGCGAGCAAAATATGGTGAAAGCAGTCTGTCTAAATTAAATATATGGACGGAAATGTTCGGATTTCCAAAGGGAGGATCTTTGAGTAAATAAAAAATCAAAGACCTAAAGGACAAATTACAAGAGTGTGAAGATGGAATGAGAAAGAAGAGTACAATCAAAGTAAAAGAGTTGGAAAAGATAGAAAGTCACAGAAAGTAGTTAAAATACTGGGAGGGTGAAGCAGAATGCCGTGAAAGGAGGCAGTTGGCCTCGGCAATAAAGAAAATAAAGGTGGATGATGAAAGTGAAGGAAAAAGGGAAAATAAATGTTGTCCGAAATAACACAATCCATTCCACCAGACATCCACTTCTCTGTATCTGTCTCTTACAGGTACGAGGGACCCTCTCCTCGACCACGGATTTCCGTTCCACCCTCAGGTCCATCCACCTCCCCTGGCGTATCGAGACCCAAACCATCTGGACGCCGGTGCCATGGGTGGGGATCAAGCAGAGGCAGAAAAACGACAAACGCCGCGACCGAAAAAACAAGGCCTAACATACCATGGTCCAAGCCGTTACAACCGCCTGGTCACACCAACCCCAAGGAGACGGCCGTGTCAGGGGGGGCCAAAGAGGCAGGGCAGGTGTCCGAGGCCGTGGAGGTTTCAGAGGAAAAGGCAGAGGACGAGGAGGCAACTACACTGGCAATAACGGTGCTTGTTTCCACTGCGGTGAAATGGGTCACTTTATCGCTGAATGTCCGAAGAACACCCAAAAGAAAGACACTCAATCTGCTCAAAACAATGACAATTCTTCAAACTGACATTGTCTGCGGGAGGAGGTGGAGGAAGAGGAGGGAATTCGGTCGAGTGAGACGGGACCTCTGCCTGCAGCATCAAAACAGGGAAGTGCCACACACACACACATCGTGCAAGCTATTGATACATTAGAAAAATTAGAAAACATGCCTGTGGTTAAAGAGGGTACATATTTGAAATATGACACTGAAACAGCATTTAAGAAATTTCCCACACTAACTCTGGCTATCATGGGTGTTGATGTTACATTTTTGGGTGATTCTGGGGCCACACATTCTGTAGTAAAACTGGCAGATTTGCCAAATTGTAAATTTAGTGGTAGATTTATCCACTCAATAGGAGCTGCTGGTGTGACTGTAAAGGAGAAGTTTTCTGTACCAATTCAGTGTAGAGATAACGGTGATGCCAGCCATCCATTTCCCACATCAGTAAAACAGTTTTCTTCTGTCATCTGTCTGCCCTATAAACTTATTGGGCAGAGATCTGATCCTCCGGTTTGGCCTTGATCTCATTTCTACAAATGAGGGTCTAAAGGTCAGACGACCATCTCCTATGATGGTCCAAAAACTCGCATTTGACGAAGAATTGTTGTATGTGTATCAATGGCTGGCAACATTTCCTCATTCTCAGAAACTGTTGCGTTTGGCCCGTCAGCGTGTCTCCTCACTGGCTGTGTTTATGGAAGCTCCTCATTTGCATTGCACTGCTAGTGTTTCTGATGATAAATGCAAATACTATGATGAACAGTTTCTGTTGGAATGTGCGAATGATGAAATCATGCTTAAAACGATGTATTGGAGCTCGCTGCGCAGCGCTATTTCTGTCACACTCACGCCCGCACAACACCAGCTGTATCAAATCCCAGGGGCGGTCCCACACATTTCACTAGCAAGGGGCCCCACTGATAAATGGAGGGATTTGGGTCCTTTCGTTAAAGATTGGGAATCAATTACTGATTGGACAGCCACACACACACCTCAGATCATGTACTCTATGTCACATGATGTGTTTAAGTACGATGTCAACTGTAATGTACACGCGCTGCGTACTCTGGCTCTGATTGGGGATGATTCTGTTAACCCTGTGCCAGGCCCAGGGGAGCCTGTGTTTTCAGGTTACTCTCATATTTCTGAGCTTCCTGTCGCGCTAAAAGATGTGCCTCCGACACTCTGGGCAGCTCACAAATATGATGTTGGTCTAATCCGTTCTGCCGAACCTATTGTTATCACCCCAAAGTCTACCTACCGCCCAAACCAACCCCAGTACCCATTAAAGCGTGAAGCTGTTGATGGCATCCGGCCAGTTTTTACCTCTCTGCTTAAACAAGGGGTCATTGTTCCATGTAATGATTCTCCGGTACGCACTCCAGTGTTTCCTGTTAAAAAGATCCGGTACAAACCTCCTGACGAATGGAGATTTGTGCAGGATTTACGAGCTGTAAATGAAGCCGTACATGCACGTGCGTCGCTCGTTCCAAATCCTTATCTCATTCTCTCTCAGGTTCCAGCCTCTGCAGCCTTTTTCACTGTTGTAGACCTCTCAAATGCATTTTTCAGTGTCCCTGTACACAAAGACAGTCAATTTTGATTCGCATTTGAATATGAGGGCAAGCCATACACATTCACACGTTTGTGTCAAGGCTACTGCGAATCTCCCACTGTGTACAACCAAGCATTGTGTACAAGTTTGGCCTCTCTACAAGTTTCCAAAGGCACCGCTCTCATACAATATGTTGATGACCTCATGATTTGCGCACCCACAGCAGAACAGTGTGAAGCTGATACCATCTCCTTGTTACAACACCTCGCAGCTGAGGGCCACAAGGCCAGTTTGTCTAAACTTCAGTATGTGCAAAAGACAGTTACATTTCTGGGTCACATCATTTCAGGAGAGGGAAAAACACTTTCAGATAAGCGTATTGCATCATTGGCTGCTCTACCAAAACCTGTCACTAAGCGACAGATGATGTCATTTTTGGGTATGTGTTCATACTGCAGGTCATTCATTCCTAACTATTCTCCGCTCGAACAGCCACTCCGTACAATCACGCATGTCACCGGTTTGAAACCTGCGGATCGCCTTATATGGACGCCAGAAGCCGACGAAGCCTTCATTAACATGAAGCTGGCTCTCCAATCCCCGCCGACGCTAGGTCTGCCTGATCCTACCAAGCCTTTTACACAGGCAGTAGATGAACACGATGGGTGTATGACCTCAGTTCTCCTTCAAGATCATGGGTGAAAACAGAGGCCTGTTGCCTATTTTTCCTCCAAGCTGGACACTGTAGCTGCTGGCCTGCCTAAATGTCTCCGTGCAGTTGCTGCAGCTGAAAAAGCTCTCAACTCTTCACGTGACATTGTAGGTTATGCACCTTTAACACTGTTGGTTCCACATGCTGTTTCTCTCATCCTCTGTGAACAGAGAACATCACACCTCTCTGCTGCACGTTATCTTAGGTATCACACATGCCTGTTAGACATGCCTAATGTTGAAGTCAAACGCTGTACCACTCTGAATCCAGCATCTCTTATGCCTCTCCCAGAAGACGGTGACGAACACGACTGTGTTGCCGAGCTTCTTATTGTATGTACTCCCAGACCTGACTTAAAAGATGTACCCCTGACCAACCCTGACCTTGTTTTGTATGTTGATGGGTCCGCCTCTCCCGACCCTGTGGGCACTAATCGGGTGGGTTTCTCTGTTGTTACAGATTCTGCTGTCCTCTGTTCCGGACCGCTCCCATGCCACCTCTCAGCACTTGTGCAGCAGAGCTCATAGCACTGACTGAGGCCTGCACTTTGGCAAAAGGCAAATCTGTAACTATCTACACTGACTCACGTTATGCCTTCGGGGTAGTACACGATTTTGGGGCTATCTGGAAGTGTAGACAATTCCTGAAATCTGACGGTAAGCCAGTGCTTAACCATGTCCTAGTTGCAGGCTTATTGGACGCCATTCTGCTCCCGTCTGAGGTCGCAGTATGTAAATGTGCTGCACACACCAGCAACACCGACCCCGTTTCATTAGGAAATGCTGCTGCTGACTCAGCTGCAAAGGCAGCCGCCCTGATTCCTCTCGCACCACACGCACACTCGTTTGTTAACATCCCTGTTTCCTCCATCACTGACAATATGTCGTCACTAACTGCCATGCAGCAGTTAGCTCCACCAACAGAAAAAGCACAGTGGAAAACTGCTGGTGCTACCTTTGACCCCACCTCCAGCATCTGGGTTGGTCCAAATTCCAATCCATGTCTCCCGAGGCATTTTTTCTCACATTTTGCTAAATTGACACATGGGTTGGATCATGTGTCAAAAGGGGGGATGTTAGAGGCTATCAATCAACATTGGTTCACAAGGGGATTCACAGTAACAGCTCAAAAGCATTGTGAAGCATGCTTAATTTGCATTACGCAAAATTCTGGTAGACCGGTAAAGGTTACAGGAACAGGTGCACACCCACCCCCAACTAGACCATTTGAGCACCTAATGCTGGATTTCATCGAACTTAGTCCATCCGAGGGTAAGAAACACTGTCTTGTAATGGTTGACATGTGGTCCAAATGGGTTGAAGCATTTCCGGTAAACGCACAGACAGCAAATGCTGTGGCTAAAGCTTTACTAAGGGAAATTATTCCTAGATGGGGGATACCAAGCAAGATCTCTAGTGACAATGGTTCACATTTTGCTAATGAGGCCATTGCACAGATAGGAGAATACCTTGGCATGGACATCAGAAAGCATTGTGCTTACCATCCACAGAGTGGTGGTGCGGTGGAAAGAGAGAACGGTACAATCAAAAACAAGCTAGCAAAATGCTGCGCAGACACAGGTTTATCCTGGACACAAGCCCTGCCCATTGTGCTGATGTACATGAGGATGCGGAAACGAACATGGAGTCAACTCAGCCCGTTTGAGATCCTTTTTGCAGCTCCTCCACAGATTGGGATCAAGGCTCCAGGATGTCCTCTCCCCTCCACAACTTTGTGTGAGGATGCTATGTTGTCCTATTGTGTTAACCTGTCATCCAATTTAGCAGATATCAGACGCCAGGTAGCGGCAGCTCTACCTACCCCTGCTACTGGTCCACTCCACCGTATCCAACCAGGCGACTTCGTGCTGGTCAAGGACTTCCGGAGAAAGAGCTGGAAATCCAGCCGTTGGCAAGGTCCCTACCAGGTGCTTCTCGTCACCCAGACAGCGGTCAAGGTCGCCGAGAGAGCCACGTGGGTCTACGCCAGCCACTGCAAAGCTGTCATCTCCGCCCCAGTCTAGCCGGTCCAGTAGAAACAGACGACGACAAGTGACGTGCCAAGTCACCACCAGCACCACACACGCAGCACATACACCCTAGTACCACACACAAGACTCATGGGCGACGGCCAGCTGTGCTTTTTCATATGCCTCTGGTTCCTCGTCTGTGCCGTCATGGTGTGGGGTTTAATTGACATGGTCATGAAGGCACGGGCTCAGTCAGACTAGACACATCCACGAAGCAGACGACGACACCAACATAAACTGTTTGCCTGATCGCTGGCGAGTGATTGAAGATGGAACCCCTCGTACAAGAATTGGCTAACGCCCACCTGGAAAGACGACAACGCAACCGTGAGCAATGCAGAAACTGTTGGAGGGTCTGGACACTAGTAGAGTGGATCCTTTGCATATTCCTTATGGGTTTTGTGTTTGCCATAATCCTATACTTCATGTATCCATGGTTAGTACACAGCCCTCTAATCAAAGTCAAAGTAGCAAAAAGGTATGTTGGGGAATCCGGGAGAACCGTATGGTCAAAGGGGCTTATCAAAGCAGGGATTGGTAACATTACTCTGGGAGAAGAGGAAAATAGCACATTGCAGTTAGACCCGTGTAACTACTTCCCTTGCCCCAACCCTAGGAAGCTGGGGCGGGCAGACGGCTACATCTGCTATGTAATAGATGGCAGTTACACTAGCACCATGTGAGCACATGGCGAACGCCACACTGCGCGCAATAAACTCCACCGAGATGATGACTAACTCCTTCGAATTGTACGACCCGGTGGCACGCGTTCACCCCAGCCGTCTAGAAAACCTTACCCATAGTGTCTGCATTAGTAGAAGGAAAAACCGCATAGGCTTACACCTTGGCACAACCACGGGTTGTACTCGTATCATAAAAAACACATGCGGCGCTGAAAAATTCAATCTCAAAGACTGTCTAGTAAAAGGATTTCCCGATAGAATCAATTCGTCCCAAGCATTCCCTAAAGTCACGCATACCTCTCTTCTCCTAGCATGGCCTACCGATGCTGGGGCAGGGGCTCCGCAAGACTATGTGTGGCTGTGCGGAAACAAGTTGTATCAAGTCTTAGCACCCTTTTGGACGGGCACGTGCACCTTAGTGGATTTGACTCCAGCAATCACCGTTCTCGACTCATTGATGCATACTACACACCACTATCCAGAATTCAGACATCCCGACCACCATAGGGCTAAGAGGGCTTCAATGACATCTCACGGCGAGAAGGGTTTCAGCGGGGCGTTCCCCTGGTGGGGCTCCGTGAATAACGCTCATAATATAGACAAAATACACACACGATTGGAAAACCTCACTTTCGAAGTTACTCAAGGTTTTCAGGCACTGAATCCGTTTATGGTAGCAACTAGAAATATGCTAATGCAACATCAATTTGCTCTAGATATCCTGTTTGCCTCAAGAGGGGGCCTATGTCACGTTATTGGAGACTCTTGTTGCACATGTATACATTCCAGACATATCAGAGAACATGACTCGCACCATACAACACCTTAACGCACTTCTGGCAGACATGAAGGCTGACGATGTGGACTACGACCCTATAGGCTGGGACTGGTGGTCCTGGCTCACATCAGGAGGGTGGGAAGGTTGGCTGGCCAGAATAGTCACGCCACTCCTCACCATCTTAGCCTTGCTCCTCTGTTGTACATGCTGTGTAGTTCCCCTCATGAAGAAATGTTTTTCTAGTATGATCTCCTCTGCATTTGTACAATACACCGCTCTACCTCAAACCATTGACAAAGTTACGACCAACCCAGATTCAGCCCCCACTGATTCCGACACTGAAGAGTCAGACACTGAACTGTAAAATTGTGTGTAAAATTGCCATTCCCTCTTTTCAGTATTCTTTTTCTTTCTACATACGGAGTCTGTCCTCCACAAAAACAGCCATTTTCCATGATATGTTTATGATGTGTTTACTTAAACCAGCGATGGAGTGTATTCATTGATGTGTTATATCAGTCTATCCTGTCATTTGTTTTATTTTCTTGATTGATCAAATATGATCAAAAGGGGGGAATGTAGTTGCAATTTCTTATGTTACTTTATATGGTAAATCCAAATGATTATATTATGCTTAGAAATTGTATTGGAGCAACTCAACCTGTTGAACCACAAGGGAGCATCCCGCCAAGGTCGCACCTGAAGAATCCGGCCCTCCCTAAGGGAGGATTGTAAGATAATAGTTTTCTGTAGTTGTCTTATCTTTTACTTCCTGCACAGCAATCAGTCCTCTATAAAACACACACACACATTATACCCTGTGTGCACTCCTGCAGACTACTCTATACTCTGTGAGACGTGTACCTTCGAGGCGCCTCGAATAAAGATCTTAAAAGACAACGCTGCCTGCTTTCACCAGTTTATTATTGATTACTCTCATTGTACATCTTTACAGTGTTGACGAGTTTAAAATATCCACAACAGTATTTGCCCTTCTTTTGTCTGAGGAACAGGTTACTTTGGCAATCCATCGTGTGAATGTTGAAGGAGGTTTCACTAGTGTTACAGAAGGTTAGGGGATAACTACACATCTTAAAAACTCTCAAATTAGACGTCAAATGTTTTTGCATCGGATTGTGAGCTTTTCGTAGAAATCAGATTACTTAGTCCTTCTATTTCTGTCATCACCATCAGATCTAAAGCAAACACTGTTATGATTTGTAGTCCCAGTAGCAACGAAGCCTGTTGACATACAATGGGCGATAATTGTAAATTCAACCAAAAGCTTAAATAAACAGGAACATATTCATAATTTTTATTTGTTAATCCTTCCATTTGATCCTGCTTATCCAGGTCAGGTTCATTTAAATAAGTATGTCCATAAGGATTATATATTTATTTTTGATAGAAAGAATCGGAAAAAGATACACTAAAAAAATGTTTTGTCTTTTTATTCTGGTCTTTATATTTTTGCAATGTATTTGTCTTACTAAGAACCATATACTGCAAGTATAAACTTGAACAATTATGTATTTTACATTGAGATTGAGGTTGGAGAAAAATACTGGTTGATTTTCACTGTTTATTAAATGCAGCATCACATTTTTATAAATATAAATACTATTTAGTGTACTCATATTGTCTTTGTTTGATAGGCAATTGCTTTTAATAATCTGAATTCAGTATGCAGTTTACTTTGACGCGGGGGTGAGCAGCATAGGTGGGGAGAGGCGGGGCTATTCATCATTATCAGAAAATGATCGTATAGGGCGTACACACGGAGCCGTTGGACCCCCCAGAGCGTTTCGTATGCCGATCTATCCACCTTGGGACCCGTTATCGTTTCCGCAGTTGTTTACTGTCATATTCAGTAACGCAAACGACCGTTTTCGTCCTCGTGTGGCCGGCGCCTCAGGCTCTGTGACCGAGAGTTGAATGACCGGTCATAAAACTAAGACTAAATGCTGGAGCACATTCCTTAAAGCTGGCGTCCCAGATCAGGGTTAGTCGTAAACCAGTAGCGTGGCGTGGAGAACAAATTAGGGGAAGCCAATAATACGTCCTTTCTTTTGGAGTGGGGGGGGGGGGGGGGTGTGGTGGTCAATGTAATAACGTAACCAAATGAGTGATTACAGCGCCCGGTATCATTTTACACACATTTGTATCATACAGATGCAGGACTTACACACGCCTGTTATCTGACTGACAGGTCCGCACGCACTCTCCAGCCGAAACTCTAATAAGCATTCATTCACAAACTAAATCAGGAGACCTTTAACGTTTTACGTCCGGTTCGCTCCTTTGTTCCTCGCTGTACACAGCTCCAGTTTGGGCATTGTCCTGATATCAGATTGTATTTGTTGTTGCTGCTGCAGCGGAAGTTTAGTACAATTATTTTTGATTAAATACTCCAAATCTCCACCCTCCATAATTGCACTTGCTTCAGTTGCTTGCTACTTTCTAACAGCGGTGAAAGTGGTGCAGTGACGCTACCTATCTTCTATCGATTAGATTTATGATTCGAAAATTATAAAAGTAGGGTAGACATGTGGATATTATCCGACTGAACAAAACGTGCATTGATCTAACAGGTTCGTTTTCCACTGACCTTATTTTGAGCTATTTTCCAAAATCCTATGGAGAAATCCCATTGCTATTTTGTCGAGGGAAACCGAGCGCAGCTTATTTCCGCTTTTTGGGACGCGTCACTGCACCACTAAGTTGATGCGATTTGATTGGATTGTGAGGCAAGGGAAGCCAGCCGCCTCTGGCTTCCCTTGGCATGGCCCTGACCAATCACAGGTTGGCAGGGGCATGACGTGAGCCTCATCTGATTGGTCAATCCCTCCATTTTTTTTTCACCAAGGGAAGCAAATTTCGGCTGGCCTCCTCTCGCAACAGAGAGTGCAATCTACTGTTTCACCATAACATCTAGAGGGGCGCTGTTTCAATCTTTGTAAAATACTCCATGAGAATGGGGGAGAGACGGGCCGGCAGCAACACACAACCAAGAATTTCCGAAACTAAACGAAGTTTTTTAATTTATTTATTAAAATTATAACTACAATCCGAAAAAACAGGGGAAGCCTGGCTTCCCTTGGCCTCCAGGAGAAAACGCCACTGTCGTAAACGTCAACAGGCAATAAGGTTAAATATTTAGAAGTAAAGACAGAATTAATCCCTAACACCTATGACTGCAACACCAACAATAGCAGCACTAAGACTTACAAATAAACCATAGTAGCCCAAATTTGATATTTCAAACCGTTTTGTTTCTCCTTCTGCAGTAACCAGTGGTGTAGTGGGCGTTGGACGCGTGGGTACGCCGTACCCCCACTTATTTGAAGTATGATGTTTTTTTTAATAGTTTAATACATATAAAAGCATTGCCAGTGTTATCAGTTGCAAGTGTGTATTTGTTGTAATAATGACGAAAACATAATAGGCAGATTTCAAAGTAATTATAATAAAAACGTAGCTCAAGCATTTATGCAACTTGATTTGAAGTGTGTGTGTGTGTGTGTGTGTGTGTGTGTGTGTGTGTGTGTGTGTGTGTGTGTGTGTGTGTGTGTGTGTGTGTGTGTGTGTGTGTGTATGTGGGGGTGTGTGTGTGTGTGTGTGTGTGTGTGTGTGTGTGCGCTGCTCTGCTCACCTGCAGCTTCTCCCGCTGTGATGCAGCGGTGAACGGAGCAAAACACACACTTCAAGTCAGATCATCACCCTTTGCTATTTTAATTACCTCTCAAACTACCTAAACTAGTTATAAATATGTTTATTTTTACTGTCGGGTCACTCATTACTGGATCAGCTGCTGCATGAGACAGACACTGACGCTGTCAGAGAGGGAGGAAAAAGAGAGGCTCCGTGTATTTTATTATTATATCATATAGAGTTGTTATTCATTTGTTTTAAAGCTCAATAAATAGCAAAGAAGACCTTTGACTGGCACTTTTATAATGTTGTCCGGAAGATTAAAACTTTAATACACGTTGACTGGCGAAAATCTCTGCCCGGTTCCCTCGGCCCCCACCGCGGAGAATAAACAGAAGGGCAACCATGACAACCATGCTTCTTCGCTGCTTTTGTGGAGGAAGTTACAGCGCCACGTACAGGCTCCTGTATATGTACTTGAGTTTCTCCAGCGGTTGGAGCTAAACAGAGCTGTCTCGTGTGGACAGACACTATCCGGTGAACATTGCGTGTGGACTGAAGTTATTTTGCGATTGCGTTTTCAATCCTATGCGTTTAGCCGTATGCGTCCTTGTGTGGCCGGGGCCTATAGTCAGATGAGTGATTCAGTGGCTCCAGGTGTTAACGCCCCATCCCCCAATATGTGGTTTAACCCTCTGTAAACTAGTTAAATGGGCTATCGAGAGAGATACTGGGCAGAATTGACATGACAACCAACCCTTGCAGTCAGAACCTTTTGCTGCTGTGACTTGATATGAATTCTCTGGCCGTTGACTTGTGATAAACATCATTGTTTGATATCAAAGCTCCAACTCTCCTCGTGTCTCTCTGAGTCCTGACTCTCCATTGCTGCAGAAGTTTCCCTTACAATAAGTGCGATAGAAGTTGTTGCAGTAGCACTTGCAAGAGAGAGAGAGAGAGAGAGAGAGAGAGAGAGAGAGAGAGAGAGAGAGAGAGAGAGAGAGAGAGAGAGAGAGAGAGAGAGAGAGAGATACATAGATACATAGATACATAGCATACAGTTAGCACACAGATAGCGATAGATAGCATAGATGATGAGCGGTAAAGAAAAGCGATTGGCCTTCCAGCGGGTAAGAAAGTCGGCACTACATTGCTGTGTGCCCCTTTGTACAAATAAGTCCCGTTATAATCGGGAGATAAGTTTCCATTCATTTCCTATTGATGCTGAGGAAAAGGCTCAGTGGCTGATCAAGGTCCGTAGGGACAATTTCAGCCCCACAACAAATACCCGTGTGTGTAGTAGGCATTTTCGACCAGGAGACTTATTGGTCACAGCTGGAGGACTGAACAGAGTAAAGAAAGGAGCTACACCTGTTCTCTTTGCTTGGAATAACTACGAGCTACCTACACCCAGTGCTTGAATTGGAATAAAAAAAGTGCATGTACTCTAAATCAGCAACAAGTATTTGGCACAAAGTCATAGTATATCCTATAATGCTGGTGGGTTTGTCTCTTTACTGTATATTTTAGAAAGGCTCACTGTACTTAAACAAAATGACTCAGGGTGCATCTGAGATTAGAGGGTTAGGTAAAGTGCTATTTTTATAAGTGGGGAGTGGACCTGACACCCTCTAGTCTAGGGGGTTCTGGGGGCATGCTCCCCGGGGAACATTTTTTTAAATATTGAAGTTAGATGCATCAATCTGGTGCACTTTGAGAGCAAAATGAAGAGATATATGGATACCTCTCAACATCCATAATGAAACAACTGTAAACAGATTTACTTTTTCTTTATGGATATAAAAGAAAGTAAAGCTTGACTCCTACTGGCTAGTTAAATGACTCCTCGTCCCTGAGGCCACTACCAGTTTTTTGTGCCATTTTGTTGGATGTATTTGTCAATAGCGTTGCTGCACAAAGTGATAGCCCTCTAGTTTAGATCTACTACCCAAAAAGAAACATATGGAGATGGGTTACTATTTTAAAAAAATTGCAAATCTATTTGGGAACAGTGGAGCCGGGCCTCAAATCCTATAGGGGGGTCCGGGGGCATGCTCCCCCGGTAAGATTTTTAAATGTTGGACTTAAATGCATCAATCTGGTGCATTTTGAGGGGGAAATAAAGAGACTACACCAATATGAAACAAAAATGTATACATTTAAATAATCATAAAATCATAAGTACATGGCCATAACCAATAACATACAATATCCAATATGAAAAAACATTGAAACTTGTTTATTTATTTGTTTTTTGTTCATTTATAGTTGTGAGTGTGTCTGGGCTCCTGAATCGGCCTCTCCTGTCTCCCTCCTCTCCCCCCTGCTCCTCTTTGAGGCAACAGCAAAGACTAGTTTTAGCTCTCAACAAGTTTATCTTACCTTTTTTCACCTAGTTAACATTTTGTTTGTATTATTCATGCATATTTTACTAATCACTACCCCCTCAAATGGAAATATGTGTTTACATAAATGGTGACCGAACCGTTTGAGACCCACTGAGATAACTTAAACTAAGTTAACTATCTAAAGACTCAGAGAGTAATTTACCTCATCAAAGCTGTAGTTATCAGCCTCTCAGTCTGACAGCAAAGGACTCTCCCTCCACCTTATTGTTGAAACAGTTCCGTATATCCGTTAGCGCAGCTAGCTAGCACCAGATGCTAACAACAATACACGTAACCGGTGCGCGCGCTTTCTCGCTCGCTCGCGCCACACATACACCAACACACACCCTCCCGAGCTTGAATGACACACAGAGACCAATGGAGGGCATTAGTATGATCTGTATGAAAGTGGCAATGTCGGCAGGCCACGTCATGTAGACAGCCACTCACCCTCTGTGAGTCAGAGTCAGACCCACATTTGCGCTGCGTTGCGTTTACAATATATACGTATATTGCCGGCGGCTGAGTACCGGCATTTTACTGAGTACCGCCGGCACCTTGCCGGTACTCAGTAAGAAGTGCCGGTGTTACAGTACAAGTTGAGTCATGACAACTGGCGACATTCTATTATTTTCGTCATAGGAATCCGGGGCGTGTACATTGAGGACCCATTGTTGACTTACCAGGAAAGAAACATCGTTTGTCGTTTACGTTCATCTTTTGCTATATCTGCCTCCATAGGATCACTTTGATGCACATTCAGTACTCGTATGTGAGGTTGTGGGGCAGAGGTCGATATCGTGACGCTTACAGGGAGGTATCGAACATTACAAAGTAGGTGACTGTGTAGATGCCTGTTCAAAATATTGCAAACTTGAATAAATCATTTAAATTATATTATTTGTTTCCGACTTTCATTTGTTCATCGTTCTTAATGTGATGTATATTAGCTTTGATAGCTGTCCATACCTTCAGACAGCCTAAAAGTAAAACACAAGTTGTTTATTCACAAACGCTCATCGACATGACTGGATCACTCATGACAAGTTGTGATCAGCTCCGATTAAATTGTGATATCAATTCTGTAGCTATTCTCCAGGGAGCACGTTTTTTTGATGAAATACCTGTATCCCTCTCATCACAACAAGACTCTACACTGTGCAGGAAAAACAATTACATACATGAAAATAACCTTGATGCATGGGAATGAAACACACAAACTATCTTCCGTGGCTATGCTGATATGTCACAGTAACAGTCAACCACATAAAAGTAAGTCCAGCGGGGCAAACGTTGAATACATATAATACAGTAGTTCTATTATGCCTTTAAGCCTATACGTTTAACCCATAAGAACCCGGACCCATTTCTACTTTTGGGGAAATTAAGGGGAACGTCATTTAGACTAAATAGACACATTTCTGACAAGTAACCCCCCTAGTGTCAAATATCTGAAATGTGACATATATGTCACATTGGGCTTTAATCGTAAAGTAACTCTTATTTATAACTTCATTAATGAGGATGATGTTTTGGTTTACATTTGTTTGAACATACTTTCAATTGAATAATAAGGAATATGTTAACTAAATATAATTGAATCAGCTAAATTAACTGAGCAGATCATAATCATATTTGTAATTGTACATATATGTCACTCTGGGTTTACTGTGAATGTTTAGGGTTAATGTCCCGATGTGACACCAGTGTCACAGCAATATTTATGGCATTTGTTTCATATTAATTTCATCAAGAAATGTTTCTACAACATATGTAATCAGAATCAGAAAAGAGCCAAAGACAGCTTAATGTTTAACAAATGACATGTCATGTAAGCATTTTTATTCTTAAATGGCTTGAATGTTAGCTTTAGCAACAAAAAACATTTCCAAATGTAGCTAGTTCTGTCACATGTGTTAGCCTGGCACATGGACATCTTGGACATGTTGTTATGGGAACACAAAAGCAAATGACAAGGACCATGACCCACCAGACTGTTCAGTGTGTGTCACTTAGGGACTTCATGAGACAAAAAAGGCTAAAGTTGTATAAGGAACTTTCCAGAGCATTTAAAGTTCATGTGACACCTGTGTCTAAGCAATTATGTCTGTCTTCTGTGTTGCACCATGAGGACCCACTGATATAAAATGCT
Source organism: Notothenia rossii (assembly GCF_949606895.1). Taxonomy (NCBI): domain Eukaryota; kingdom Metazoa; phylum Chordata; class Actinopteri; order Perciformes; family Nototheniidae; genus Notothenia; species Notothenia rossii. Next base: position 31,491,922 of record NC_136901.1, on the reverse strand, counting down.
TAACCGTCTAAGTTGCAACCATGCACTTTTTGGAGGGCTAAGTGCCAGCTTGACATCTTTTTGGCTTCATTTATAGAAGGAAAGACAACAGTGATAGTTATGTTTCAGAATAACATTTATTGGAAATTGTTAGAACAATCTCCCTGGTCACCGGCTTGAGCTTGAGCCTCAGGATCCATGTATCTGTGATCCTCTCCAGAATGGAAGGAGTCATCACATACAGAGCATCAACTAGTTCCTGAACAGTGTCCTTCACATGCTGATATCCAAGAGAGGGAGTTCCACAGTCACAAGATGGAGGAATAGAAAGCAGTATTCAATGTTTACTTCAGATTAGCTCCACGTCAGAAATGAGCATGCTTGTCATATGTCTCTCTCCATAGAGGCTGAATCATCATGTTAATCACATAGCTATCATATGCCTCAAACAGTCCTGATGCTCTTCTAGGTAATCACACATCCTGTCATGTTCACAGCTACAGTTGATACCTTTGTTATCATGTTACCCTCATGTTGGAAGAGGACATTCAGGATTTTGCCAACAGAAATAATAAACTGTGTGTGTGTGTGTGTGTGTGTGTGTGTGTGTGTGTGTGTGTGTGTGTGTGTGTGTGTGTGTGTGTGTGTGTGTGTGTGTGTGTGTGTGTGTGTGTGTGTGTGTGTGTGTCTAAGAAGTGCAGCCTTTACAAAAGAAATCTGCATTGAGAGAGGGCTCCCCAACACAGTACGTGTGGTACCACATAGTGCACCCAGTGCACTCGATCTTAAAAATAAACAGAAAAACGACTTGTTAGAATATTGACAAACGTTTTAACATCCCTCATCCAGAGTAAGCAGTAATCAAGTTGTTTACATTTCATTAAGCAAGCAATGTATAGTTTTAGATCTTAGCTGTTTTCCTTTCTGTTTAGAGTCCATGCTCAGAAGTTTCTTCAACTGCTCCATTGTCATCCCATAGTGCAAAGGCATGCAAGTTTGGTGAATTAAAGTAAACATTTATAATATCTGTTATAGAGAGTGTTCACCCAGTGCTGTAGAGGTAACCAATCCAGGGTGTATCCCAGTCCTCCAGCCAAATGTTGGTCAGGAAATAAATACAACTTCTTACCCATTGGTCAACCTTAGGCCCTATGCTATGTTCCCCACAGGCCCGACACAGCTCGGATAGGTCATCTGTAAAAAAATTATTAAGAAATACAGGCATTAAGGTATTGAAATGCCAAATAAGACACAATATTTACGTTTCCCCTGTCTAGTCCTGTATACCTGAGTTGTTCACCAGAGCCATTGCCATCTTTAACCTCATTGAGGCCACTCCTTCCTGGTCCACTGGGTACTGGACCTGTTGTTTTTGCAGTATTTGCTCTGCAAGCTTAAAAGGTCTGTCATAAGTATCTTCATAATTTTTGTTAATTACAGATGGTTATATATACACACACACATTACTAAATGTTACCTTCAGAACCAACACACCGCAGCACGTAGAATCCATCTGTTTGGGATGATCGATTGTTGTGCAGGCCCATCTTCCAACTGAAGGTCTGTGTTTTCGGACCAGCGATCTACATAGGAAACAGATAGATTGGGTTTTGTATATAAGCCCAATTCAGATCCTTTTTTAAGTCAAGAAGAGCTGCATGTGTTCACACAGGACAATCTAATGGTATTCAAGTAAAACAGTAGTAATCAGGAACATGATTTATGTGGCTTTGTGTTGCTCCCTCTTAATATAATCAAAAATCCTGAATATGTCTAGTAAACACATTAGAGCTTATATTTTATTCACCTTGTTACATCTTTGCATCTGATTAATTGCTCTTCCGTGGCCCCCAATGGGTTCAAGAACAGGGACCTGTTCTCATTCAGATACATGATCTATGGAAGTGCAAATAAATTATTAAAGTGTTGAGTGTTGAATAAATAAAAATGTCTTGACCCATTAACATTTTAGATTACTTACAATGAGGGTCCAGTGTGCCCCGTCACAGACAGCTCCGGCCGACACCTCATGTTTTGACAAATCCAACTGAAAAATATTTGTACATACATCAGTACATACATATGTTCATATATACACTTATTTCTAGTACTCTACTCACCTTTCTTAAGCCTCCCTTGTGGGTTCCCTGCCAGAGGGAAGTCATTAGGTAGGAGTCCACAATGAAGACCCCAGCTTTGGCCCCAACCCATGCCAGATAGGCATTCACAATCTATGAATACACCAGTATCTTTTGAACCCATTTTCAGAATGATCAGTTTGCCTACTTACATTTTTCATATACAGTAGGCTTACCTCTCCCTCCAACTCCTCTCCCGGGGCCAAGACCAACAGATTTTGACTGTATATTTTGTATGGGCCATACTTGGCCCACAGTGTCTCTTGTCTCCTCCCTGCCCATATGTCTCGGATTACTATAAAAAAAGGCATGTTAGTTATTAATGAAATGCATACTTTAAGGTGTACTTTTTTTCAGTTTACTTACAAGTCTCTACATCAGAGGATGCTCCTCGTGCCTGGCACTCTGTTGTGGAGGTGGAGGTGGGTGTGGGTGTGGAGGGCAGTGGAGCAGCCAGAGGAGAAGGATCCAACACTTTTTGTAATTTAGCAGGGATCCTCTCCTCTGGCTGGACATAGTATTTCAAATGATCAATGTTCACTCTCATTGTCTTTTTTCCTTTTTTTGTAGCAAGGTCCGCTACCTTCCCCTCAATTTTTAGGATCCTGAATGGTCCCAACATGTCTGCCTCTAGCTTTCCTCCTTTCCTCTGTTCCGACCTTTTGTTGCGTTTTAAAACGAAATCCCCCACTTGAAAATTGTCCACTTGCCCACCTTCTTTCCTCTTGCGGATCTTATCTTGGCTTTTTTCTATGTTACCTTTCACCCTCGCGAAAACTGCCTCCTGTTTTTTGAGTCCCTCGAAGACTTCCTCCATTTGCAACAAGTTGCTCACTTTCTCTTCCGTTATCTGCCACAGAAAAGCGTCAGAATGTTGAGAAAACATTGATGTTTGAAATAGTATGAATAATTAAAAAGGATGAGGACATTATCAGATCTTACCTCATACTCCTTGGGCACCTCTGACGGGTACCTCGCTTCCCTCCCAAACATCAGAAAATAAGGACTGAACTTGGTGGTCAGCTGGGTTTTCGTTCTCAGACCAAACATCGTCCCTTGGAGGAGTTGGTCCCACCGTTTGGGCTCACCCTCCACCAGTTTGTTCAGGGACCTAAATTCAGGTCAAGTACAAACACAAGAAGGTAGAACAGAAATTGGTTTCTAATATATGATAAAGCAGCTGATTTATTTACTTTTGTTGTATTTTTAGCTATCAATTCTGATTAGTTCATATAGGAACAGTAATGTTTGTTATTCTATGAACAAATATACCTTTGTATTGTGCCATTTAGTTTTTCCACCAAACCATTTGTTTGTGGGTGGTACGGCGAGCACAGGCTTCTTTTGATGGCCAGCTTCTCACAAAGGTTATAGTTGACCTTGAAGTGAACATTGGGACAAACAGGAAATAAATAAGTTAGCACAGCAGTTACATAATGGGGAGTCATAATTCTTCACAGTAGTACCTTATTGCAAAATTCCCTGCCTTGATCTGTTAGCAGTCTTTTAGGTGCACCAAATTTGTAAAAGAAATCAAGAATACACTTGGTCACCTCATCTGCTGTTTTATTTTTAAGTGGGTATGCCTCTGCCCATTTGGTGAAATAATCAACCATTACACAAATGTACTGATTGCCACCATCGGTTACTGTGAGTTTACCCACTAGGTCCATGCCGACAAGTTCCAGAGGCTCTGTTACCTGAGATGAAAAAAATACACATGAGCATTGCAGTACATTACTGTTGGCATGTTTGAAAGCTGAAACTGTCTGCAAATGTGTCCTGTACTTCAATAGGAGTGTACTCTTTCTTCTCCTTGATAGTGGCCCTCTTGGATTGGCACTGGGGACACGCAGCAATCTGAACAAAAAAACACACTATAAACCTTTATGTGTTGCACTTTTGTACCATAATGTGTAATTTACCTCATTATTTTGAACTCACCCACTTGCGGATGTCCTCCGTCATGCCAGGCCAATAGAACCGCTGAATGATGGCCAGATGAGTTTTCTCCATTCCAGCGTGTCCACCAATTAGGCTGCAGTGGAACTCTATGAAGAGCTCGTTGGCTTCTTCACTTGATAAGACCACTTTTGCAAGGTGCTCAGTCCTGTTTTTTTTCCTCCTGCATATGTAGTTCAGGTCTCCGTCTGGTATTGAAATGTCATAATTATACATGTATCAACAGTGTTATCAAAGCAGATGATGTTCTGAAGACCACATGTCTGAAATGTTTACCTTTAATCCTGAAGGACTCAGCTCTTCTTTTGATAGCAAACCTCTGTTTGTTAGTCAAGACTTCAGGATATATATGGCGGATATGGAAATCCAACAGTTCTTTCACCATGTTTGCATCCATGGTTTGCTGGCCCTCTCTAATATTAAGCCCTACACAAATGCTGTCCCTCCAACACACACACAGGCAAACAACTACTCACTAAATTAACACACAACACACAAGGACAAACAAACAATCACATTCAGTACTCACGCACAATCGATCTTACTCTGTCGAATCTCACTATTCTATCGCTATGTATCTGTCTCTCGCTCTAAATGTCTCTCTCGCTCTAACTCTAAATGTCTCTCTCGCTCTAACTCTAAATGTCTCTCTCGCTCTAAATGTCTCTCTCTAAATGTCTCTCTCGCTCTAAATGTCTCTCTCTAAATGTCTCTCTTGCTCTAACTCTAAATGTCTCTCTCGCTCTAAATGTCTCTCTCTCTAAATGTCTCTCTCGCTCTAAATGTCTCTCTCGCTATGTCTCTCGCTATATCTCTCTCGCTATCCTCATACATTTGTGTCATTTCCACCAGTTTATATAGCACTAGAGACAATCAAGGAGCAGATCACAGCTTGTCCCAGATGGTCAGCTGTGGCCAGCTGTGATCGATCCTGTGATGAACACGTGCTTCAGTTACAGTGTTGGGTGTAATGCGTTACAAAAGTAACGGAGTTACAGTAATGTATAACTGTTAGCTGTAACAAAGTAATGTAATGCATTACTAATAAAATGTGGGTAATATATTGCCCGTTACAATTCTCAGTAACGCAGTAACAACACATTTTAACCCGAAATTAAATGGTTTTATGTTTTTGAACCATTTACCAACATTGCAAGACATTCTGACACCAGAGAAAAATTGTTTACCCTTCAGGCTCATCAAGATCCAGGCTGTCGGATGTTCTTTTCCCCATGACTGCCTCACTGCACAAATATCCCGCTTATTACATACTAAACACACTACAGAGCCCATTCCGTGTTCCTGCTAGTATTTACTTCCTCTCTGCCTTCTTCTGGTGATTTATCTGACGTTCAGCGCTCCGTCTTTTAACCTCTTTTGCTTTCTCTTTCTTGATCCTCCTTAGCAACCTTCATTGTAGTCATCAACAGTGGTCTGTACTACTGTATTAACAACGTGTCACAGGTTCAATGAATCAGAATCGAGTATTCAACTAAGCCATGTAATAAAAGTTGTGAGTAGCCTTAATGGCCTACACAGTTGTTATGCTATACCACATTGTCCTTCACTGGATGTATAATGAGCTGCACTTAACTACATTTTAGCATTTAAAATATTTAGCCATTCTTTTAAGGTTATTTTGGTAGAGTAACTCAAAAATAGGCTAATATAAAAGTAGTGTTAGTCATTACATTTCAGAGACAGTAATATTGTAATGTAACGTAGCCTATTACTTAAAAAAGACATTAGTAAGTAATGTACTGTCTTACATTTTGGAAGTAACTTGCCCAACACTGCAGATGATCCAGTCATCTCGATGTTGCTTTCGGGCTGTGAATAAACAACTTGTGTTTTACTTTTAGGCTATCAAAGCTACTATACATCACATTAAGAATGATGTACAAATGTTTTATATGTATTCAACGTGTGCCCCGCTGGACTTACTTTTATGTGGTTGACTGTTACTGTGACATATCAGCATAGCCACGGAAGATAGTTTGTGTGTTTCATTCCCATGCATCAAGGTTATTTTCATGTATGTAATTGTTTTTCCTGCACAGTGTAGAGTCTTGTTGTGATGAGAGGGATACAGGTATTTCATCAAAAAAACGTGCTCCCTGGAGAATAGCTACAGAATTGATATCACAATTTAATCGGAGCTGATCACAACTTGTCATGAGTGATCCAGTCATGTCGATGAGCGTTTGTGAATAAACAACTTGTGTTTTACTTTTAGGCTGTCTGAAGGTATGGACAGCTATCAAAGCTAATATACATCACATTAAGAACGATGAACAAATGAAAGTCGGAAACAAATAATATAATTTAAATGATTTATTCAAGTTTGCAATATTTTGAACAGGCATCTACACAGTCACCTACTTTGTAATGTTCGATACCTCCCTGTAAGCGTCACGATATCGACCTCTCCCCCACAATCTCACATACGAGTACTGAATGTGCATCAAAGTGATCCTATGGAGGCAGATATAGCAAAAGATGAACGTAAACGACAAACGATGTTTCTTTCCTGGTAAGTCAACAATGGGTCCTCAATGTACACGCCCCGGATTCCTATGACGAAAATAATAGAATGTCGCCAGTTGTCATGACTCAACTTGTACTGTAACACCGGATCATGACTTGGTGGCCGACGAGAACGAAACCTTGAAAATCCAGGTTAGGGAGCTCCAACACCAGCTGGAAGTGTTACAACTGAGATCTCGTTTCGGGATACAACGCCTGGCAGGGTCGGACGAGGACATTCGTTTCTACACCAGGTTTGTCTATAAGGTTTGTTTATAAGGCTATCAGGATGTTGTTATGGCCACTAGTTTGATAAACACTTTTTATTTGGGGAAGCTAATTTAAGAAACAAAACTATGTCTAACATGAACAATATTACATTCTTAGATTTGCCACATACAAGCATTTCCTCGTCTTTTGGAAATTGGTGGAGCCTGCAGCCAACACCAAGATGGTGCGGATCACCAACGCCAAGGCAGCCTCTACCAGCAGCTCGGATTCCTCTCAACCATCAACAACGGTAAGCAGCATACAAGCATGGATGTATATTAATAATTATGCACGCTGCGCACTATACCACCGTTTAACAAGTGCATCACATCATTCACAAAACCAACACAAACACAAACACAAACACAAACACACACACACACACACACACACACACACACACACACACACACACACACACACACACACACACACACACACACACACACACACACACACACACACACACACACACACACACACACACACACACACACACACACACAGAACAACAAACCCCAGGAAAATGTGTTACAACTGTACCCGGTCTCCCCTATAACAGTATCTACAGTATGCCTAACACTTATTTGTTTTCACAGAAACTTCCACCCATTGATGAGCTGCTGCTGTTCCTCATGCACCTGTCAGTGGGCCTACATCTGAGGGATCTAGCAGAACGGTTTAGCATTCACCGCACCACAGTCAGCAGAATTATTTCCACCTGGACACTAGAGATGTTAAGATTCACCGATTCGCATCGGTGCACCGGCATAAACGTTCAAGATGCGAGTGCACCGGTTGAAAGAGTGCACATCGGCTACAGTTTGGGTTGAACTCGCGATGCATCGATTGCGTAGCGTCTTTGCATCGGTAAAAAACCGATTCATTCATATAAAATCCCCTTATCTTGTCAACGTTCAGCAGAGACGATCTTTGATATTTGCTTCGCCACTACGGAGAACGAGAGTCTCAGTTATCAACACACACTGAAGTTGAGGAGAAAGAGAAACACAGCGCAGCGAAAAATACCTACAAATCAAACGTTTGGCAACACTTCGGATTGTTCAAGAAAGACGGTGTAATAGTCATTTATGCTATATAGTTGACCGCAGGTCATGGAGAGTAATAAGGTATCCGTAGACCTTTGTATGAGGTATCTTTATTACTTAACAGGTCTACAGCCATGATACATAGATCCGTCCTAGATGCGGACTTGCATACACACAGTATCACTCCGCAGCCGCACCCCATCAGTAACGTCCTGATGGTATATGTGCGCGGCACTATTACTACAGACGGTCAACTTGAAAAATCACTCGCAAATTGTTAACGATGCCGAGCCGCTTTAAAGTACACAAGTAGTACGAGGAACTTAGCGACGCACATAAAGAGGCGACATGGGGTCTGCGGCTGAAAAGAGAAACCTGAAAGTGAGACATATGAGTTAAATCACTCAGTGAGGTGTTCTGTCAGAGAGAGGTGTTTAGCTTACAGCAGCCTGTGACGGCCAATAATAATTTAAATGTCTTCCTTACTGTAAGCAGTTATGAAATACCTGTTTGTGAAAGGTTATTTGTTTTCTTTATTGTTCAGATAGAAACCAATGCTTTCTGCTCACTGGTGTGTTAGCCTCTGAGTGTTAAGCACATCAGGCTGGCAGCTGTATGGGCATTGCTCTATGGTAGCTGTTATTTGCACATTGTTAATCATGAGCAATGTATCCTTACATTGTTTAACTGTGAGGTGTTATACAATTGTACTCTGGAGAGCTTTTAAAGGTAAAAAAATAAACGGCATGATGGGATGTGCAGTACCAAATATGTAAAGCACTTTTTTGTTAATGTATGATTTGCTGCATATAAGGAATAAAACAAAAATCCTCTGTCGTACCATATTGAAGTATCATTATTTTTGCATCGTGTTGAATCGCATCGTATCGCCCCGAATCGCATAATGTTGAATCAAATCGTATCGAACTGTATCGCAACAGGGGTGAATCGTATCGCATCGCATCGCCTGGTGTTTCAAAGGTATCGTTAATGTATCGTATCGTGGTAACGTATCGAGATGCGCATCGCATCGGCCTCAGTGATGGAGATGCACATCCCTACTGGACACACTTCCTCTACCAACTGCTTGAAAGCAAACGTCTGTGGATCCCACGCAAAGTTGTCAAAGCTCACCTTCCACCAGAGTTTTCAGCTTTCCCTGACACACAAGTGGTGCTTGACTGCACTGAAGTATTCTGCCAGACTCCATCATCTCTCCTGCTGCAGTGAAGTGTTTTCTACATACAAGTCGCATGCTACATTCAAGGCCATGATCGGCATGGCACCACATGGTGCCATTACATTTGTGTCTGGCCTGTATGCAGGATCTATGAGTGACCGGGAGATCTTCAAGCTGTCTGGCATCGTGAGCCTGCTCACACCAGACATGGCGATATTGGTCGACAAAGGGTTCCTTGTGGACAATCTGGTTGAGTGTAAAGTGTACCGGCCTGCCTTTCTGCACAAAAAAACCCAAATGAGCAGGAAGGATGTCAGGCAGACTCAATCCATTGCACGTCTGAGGGTCCATGTGGAGAGGTGCATCAGAAGAGTCAAAGAGAACAAACTATTTGACAAAGCCATACCACTGTCTGTGTGTGGAAGCATTGAGGAGCTCTTCAATGTGGCTTGCTTCCTGGTCAACTACCAGAACGGACCGCTGGTAAAAGCATGGGCAAGCCTGGGCAGCAATTAGTGATGGGAATTATGGCTCTTTGAAGGGAAAATAAGCGAAATAATCACCAGGATAATGATTGACTGTATTGCCAGACCTAATGTCAATAATCTTCTTTGTAAACATGACACAAGGTGGCGCCATATCCATGTCAGTGAATGTACTACTTTGAATTTACCCTCTGTATGTGTGAAGTAAATAAAGTTGTCTTGCCTTAAATGAAATTCATGCAACTCTTTATATTAGATACTGTGTTTTTAAGTGGCGATGGAGATTATTCGTTGACACTGCTTTAAAGGATAGTTTGCCTTTACAAATGGTGCGCTTTATCACTGCCTGGGTTTTGGTTGAAGTGCATCCAAATGCTGCTGCGTTTGGCTAATTTTCCACTTTTCATTTTCAAAAGAATCGGCTAATGAATATAACTAATATATATATATATATATATATATATATATTATATATAACAAATGAATTATAACCTCAAAACAAATGCACACAAAAATAACATAGGACAATACATATATGTTATGTATGTTAATATTAGGTGAGAATTTTATGTTAATATTAGCTATGAAAAATACGTACCTATCCATTTATCCTTGCAGCTCGATTTCTGTGAGCTGCAGATGATAGATTCTGCAAATCACTTGAAATTGTGTAGTGAAGAGATCTAAAAGTAAATCTGAATGTTTTAAGGGCTAAAGTAGTAGGTGCAAAAGTCATATGTGCAGCAGTTCTAGGTGCAGTAGTTTTAGGGCCGGCAATTGTAGGTGATGCAGTCGTAGGTGTGATGTAGTTGGTGGTTTTGTTGTAAGATAAGTTATTGTACGTGCAACTGTTGTAGGTCCTGCAGTTGTAGGTGCTGTGGCCGTAGGAGACACCAGCCTGATCTCACCAGAATCCGTACAAATGACACGACTTTGCAAAGTTGTGCAATAGATACTCAGAAGTCAGTTTTTGCGTGCATATGATACGCCCACGTTACGTTTGTTATGAACGTATGTTAAATACGTTTTTTTTTTACAATTTTCTCCGACGTTACGTTTGTTGGGAACGTATCTTAAATGCGTTTATTTTCTACATATCTTTGCCATTTATTTAACCCCAACCATAACCCAATAAGCTCCTATATGCTCACGGCTGCATTTCCCCCTTTATATATCCGATTTCAGGATCGTGTGTAAGACTTTAACATTTATCATATATGTGTCAATAAATGTTATTTAAACAAAAAACTCTCCTGATTGAACTCTTTGTTGACATGAAAAAGACAAAAATAGTAGGCTAAAAGGCCTTATAAATTAAAGAAATATAGAGAATAACACAACAAATGTTGATCTAGGCTTATTGTATGACACTGTTGTGATGTGTTTTTATTTAACGTAACACAGCGGGGTTTGAATGTTCTCAAATATTTTGGCTATCCTTTGTTTCACGCATTATTTATTATCATAACTTTTAGTCTAATATTGACCCCCTACCTACGCAATAAGACTGCAAAACGGGGAGGAATTTTCTAACTATAAATTAAACTCTACAAAGAGGTGAATGTTTCCCAGTCAATTATTTAACCCTTCAGACAAACACGTCCCCTTTAATTTATCCAGACAAAAAAGTACGTTTTATGAACTTTAGACGATTATCAGGCCTTTACCACTTCCCACCCTTATTGTTGAAATGCTGTATATTTGGGGGAAAATGGCCTGTTTTTAATCCATGTCACTTTGTGACTCTTTTTTTAAAAGTGCTGTATAATAATATATAAGTTAAAGGGAAACATACGCCTGGATTTCCAAACCTATTACAGAAATTGTAAAAGCTTTTATGCGACAATCACATATTGAAGCTTTAAATAAGTTATAATTGGGATATGGCTGAGGCTATTAATAGGTTGTATTGGCAACTATTAACAATAATTTTGTTTATGTAGCACTTCTGAAGCTTCCGGACAAAGGTTAAAAGATTTTCAGAGCAATTAATATGCATGACAAATACAAAATATTAAAACTGGAAAACACATCAAGCACACAAGGCCAATAAGACAGGAACGTTTTGATTAAAACCCATCAAAATGGCTAAATATGTGGTTGTTCAAATACATGCTCTAAAGCAGTGGTTCCCAACCTTTTTTCCCAAGAGCCCCCCCAAATGGCTCCTGTTGGAAGTTGTGCCCCCCCCACACACACACACACACACACAAGGGGGGGAGGGGGCGCAACAGCGGTAATTAAAGTTTAGAAGTCTCAAAATGCTACAATTACTGTCACAAACTGGATGAATGTGAAGTATTTTGTTAAAGGAGGATGAGCGCATAATTAAGGAGCACTATTGGAGTGACTTTGATGGTTATTGGACTCAGGATTTATTCATTTGGATGCCCGCTATATGAAGAAATTAAAGGACGGCGCGGAAGTGGAAACAATTCACAAAGGGATTAAACTGTTTAAAACACATCAAAGTAAGCCGTATTTTGCCGATGTGTTTATGTGGATTCAAAAATCGTAAATAATCCACAAAATGGAGGAGATCAATCTGATCGGAGCAACTGTGACAAATAATCCAACTGCAACCGGCATGGACAATGACTATGTTTTTAAAATGCGCTTATCCAGACAAGCCTGGTTTGGACACTTTTCGGGTAGAAGAAACATTTCTATTAAAGAAAGACTTATACATATCTGTCTATTTTTGCCTTTATTAGCAACTAACTTGAATTGTTATTCTAATTAATCAACTATTTTTTATATTGTATTGTAATGTAGAGACAAGGCTTTTAGTGACAATCATGTATTGCGTTACAATTATATGTAAAAAAAAAAAAATGTCTAAATATGGTATATAGTATAGATAAATATTTAGTGAAGCATCAATAAATAATCAAACTATTTATTATTTAATGGCCATCTTGTAAGGCAAGGCAAGGCAAGTTGATTTATATAGCACCTTTCAAACAAGGCAATTGAAAGTGCTTTACAAAAAAAAAAGACATTAAGAAAATCACATTTAAAAACAGTCATTAAAAAGTAAAGATAATAAAAGAAACATTAAAAGAAAAAATACATGAATAAAAGTTACAGTGCAGTTTAAGATATGAATAGTTCAATTAAAAGCAGCGGCAAAAAGAAAAGTCTTCAGCCTGGATTTAAAAGTAGTAAGAGTTGCAGCGGACCTGCAGGTTTCTGGGAATTTGTTCCAGATATTTGGAGCATGATAACTGAACGCTGCTTCTCCATGTTTAGTTCTGACTCTGGGGACAGAAAGCTGAACAGTCCCTGAAGACCTGAGAGATCTGGATGGTTCATAATTTAGCAGCAGGTCAAAAATATATTTTGGGCCTAAACCATTCAGTGCTTTATAAATCAGCAGCAGTATTTTGAAATCAATTATTTGACACACAGGAAGCCAGTTTAAAGACTTCAGAACAGGAATGATGTTATCCACTTTCTTAGTGTTAGTGAGGACTCGAGCAGCAGCGTTCTGAATTAGCTGCAGCTTTCTAATAGATTGGAAAGCTGCAGTTACATATATGAAAAGAATGTCAAACGTCAATTCTTGTCGCAATATAAGGCGCACCCTGTTCTTTTGTCCTGCAGAACAGGTTGCTAAAGCATTCCAACTCTGAATGTTGAACAAGGTTCCACTTGCGTGACATTATGCTATAACAAAATAATAAATATAGACGGGATGAAAATGATTTGCAAAAAATATTTATATTTTCAAATAATATTGAAACTTTTCTTATAAACTTTGCAATAATCACCTTTATGTGAAAGACATATATTTTACATATTTTTGTATAATGTCTCAAAACCATATATTACAAATGTCACTAAGTGCCGAAGTTGCTGCTCATCATTGGATGTGAACTTACCTACTTATTTGTCTTTATTTTTATTCTAGTATAACTAATGTGTGCTTTTCTTCTATATATTTATAATTTAGCTTATTATGTCTTATTGCACACCTTTTTTTAACTGCTATGCCACTTTTGGTGTAACAATGTAAATGTCCCTGCTGTGGGACTAATAAAGGATTTATGATTCTGATCACTGGTTTATATTTCGTTTTGCAGGTTGAAATAATACTGGAACGGCTACCTCAGGGACCCGACTCTTATAAGCGGTAGAAGACGAACGGTGGCAATAATCTCTATCCATAATAGTACATCTTAATATTTTAGTTGATTTAATTTGGTATTTATAATATGAACCTGCAAAAGTAACCAGTAATGTTGTCAAATAAATGTAATACAATAAAATAATCTGCAATATTTAGTGGTTCAAATTACCGTTGTTACTTTTCACCACCGGTAACAAGCCATGCAGGGATAAACTACCACATGACCATTAGTTGTTAAAGATATAAAATCATTATTCAATAATCTTTTGTAAAATTAAACATTGATTATTCGAGTATTCCAACTTCTTTTTATCTGCGTAAATTGTGTTTGTATTTAAATGTACAGATGAGTATTTTGTTTATGAAAAAAGATTACACAGGTAGTTTCTCAATTGCTGTGATGCAAATCTTTTTTTCTTTAATTCCTGATATCTTTTCAAAACAGTGGTGTAGATTTAGATGAATAGCAGCAACACAGGCAATATAGGATTCAACCCTCCTATTGTCTTCGTTTTCCCTCCCTTACTTTGGTGTTCGCGGTCAAATTTGACCGGTTCTGTTTTAACTGCTATTACATTAACAAAAAAATGTGTGTGTGTGTGTGTGTGTGTGTGTGTGTGTGTGTGTGTGTGTGTGTGTGTGTGTGTGTGTGTGTGTGTGTGTGTGTGTGTGTGTGTGTGTGTGTGTGTGTGTGTGTGTGTGTGTGTGTGTGTGTGTGTGTGTGTGTGTGTTTTATCTGATCCGGATGGTTACTAATTCCGTGTCTTTATGGCGGTCATTTTTGACCGGGAACACCATAGGTGTTACAAAGTTGACTAAATCATCCAAAATTCAATGAAAGTGGTGATCAGCAATTGTGTATGTTCAAATGTCTACTGTGAAGGATATAATAAAGCCTTAATACAATCGAATGTAAAACAAAAAAGTTATGATTGATGAAAGTAGTAAATCGGTCAGATTTGACCCAAAGACAACAGGAGGGTTAATTTACAGTAAGGTCTGATCTATGAACCATAATAAACTATGCATTACTCCCTATTCTTTCTGTCAGAAGAAATGTGATGCAACTCAAAGGCTGATGCTGGCCTATTGTCTGACACTGTTGTGATATGTTATTATTGGAAACAACACAAGAGGGTTTTAATCATACATATATAAACACTAGATGGCTAGATGTAAGGTGAGTGATCTGCACAAAAATACTCTTAAATCGCTGAAATCTTGACTGATTTACAAACGGTTTGGTTTATTATAAACATTATTAGCATGGCTATGATACAGGATGCTTGGACATGTTGAAATTGCAGCTTTTCTTTGTGTATGTGCCGTGGTTGTATTTATTAGCTGGCTAATAACAAGAGGCTGTGAGTGAGACCTATTACAAAGTTGACCCAGCAACTTTACACCAGTGGGAGAGGCAGAACTGCTCTTTCTTTTCAACATTTAGTTACACGTGATTTCTTCCAAGTGGTTTGGCTTGTTAAAAACATCTTACATTTTAAATACATTATGATACAGGAAATTGTTGGCTTTGTGTTTACAGAAGTAACTGACTATGCCGGACTTTTGTGCAGCCTACGGATGCTCTAATCACCACAGTCTGCAGACAAGAACCCATGGAATCACCTTTCACGTGTAAGATATGACAATATTATGACTATAATTAGGATAATCGTTAATTACTTAGTGGATGTATGTACATTACAAGTCCTGCTACACAGGATCAGTGGGGCTATGTAAGAAAAATAGTATTGCAAGATTGATGTTGACCCAGCCTCTTTAGAATATGTTGCTACCATTTCTTTACACAATCTCAGAAGCACCCTTATTGTCACATCTCAGATTTACAGGTTTAAAGCAGTGCAGCAATTTCATTTTAAAGGTCACATGTCATGCTTTTCCGGTTATTACCCGTCCCCTTGTGTGTTATGAAGGTTTTTCTGCATGTAAACGGTGTGCAGAGTCAAAACCCTCAAAGTACACCCTGTAGCGAGTAAAACTCTAAAACAGAAAATACCTCCCCAAAACGCCTCGTTGGTGAAACGTCATCATGACGTCATCATCCATTGGATTCTTCCGGGTACGTGCTTACGAAAGCACGTACCCGAAACTAAATGGGCCAATCCGTGGAGCCGTTACGTTACGCCCGCGGAGCCGTTACGTTAAGCCCCCGCCGATTGGTCCAAATTGACCAATCCACACACAGACTCAGTGCAGGCAGCCCTGCTGATTTCTGCTCCCTGGCTGCTGCAGGCTGATAACAGACAGTTGGGATCGCTCAAAATTCTCTCTGCAGACCCATTCTCACAGCGTTTATCAACCTATAAACCCTTTTCTTACTCAATATAAAGCCACACTTATTGTTTTTATTTCGGCTGTGACTTTGTGTGTGTTCAGGTTGTGTTTGGCTGTGTATCGCTAAACAAGGAAATCACGGAGGGGTGGGGGGGGGAGAGCTGGAGCGAGCCGTTTAGTGGAGAAAGTGAATACTGCTGAATACACATACTTTACAGAGATGCTGTATGTGAAACCAATGTGGGTTTGGAAAATTGCACAGTATTTTTCTATTTTAGTATACCTCAACAATGGAATTATGATCAGTGGAAATGGCCATGACATGTGACCTTTAAAAAGCACAGCCACGGAGGAAATATAGTTTTATCAAGCTATTCCTCATACTTGGATGTTTGCTATCTGATACCTGTTGACACCCAGTTATGGTGATGACTTCAGTGCTTCCAGTTAATTTGGATATTTGTTTATAGATAACGGACAGGCGGTTTGACATATTGAACAGCCGCAATCCCAGAGCCAAAGGGTTCAAAGCCCCCCTTGGTTCTAGGAATTGGACAAGCACCAGGGAGTTCTTGTCAAGAGCCAGGGGGTACTTGTTCACTTTGAAGATGGAAGATGGCACACCCTTTTACCGAACAAAGAGGTGTTTTAAAATAGTAAATGTTCTGTTGGTGATGCACTGATACCATTTTCGCCCCACACAAGTATAAGTACAACTACTCAACTTTTTAGTAGTCGCCAATACCCAGTACAAATGTATTATTATAAGGGCCGGGACTTTAACGCGTTAATTAAGATTAATTAATTACACAAAAATTAACGCGTTAAAAAAATTAACGCATTTTAATCGCACTTATTTTTGCACCGCGGAACGTTTCTCACTGGATGAGTTTCAGGGGTACCGATTATACTGGAGCACCAACTAACGTTCATGACTTCAGACAACAACAAACCACAGTGAAAAATAGTCAAACATGAACGAAGAAGCTGATGAGACCGCTTTGGTTGGCCCCGTGAATGGGACATTTTGTTTTAAAAAACGGACGGATGGAAGCGTCGATAAGACCACGGTTGTTTGCAAATTATGCAAAAAGGAATTCGCATATCACCGCAGCACATCAAGCCTCAATTATCACCTCAATGCAAAACATATAGCAGCTAGCGTGGAAGCTAGCATGGACGTTAGCCCGACTCGGAGTACAAGGACCCACACCCAATTCGCGTTGATCAAACAGTGGCCTATGCAACAGAGAGATTTTATTTTCATCAGGATATTGGAAGAATAGGAGGGATTGAGGTCAATCACTGGCACTTTTTTATTTTATTTTAAATGGTACACTTTATGTTGAACTATTTATTACGTTGTTGGTGCAACTGGCACTTTATGTTGAACTGTTTATTGTTTTGGCCAAGGTTATTGAGAGAGTTGGACTGAAATTAATTAGATTTTTAAATCAACTGTTGGTAAATCAACAAAGTCTGTTATGGCCTCTGAAGCAACAAAGAGATGCTTTCTAATAGTCAGGGTTTCCAATGTTCTGAATGTACTTGAAAGTATTGTGTTTTACTTAAAAAACAAAGTGTTATAGTTTACAGAAGGTCTACCTACCTATAGGCTACCTGAATCTCTGAAATGTACTATATTCCTAAATATGCTATTGCTACACTTTATGGCAAAAATTGCACTTTTCTGTTGGTCTTGGTTAAGTACCACCTTGAAAAAAATAAACAATGTTTTGTTGCTTAAGCTTATGTATTCAGTCATTATTCAATGGTATACTAAAATCCATGTGAAAAAAATTGCTTCTCACTGTTCTCAGGTCAAATATTTATATGTGATTAAAAATGCGATTAATTTTGATTAATTAATTACAAAGCCTCTAATTAATTAGATTAATTTTTTTAATCGAGTCCCGGCCCTAATTATTATTATTTATTTATTCTGGGTTAGATGTATATAAGTAGTTGATTTACCAATCATTAAATTATCTAAGGTAAACTAAGTAGTACTGCTTTGGTGCTCTGACTGAGTATCTAAGATTTGTAACGGTTACCAATAACTCAACTCTTCCGGTTTCAGTGCATCCCTAAAGTCCATGACATAAGTTCATGAGATGCTCTGTTCTCTTGTTTATCATCAAGTTTATGTGATTCTCTACTATCTTCTGCATCGAGTTGAGATGCACTGTTTTCCTGTCTGCATCGAGTTCATAAGATGCTCTGTCCTGTCTGCATCGAGTTCATAAGATGCTCTGTCCTGTCTGCATCGAGTTCATAAGATGCCCTACTCTTCTGCATTGAGTTCATAAAGTGGTACATATTATACACTATCTGGCTCCAATGTGTTTGCTGCCAGCGAATGTGTCTCTGTTCCTCTGTTGTGTTCAGTTTTTGTTCCCCCAGATGCAGGTGTCAAAATGGTATGTATTGCATGGTCTGTATTGCATGGTCTGCATGTTCGGTGGTGAATTAATTCAAGCAGGTTTAGTGTCCTAAAAGCAATTTTAAGGATCCTAAACCTCACACTGATTATACTTTTAAGATCAGGGATGCAAACTAGTCAGCTTTATGGTACGGCCCCCTTTTCCCCCCAAAATGTGGCAATGAAGTGAATTGTGTGAAATGTGGATTTGTATCTGCCCTGGCATTAACTATTTTCACCCTATATTGTATGTGTTTGCATCCCTGCTTTCTTGTCTCCTGTTTTGGTGGGACCATCGTAGTAATACAATATTTGCTTTTGAAGGTTCCTCTCTATCCTGGGCTTCATCATCAATATCGACACGTTGATGTTGATGGTTCCTGTGCTGCTTGAAGAACAGCGATGTGTACTGACCTACAGGTTCAGCCAGGAGCACTTGGAGCTTCTCTTTAACTCCATCAGAGCATCCGGTAGGGTTCATATTTACCAGCCGCAACACTAAGTGACAGCAAATGCTTGTATTCTTTTCAGTTTGTCTGTACATATGTTTGTTTGTTTTTTTGGAAAAATGCAGTTCTGAAGACATATACAGTATCTGGAAGTGTCACAGAAACCATTCTGAGTATTAAGAAAAATGTCTGTGTGTTTGTCTATCCGTTTGCAGAATTTGTCACCACTGTGATACAGTCTGAACTGTATGATAATGTCATTCAACTTAATTTATGTGGAAAAAGATCATTCAGGCGTGGCTGGTTCTAATTTGACATTTAAAAAAAAAAAGCATAACGATATATTGAATATCTGTGTAATATACTTGTATATCTTGTGTTTTTTTTAAGGTGGCTGGAATGACAACCCTAATGCCAGCAAGTTCAAGTACATCTTCCGGAAGCTGATGGCCCGGTGTTGGGTTGTTAAACCAAGCAGCAAAGGTAATGTGACGGCACAGTATGACACCGAGTCCCTACCAGCAGCAATGTCCTCTGCTGCCCAGTCCTACCACATCGACACATCTACAAACCTGTCAGCTGTAGATATGTCCTCTGCAGAAGAAGGAGAAAATCTTCCTTCCCCGTTTGCTGACATTCCTGCCCTTGTACATGACCACAGCTACCTTCCCACTCGCTTCGATGGTCTTGTGGACAACGCTCTTGTGTACATTTCAGGTAGAGGTCGACCGATAGTGTATTTAGCTTCTAACCGATTGTGCCAATAGTCAAAATCTGCGGTGAAAACGATGGGCGATTAATCGGACGATAGTCCAAAAAAAGAAATATTCACAGTCCGTCGAAAATTCTAATTTCCCCATGCTTATTAATTATTATTAATCGGTCCACCTCTAATTTCAGGATTTGTTGTGCGACAGACTTTCAAGAACCTGTCCTGTGATGTCTGCCGTGCCAGCCTGGTGACGGACGCTGCATCTGCCAGTAAGGACAAGAGCTACCACCTGCTGACTTTAAGAAACAATGGAGGCCTGGTGATTCCGTCTGAAGGCACAGTGAGTGTTGTCAGGGCAGCAGAGTGGGTAATTCGCCAGGCATTAGCAGATTCCAGACGATCACAGCCCATCAAACTGCTAGAAGTCCTCTACATTGTGCGGAAGAGGACAGTCACCACCATACGCTGTTGACATTAGTTGTGTCCCTGTTTTTTAAGCTAAGGCTGCATCACATTGCAAAAACAACTACTCTGAGCTTACAGAGTGGCAGCATGAGACAGAAGCTCACAAAAACAGTCCTTTTCAAAGGGCATTTGCTCCAACTGTGTGTGCACATGTGTTACGTGCCGTAGTGGGTGCTTGTGTGTCTCCTCTCTTTCCCCCTGATGTTTCTTCTTCTTCTTTGTTTAATGGTGAATCGCTACCACTAGGAGCATATATCGCCACCTACTATGTATTTATTAAATCTTCATGTTCCATGATGGGCCTCACCACCTTCAGTCACAGGTACTGGCTCCTCGATTGTCCTTACACTCTCTGTCTCTCACCCTAAAACCAGACCCTTTCTTTTTAGACTAAAATGTCGGGTATCTCTGGGGTCCGTTTGGTGTTTTTTCTTTTCTGTTGGTTGCTTCAGCTATGAAACTTTGTATCTCTCTACCTCCTTTGCCTTTTTCTGCACTTCACAGCCCTGATACGCAGCACTATGTTCCCCACGTATGTTTATGTTTGCTCAGTCTGTCTAATAAACCCATAAAATGGTTGTGAAAGAATACCAAAGCTGAGGCTGGACGATGATTGATTGTTGGTGTGCCATGTGTCACCGTTTGTCTTATTGGTTTTGTGTTATACTGTATTTTATTGTGTGCAGCTGGTCCTTATCTCCAAGACACATTTTAAACAACATAACCTTGAACCTTGAAGCCCCATCTCTCCCCACCTGCCCCTGCTTCCTACATCCCCTCCACACCACACCAAGTTGTTTTTCTTAAAAATAATAATACATTTATTTTGGGGGGCCACCTTTCATAACACCCAAGGACACCTTACAGGGCATAGGGGCAATATAGCGAACAATTAAAACAGTGGATTTAGTGAGATATCAGCCAGGGTAAGACAAGACAAACAACAGTAAATGGACTACAGAAGGACACAAAAGGACACAGGGTGCAGTTTATATTATTCTTGGGCTTTTTTAAAAATAATAGTTTTAACATGCCAAAAAGCTGCTGTGTGTTACGATTATCCGAGAGGACCCAAACGCAGGACACGGCAGAGTGTTTAAAAAAGGTTTATTTTGAGGTGGAGGAGCGTGGAGAATAATCCGGATGGTGACGGCTGTTGAGGTGGAGGAGCGTGGAGAATAATCCGGCTGGAGAGTGATCCTGGAGCACAAGAAGAACAGGTAAGAAGAACATTCAGGTGTAGAGGAAATAGTAATAATACTAAGAAGGCTGAGATGGCTGAGAGTTTTACCACTGGGGTTTAAACAACGATCTGGCGCTGACAAGTTGTGGAGCCTCCGCTGATATGCCATTAGTAAATGGCTGATGGAAATCAGGTGTGTAGTAGAGGAGGGTGCCAACTGATTGCAGCAGGTGGAGGTTGAGCCGGGAGCCATCAGTGACAGCCACCACGCCCACACAGACAGGGAAAGGGAAAACACACACAAGGGAGGTGGCTGGAGAGTACAACCACCACACTGTGTTGTTTATTGCACCTCAAACATTAAAACAAATCCAGAGTTACGTGTTTCTGTACTTCCTCTAAGAAGAAAGGACAGTAAAAGAAGATCTCTGTGGCTTCAGGCTCGATCGCTGTTCAAATGACAGCGTTGGTTTCCTCAAAAGTGGGCGGGGCTGTAAAGTGACGTAGATTTTACTCTCATCTATTATTCAAAACCATTCTATTTATTCTAACGTAAATAGAGTGGCGAAGTCACACCCTTATTTTGGAAAAATTATGTATTGAAGTCAACGAAGAGAGAAAACTTATCTTTCGATCCCATTTGAATTGTGCCACGAATTACACATATGATGTTGTACGGTGGCCGGCAGGTGCAAACGCGGAACAACGGCCCAAAACGCATACATTAGCAGGAAACAGCTGCAAATCCTGAAAGGAAAAACAAGCAAATCCTGAAAATGAAAAAACGCTGCATTTACAGAAATGATGCAAACTAAATACAACGCACAAACCCCGAAAACAAACGCAACAAAAAAACGCTGCACGATATGCAAAGTCCACGTACACATACAAAAAAAAAACATTCCGGAAGTGCTCCAGGCCTCTAGGGGGCGTGCTACGTGGAACAGATTGATGTCTGACCAGACATAGGAAGGACTAACAAGAGTGCTGCAAATTGAAGCCGGAGGAAACAAACTTGATCGAAGTGGAAAAAGTCGATATATAAGAAGGTAAGTTTTGTTTTGATACAAAGAGCGTCATATTTACCCAGCTAGCGTTAGCTTGTTTGGTAAAAGAGTTTGCAAGTCAAGAGACAGCACTGTGCACCTAAATGTAACTCTTGACATCATGTAGATATATTATATGTTCAGAGAGGAGTTGGTTGCCCCAATGTAAATCCTAATGTGAGAGTTAAAGGACGGTCAACAATATAATATACCTTGGTCAGTTTGGATTTATTGTGGCATTTATTCTTAATTAAAGTTAATTTATTTTATTTAAGTCAGTCATTTGTGTGTATGCAGGTGTGGGACATTCCAAATGTTCCAAAAGTGAGCGCTCCACGAATGGACAACAGTTTGCCAGGCTAAAATAAAACATTGTCAACATATTATTTTGTGCCACAAGAAGCAGAATGTTTTAACAGTACAGTAGTTTGAATATATTTGTTGTTTACCTTTATCAGACTTCTCAGGCACCCACAACCAGCATCTGATCGGGTAAGACTAATTAACAATGTAATTAAACCATGTAGGTTTGAATTTGTGAACATGAAATCAATAAATACCTTTGTGTGCACTTATTTCCTGGGTAAAAATAGGATGGAGCACCAACCCCATTCCAGGAAGAGCTCCAGTCCAAATACTGTGGTGTAGATCTTTAATTAAATATTTTTTGTGTGTGTCTCAGTTCAGGAAAGTCTGAACCAAATACGAATTGGAATATTAGAGAGGATTAACTATTTTGGTGGAACCCCATATGATTCATTCCCTGTGGAAAGTGAGTATAGTTAAAACCGTAGGAGTTTGTATCTAGCTTATTTTAAAAATCAAATGTTTTTTGTTGATGTGTAAAGTATCCAGAAATAACGTTTTTATATACTTACTGTTTTGTTAAAAGGTGCTGAAGTTTACAGCATAGGCCAGCCATCAGTGTACCATCACGACGACAGATCTATACAGCGTGAAAACTTCCCCTCTCTGGAGTTTACACACAGCCTACCTTCTGCGACATGTGCTGGAGATCAGCGATTGGAGAAGGAGCACTTTGTGACAATGTTTGGGGGTGTGTCCATAGCCTCAGGGGAGGGATATATTAGGTCCATAGCCTCAAGGGAGGGATCTAGTGTGTCCATAGCCTCAAGGGAGGGATATATTAGGTCCATAGCCTCAAGGGAGGGATCTGGTGTGTCCATGGCTTCAAGGGAGGGAGATATTAGGTCCATAGCCTCAAGGGAGGGATCTAGTGTGTCCATAGCCTCAAGGGAGGGATATATTAGGTCCATAGCCTCAAGGGAGGGATCTGGTGTGTCCATGGCTTCAAGGGAGGGAGGTATTAGGTCCATAGCCTCAAGGGAGGGATCTGGTGTGTCCATGGCCTCAGGGGAGGGATCTATTCTGTCCATAGCCTCAGGGGAGGGATCTATTCTGTCCGTAGCCTCAAGGGAGGGATCTATTATGTCCGTTCTAGAAACTCAAGGACTTGAAGGAAGCCAAGACTGTCTATCCCGGGTACTGTGCGCTTTAGGAGAAAAGAGGGGGAATGTAACGACGAGACGCCGTTACTGCTATTTATTAAATGGCATTAATTATATAAGTGTTCACCCCTCATCTTGTCTGTTGTTTCCGGTCGTCTCTGTGTTCCCTCCTGCTGATTATCCGATTGTGTTCACCTGGTGCCCTGTGTTTGCTCCTCCCCTCACCTGTGTCTAATTGCTCCCCCTCACCTGTGTCTTGTTAGTCAGTGTGTGTATTTAGGTGCTGTTTTCTAGAGGCTGGGAGTGTGTGTGAGATCCTGGTGGCTGCAGGCTGGGCTCGCGTGAACAGCAACAGCAGCAGCAGGATTGAGGCTGTGTGTGTGTGATGTGTTCATCTTTCAATAAATGCCCACATCGGGTTGTATTTTTGGACGTTCTGCCTCTGCCTCCTTGCTTGTTCAGGCCGCTCAACGGTCACTCTCACAGGCAAGTTTGTGATTTTAACCCTTTTTTACTGACACTCGGCAGATTTGTGTGTCATTCTCTCACAAAGGAACTGTAAGATACACTTTTTATGTATGCAAAACCTTAAACATTTTTGAAACCAAGATACTTTTGTG
The DNA here is from genome assembly GCF_949606895.1 of Notothenia rossii. Classification (NCBI taxonomy): domain Eukaryota; kingdom Metazoa; phylum Chordata; class Actinopteri; order Perciformes; family Nototheniidae; genus Notothenia; species Notothenia rossii. The sequence goes on along the minus strand of NC_136901.1, from coordinate 31,467,540 downwards.
ATACACTTTTATGTAGGAACATTGTACAACTGGTAGAATGTCAACCACTTTGTAACATTTTATTTTCTTAAAGACTGTGACTCTAAAAGGCAAGTTTGTGATTTCAACACTTATTTACTGACACTAGGCAGATTTTGTTTTTTTTCTCTTTTCATGTGTTACTAAGATACTTTTAGATACACTTTGATGTATGCAACACTGCAACTGGTAGAATATGAAGTAATTTCTAAGGAATTCGGTTTCTTTTAATGGCCTAGGCAGATTTTGGCTTATTTTCTCTCTACTACCAAGATACTTTTTAGATACAGTTTGTTGTCTGAAAACGTTACAACTGGTAGAATGTCAGTCACTAGGTAACACTTTTTATGTTCTTAAAGACTGTGACTCTAAAAGGCAAGTTTGTGATTTTAACACTTATTTACTGACACTAGGCAGATTTTGGCTTTTTTTTCTCTTTTCTTGTGTTATTAAGATACTTTTAGATACACTTTAATGCATGCAACACTTAACAACTGGTAGAATATAAAGTACTTTATAAGGAATTCGGTTTCTTTTAATGGCCTAGGCAGATTTATTTATTTTTTTCTCTTCCCAAGATACTTTTAGACACACTTTGAGGTATGCAAACCCTTAAAACTAGAAATGAAGTACATTATCTGATTAGATTTTTTCATAAAGACTGTTTCTCTAAAAGGTAAGTTTGTGATTTTAACACTTTTTTACTGACACTCGGCAGATTTGTGTGTCATTCTCTCACAAAGGAACTGTAAGATACACTTTTTATGTATGCAAAACCTTAAACATTTTTGAAACCAAGATACTTTTGTGATACACTTTTATGTAGGAACATTGTACAACTGGTAGAATGTCAACCACTTTGTAACATTTTATTTTCTTAAAGACTGTGAATCTAAAAGGCAAGTTTGTGATTTCAACACTTATTTACTGACACTAGGCAGATTTTGGCTTTTTTTCCCTCTCTTTTCCTTTTATGTATGCAAAACCTTAAACATTTCTAAAAATAAAATACTTTGTCTGAATACATTTTCTTTAAAGGCACTTTTGATTTTAACGCTATTTCAATTGAACAATCCAGTTTTTGTTAACATCAATGCTTTTTTCTCTTTTCTTGTGTTACTAAGATACTTTTAGACACACTTTGGTGTATGCAACACTTAACAACTGGTAGAATATGAAGTACTTTGTAAGGAATTCGGTTTCTTTTAATGGGTGCAACACTTTAGAACTGGGTAAAATATTCATTAATTTGTAATGAATTGAGTTTCTTTCTTTTGGTTTTCAACATACTATTTGTACACAATGACTTTTCTATGTTTTCCATCTGTTGCCCCCCTGGTGGTTGATCTGGGAGACCGTGGACATGTTGTCCGAACGAACAAGCACATGCCTGTCCGTCAGTTGGGGTAAAAAGTGCCTGAGCGCAAGCAGCACAGCGCGAAGCTCTAGCACGTTGATGTGATATGCACCTTCCTAGGCGGACCACAGACCCTGAACAGTCCTGCCCTGCCACACCGCACCCCACCCTGAGAGACATGCATCTACAGTGACAGTCTCCCGGCGGGATGGGATAGCGCCCATGGGCACGCCCATCAGAAGATAGGCCCTGTTTCTCCAGCGTGACAGAGAGTGAAGTCACTGGTGCAACACCCTGACCTCCCTGTGCCTGTGCCACTTGGCGTCCAAGTGAAGGCTGTTCAGCCACATCTGCAAAGGGCGCAGCGACAGCAGGCCTAAGGGCACAACGGCTGAGGCAGCCGTCAGTCTGCCCAAGAGCCGGAGGAACTGAATGTAAGGCACACCCTAGCCCAGCCTGAAGATGGGGAGAAGGTGGAAAATGTCGTCCACACGACGAGGTGTCAGGTAGGCCCTCATGGAGACCGAATCTAGGACCAACCCCAGGTAAGTGACCCGTTGGAAGGGGACCAGGCAGCTCTTCCTGGTGTTTACTGTCAGGCCCAACCGGGCTACGTGACATAAGAGGCGCGCCTTATCCTGAGCTTGGGACCGGGACGGCGCACAAACCAGCCAGTCGTCTAGGTACGGCAGGACCTTCATGCCCTGTACCTGCAAGGGTGCGAGAGCTGCCGCCACGACCCTGGTAAACACCCTTGGAGAGAGGGAGAGACCGAAGGGAAGTACCCGGAACTGATAATGCTGGTTCTGAAAGGCAAACCTCAGGAACTTCCGGTGGTGGGACACAATCGGCACGTGGAAGTAGGCGTCCCTCAAGTCCACGGTTGTGAACCACTCCCCCTGTGTGACAACACGGAGGGTGTCTGCTGTGGTCAGCATGTGGAAGGGCAGCACCTTCAGGAATCTGTTGATTCCTCTGAGGTCCAGTACTGGACGAAATCCGCCGACTTTCTTGCTCACCAGAAAGTACGCCGAGTAGAACAAGCTAAGGAAACTGGCTTTTAAAGAAAAAACAGCAGGGGTAATCCGGTGCTTACCTCAAGCATCGGCTAAAGTGGCTGACCGGGCAGGACACAGTTAGGCTGAGCCACGCTACTGCTAACTAGCTAAACAAGAGGACACGACAGAACCTGGAACTCAAGATGCTAATGATAGCTTGGCGCAACGCCGCGCTATCAGAAAAGTACAGAGAGCGCAACAAGGGCAACTCCTGGGAGAGGGGGCGGAAACGCTGCCGTCACCAGAAAGTTCAAGCCAGGTAGCAACCAAGACAGAAATCAATACAACCTAGTTGGGAGAGGGAGTGCAAACACTGCTGTCACCGACCAAGCCGACACCAACCTGTCCGTTGAAGTTTTCTGCGCAGCCAGCCACAGCTCCTGGAGGACGGGTAACCCCGCGGCTCCGACTGGATCAGTCGTGAAGCTGCACACAGCCAGCTGGATGCAGAGAAGTCCTTAAATCAAACGTTCCAACTGAACGCTGTAGGCTACAATATTGTAGCCAAGGTACTCTCGCGCAGCGATAAGATGAAAGGAACAGATCCTCTGATGACACCAGCTGATATAGCCGGTGTGATGTGGGTCACAGGTGACTTTGTTCTTATTGGTAGGCTACTCGTACGGCGCATGCGCGCAATGGACATATCAAGTGCTAAAGCACCGCCTCTGGCGGTCAGTAGGGACAAAATAGAACGAGCCCGATTGTCGATTTAAAATGTGAGCTCTAAAATGTTATTTATAAATGACTATTATCATTATTATAAGCTAGACAATAAACGGCAAAGATATGTAGAAAATAAACGTATTTAAGGCGAGACACGGCAGGCAAAAACATTGTTTTTCCAAGTACTGGTCAATTTTGAGATTTTGTGCTATTTTGATTCTATAACATGTTTTCTTTCAGGCTTTTGGAAGGAAAACGTACAAAATACACATTTACCACTAGAACCGCCAACGGGTAAATTTTACCCGCAGCTGTTTTTTTATTGTATGTAACTTTTGTTCAATAACATATTAAAGTCTCCCAGTCCGTGACTTTTCCTGAAAGTGTGTTATGTAGCACCCTCTGTTGTTAACAATTGTCAATATGAAGTCAGATTGAAAAAATCGCCAAAAAGAATGCCATTTATACCTATATCCGCCAGCGGGTAATATTTACCTCATAGAAAATGCGTCGATGCGCAAGCTGTCATCCAAAGAACAGGAGGGTTTAGCTAGCGCCTCACTGCAATCTTTAAAGGTCGTTTTCTCAAAATGAGTATTTTCTCCTACTCTGAGTTTGACATGTCATCTTCAGTAGCACGTAGATACACCAAACGTTCCAGTTATATTCCTATCAATATTATGAAGGCTTTTACAGTAGGGTTTGTTCATATATCATTCATAGCCTGAATTATACAACATTGTATACCTAAAAACATGGCGAAAATTGATATTTTAGGGCTGTTGACAGTATTTTCTGATTTATGGAGTGATAAAAAGAGATATCCAATATCCCTTCTGTAAAAGCCTTAGATACTAATATGACTACAAAATGAAACAAGCATTTTGAACCTGACTTTATCCAAAGCTCAGATTTCGATTCCTGAAATGTGTTAAAATATGTGCATATTTAATGAGATAATGGAATTAATTTGCATATTTAAACACGCTATTTCAGAAAACTTGTAATACAAAAAACAATTGCCTTATTGTAAGTAATTAACTGTAGAAATCCCTAGCTGAAACCTTTAGGTTAAAAAATGTATCCTATTCACCTGGAGTTTCTCGCTGATACGTTCATAACTAACGTATCGTGGGAGAAAATATGTTTCTAGAAGATATGTAGAAAATAAACGTATTTGAGATATGTTGAAAACAAACGTAACGTGGGAGAAAATATGTTTCTTTCTAAACGTAATTGAGAATGCAGTTTAGTTCTGTGGGAACGTAATTTTTAGGAGACAGGGTTGTATTGAAATACCGTAAAAGACTTAATTGGAGAGGGTTAGTGTGTCCTTCATATATAAACGTTAGCATTACCTGCAGAAAGCATCATCATCAGGTCAGCAGAATGGAGGAAAAGCAGTTGAAGGTCTAACAGTGTCTCATTGATAAGATCTTTACTTTTCTTTGGGGTTTAATATTCAGAATATTGTTCAGTCTGCCAATTGCTATTAATTAGTATTGATCATTTTTTACCATACTTTTGTCAAAACGTTTATAAAATGTCAGAAAACAAAACATTCACCACAAGTTCCCAGAGCCCAAGGTTTCATCTTCAAAAACGCTTTTGAGGGTTTAATATTCAGAATATTGTTCAGTAGGGCTACATCTGCCAATTGCTATGCATTATTATTGATTATTTATTACCTTACTTTTGTCAAAAGGTTTATAACATTTCTGAAAAACTAAAATAATTCATCAAAAGTTCCCAGAGCCGAAGGATTCATCTTCAAATGCTTTTTTTGTTTGACCAACAGCCTACGCCCAATTATATTATGTCAAGTATCATCCAGAGATCAGATCAGCAAAACAATTATTGATGACGATTCACACTGGCTCCTGTATGATGCTGGTTTAAAACTACCATTTAGGAAATTTTGATACAGTGTTTGATAGTTTGTACAACTCTAATACCTCAATGGAAAAAATAAAAAAAAGTATGATTTACCTTCCACTTAGGACAATGATACGCTATCATAAATGATGACAAATGGTTTATTATAAATAGTTTTATTTTATTTTATAATTGTTATCAGATTATTAGGAAGACAGCAAAATAGATTAAAAAAACATAAAGGACAGATCTCAGGACACACATTTGTATGATGATATAAATACACAATAATTTTACAGTAAATGGCTATTGTATTTACACAAGATATTCTATACAGTACAGTAATTAGTAATCCAATCTAAAACATACATGTTCTTGGAGCAAAGAGCACACCTTTGCACATTACAATTCTAGTAACTAGTTAATATTGTTAACTTTACTCACCAAGAAGCTCTTAAGTCTACATGGTAAAGTTAAATTCATCAATGATTTGAAGATATAGTGTCTTTGGTGTTAGTTAATGATTATGTCCTTCGTGTTGTGATTACAATTCAAATAGTAAAAACAGCCCTAACGCTATCGCTGGTTTGATAGTATCCATGACAACAGAAAGAGGTAGGATGCGGTGACGAGACTGATCTTGTTTCTTACTCCACTGGAAGCTGTAAAGGCGGAAAAAAATCAACCAAACATTAATTGAAAAAAAGGATCATTTATTTTTATTTTGATGTTAAGTAGCACTCAGTATTTACTTACATATGCCATTTACGCTAATAGAGCTGCCTTCAATGTCGAATCCAACGATTGTTGAAGCTGCATGGATCAAAGTGTTCTTAATCTGAGTGCTATTAGGAGCAGATGTGCTTACAAACTAAACATCAATGACGTTGATGATTGGTCTGTTACTGCAGAAAGAGAAAATATTATATTGTTTGAAATAACAGATTTAGGATCCTACTCTTTATTATGAAACTTTAATAGTCTTAAAAGATTACCCGAATGAAACAACATCTAGTGATTTGAAGGGCGAAGGGAATGCCTTTTGGAAAACGGGTGTAAACTGTAGAAACACAAAACAAAGTAAACTTCAAAATTACACGAACCGTTGCCTTGGAATTTAAAGCTTGACTCATTTATATGACTTGATCTATATTGTTCTTTCCTCAATTTAATAATTCCTTATATGGAAACTGGAGTAGGTTTCTCACATTTTGAGTGGGTGCTTTAGCTCTCTGATAACATAATGCAATAAGCGTACCAGCAGATTTTATTTATAGGGGAAAAGTGACCTGATTCTTGATCATTGTAGCCCGACCTTTATAAACAGCAGAAGATGGATTCAGCAAGTCACTCGTAAATGTGTCTAGGACAGATCTGAAAGTCACCCTTTTTGTTATACGGGCTATAATATTAGGTGCTGTAGTCGCAGGTTGAGCCGTTGTAGGTGCAGCAGTTTTAGCAGTTGTAGGTGCTGCAGTTGTCAGGGCAACAGACGTAGGTGCTGCAGTTGTCAGGGCAGCAATTGTAGGTGAAGCTGTGTTTGGAGCAGCGGTCGTAGGCGAAGCAGACGTAGACGCAGCAGTTGTAGCCGCAACAGTTGTAGGTGATGCAGTTGTAGGTGCTGAGGTTGTTGGAGCAGTAGTCATAGGGGAGTTAGTTGTTGGGGCAACAGTCATAGGTGTAGCAGTTGTATGTGAAACACTTGTCGGGGCACTACTAGTATGTGGAGCAGTTGTAGGTGCTGCATTTGTAGGGGCAGCAGTTGTTGGGGCAACAGTCGTAGGTGTAGCAGTTGAATGCGAAAAGGTTGTCAGGGCAGCAGTTGTTGAAGCAGCAGTGGTAGGGACTGCAGTGGTTGGTGCAGCAGTTGTAGCCTCAGCAGTTGTAGGTGCTGCAGTTGTCAGGGAGACAGTCGCAGCCTCATCAGTTGTCGGTGCTGCAGTTATAGGTTGTTGGAGATTAGGAGGATGTTTAAAACCAACCTCGTCTCCGCGTGTCGTTTGGTAAGCTGGGTAAATTCGTAAAAAGGAAGGGATTAAGAAACAACAGAATGCAAGTCAAACAATAATCTTGTTTTAATGATACAAAGTAACAATACAAATACATCACCGAATCACGAAGCACTCTGCAGAGTACTCCGGGCTCAGGTTCTACCACCGTGTGAGACAGGTCTCAGGAACGGCCAGTCAAAAACAAGAGCGCGAACCAAAGGAAAACACAGGCTTTCATACTAAAAACACAGGAGGAGGAGGTGTACGTGCTTCCCCCAGAGGTCATCTTATTGGGAGAGACCAACACATGGCCTGTCGCACCCAATCAGTGCGACACAGCAGAAGAAACCCGGAAACAAAAAGTCTCTTTCAGTTTGACGAAAACCAGATACCTTTTGGTGTCTGGTACGAACCTGCTCTAAACAACAAGTTTCCTTATCTTATTTCACATCTTGCAGCCAGCACACACACATCCCCTTTATGGCCCTTTGTCCCTGTGTCCATCTTCCCCCCCCCTCAGGTTACCACACACAAGTTAAAAGTATGTTTTAAGATATAGTTGTTATAGTTGGCTAAATATACGTAATACATGTAAATTACTTTCATATCAATAATAACGAGGAACACATTACCTATGCTCTTAAGCAGTATTAGAGATGCTTTTCAAATAGTCAAACTTCTAACAGGCCCAATATAGAGAACACACTCATCTGTCCTGCAGCCTTTCCAGCCATTTGAGCTATTGTTCACATCTCTACTTCAAATAAAAGGTTTCACATTGCATATTTCCAGCTTCCTTTACACATACTGTTATTATTAATACAAAGTAATTAACCACACACCTCTATTTAAAACAAGTAGATTTCCCTGATAATTGACATGCTGAAAATCTTAAGAAGAATGTCCCCTCCCCCAGCTCTCTCGTCCCTGTCATAAAAGCTGCTTCCATTTCATATAGAGTAATAAAACATGTTTAAGCTAATTTCTCCACAATGTTTGTAGCCATTTAGTACCCGCACATGAAAGAATAAAAACAGAGGTATAGTTGAACAGTAATCATGTAGCACATATATTTACTGCAATGAAAACACACACATTTGCCCTAAGCATGTGTAACGCACCCTCTTCTTTTATGAGGGAAACATTCCAGAGTTTTGGAGCTATCCCCAAATTAGGATGTCCCCTGCTCACATCCCTCTCTAAACACAAAGACTTCACCTCAATATATTGGGGAGGGAAAATATACTTTGTCCCTTCAAAAATAACACACATGAATATATATAAGGTGACATTAAAATGAATATACCAGATGTAGCTTTCCTGCCATAACACGTTCATAGCCGTGGGAACATGTTTCAAATGGGGGGTGCTGTGGGGATGACACCAGGGCCAGTTTTGACCAATTTGCTGCCCTAGGCAAGATTTTAGCTGGCAATGAAAAACCTCTACAAAAGACCAATACACTACAAAAAGAGAAACATATTGACATGGTGGACAGCTTATATAAAAGACTTCAAATGTATTTAGTATTGCATGAACATGTTTTAATTGAGGGGTGGACTTCACATCCTCTTGGGGGGTCAGGGGGTGCCCCCCCGGGAAGATTTATTTTAACATTTTAAAGTAAAATGCTTCAATCTGGTGCACTTTGAGCGCCCAATTACTAGAGACTGATCTAGGGGATACAACTCTAAACACCCATATGAAAAAGATCGGTTTGCATTTTAATAATCAAATAATATATGTGAACATAACCAATAACCTACCATAGCCAATAACAAATAAATGTAGGCTATCTTGTTTTATTTTTGTGGTTCATTTATATCTCATTTTACCAGTTAACATTTATTTATTTATGCATATTTTTAAATCTCTCCAGTTTTAAACAATATTTTGGGTTTACTGTCCTATATTATACATTGGAATGATTTCAAACCTGTTTTTATTTATCCTAATAATTATAAAGGAGTGCCTTCAAAATATTTGTTTAAATAAATTGTTATCAAAACGTTTGAGACCCACTGAGATAACTTAGACTAAAGTGAACTATCTAAACATTCAGAGAGTCCTTCACCTCACTGAGCCTCTCAGTCTGACAGGCGAGAACACTCCCTCCATATTATTGTAGAAACATCTTCTTATATTCGTTAGCCATTAACAACAATCCCGGCCGGTACCGGTGCACCCCCTCTCTCTATCTCTCTCTCTCTCTCTCTCTCTCTCTCTCTCTCTCTCTCTCTCTCTCTCTCTCTCTCACGCTGGCTGTGAGCTGCGGGCGCCTGCTAAGCCAACATCCCCCACTTTCATCACTTACAGCGCCCATCGTACAGAGCAAATGGAAAATGTAACCGGGGTGAAAAGGGTGTTATCTTTACTTAATTATGAATGTTGTCACATTGATTTTTTTTAAATTATATTTGATTTAATCTTGTGGAAGTGCAGATCCCCTGTCCTCCACCAGGGGGTGCTGCAGCACCCTCAGCACCCCTACTTCCCACGGCCCTGAACACGTTACTTTAATACTTCAAATAATTCAAATAATCCTTCAATTCCCCCTTTTGGTCTGGTCTCGCCTCACGAGACCAACACACATAAGACATTTGAAACACAACTACTGTCATTCTTTGCTACTGTGTCTGTCCCCCTTCATTAAACCTTTGGGAACAGAACACAACTCTTCATGTCAGTGAAGGAACTATCAGAGTGGTTGCCTGAGTGCCAGAAAGCAGCATCCTTGCGTGTTGTTGAATCCTCAGGGCCCCCCTCCCCCTCAAAGGAATACGCCAACAAGGGCAGCTGATAGGGAGGGGGAGATGCGGCCTTTCCTTCAAAGGTGGAACTGATGAATCTGATCAGAGAGAAGTAGACTCCTCTGCTGCCTCGAGAAGTCCCCCAGCCTGCTGACAGCCGCTTCCAAGTCGTCTGCTGTAGGGATGTCCGCGAGGTCCTTCTCCTCCAGGCCGCTGATGCCTGCTTCCAAGTCGTCTGCTGTAGGGATGTCCGCGTTGATGATAGCCAGGTCCGTCCGGATGTTGTCGAGGGTCCTTCCAGGTGATTTCCCCGCTGCACACTGGCTCCAGTAGTACCAGATGTCCCCCTTTGCTCCTCGGCGGACGGCATGGGATGTCCTCTGGGTCACTCTGTAGAGGCCGGATAACCTGGGGTTGAGCCACGTAGGCCTGTTGACCTTCAGCCAGACGAACTCCGCTGTGTCGGCCTCCTGCTCCTCGGGTCCCCCTTTTGGCGTCAGGAACCTGTGTGGAGAAATCTGATACCCACCCCTCCAGTCTACGCTCAGGGCTTCTGGGCCCTCAGGTGTTTGACCCACCACTGGTAGGCCGCTTCAGAATTCTAAAACTTGGCCTGTGTCAACAAAATAAACCCCAACATCTTCAGGTGAACTAAATAACATATCTCAATAGCTCTGAATTTCTGACAAGCATCTGTGTTATTATAAATGAAATCCTTGAGATCCTATTTCAAATCTAAATATAATATGAACTGCTAATGTCTCTGGTAAAGAAACACACCAATGTAATGGATTAAAAACAACTAAAATCATGATACTGACAAAGTGAATGATTTCCCGGTGATACTGCTTCTACCTGTCAGTGCTTAGATATTATCAAGCGGAAAAATAAATACAGAAATCCAACATACTGTCATCAAATGTCTTTCTTTTATGAATTTAAATTAAATGTACCCCCATAATGTTACCTCAATAAAGTCTATGGCTTTTACTTCTTTACTAGGCTAGTTACAAGATGTTGTCTAAATTAAATCTCATTACATTACTATGTTTTAGCTTAACTGTAATATGTTCTTTCTACAGTTCAAACCTCAGTTACTTTAATATCTGTTGAAATATTACAAAATGGTTTCATTATCACAGGTCAACTTCTCTGGTACTCCCTTCTGGAATGACATCTCTCACAGTAGCCCCTTGGCCACTGATTCTGCATCTGTGTTACCTGTTATAACTCAATCAATATTAGAAACATGTCAACATTCATCAAACAGTATCTTATCCCCAGATATGGAGCAGGTTAAATCTAAAACTGTCAATCAATGGTCAGATTGAACATCTGAGTTGGGGCAGCAGGTTTCTTCCAGTCCCTAAATGAAAAAATCCCACACTCCCCCTTTTTACACATGTACACATGTGTAACAAAATCCTGTATGGGAAGAAAACCTTCAGGTAACCAGTGGTTATAAGAAAATACCAAACATCATTCACAAAAGTACATCCATCATTTTTCACAGTAAACACTCCAGGGAAAATAAGTGTTAATTTCCAGCTGGCAGTCCTAAAAGAAACAGAATCTTTAGATTTTAGTTTGAGTTTTACATTTGCAAACCGCCAACTCCTGTGGGAATTAGAAACGGGTCACATGTGCGTTTTTCCAAATGTGTGGAATTGTAGGAAACCTGTGTTTCCCATGGAGCTCCAAAATAATGTGTTAGTCTAAAAACATGCTCGGTTAGTCATTGTTTTAGAATCATGCAGTTACACTGATCACATGCAGAAATTCATTCACACTCACACTGTCAGGTTGTAAAGTCAAGTTTGGTCAGGTTCTCCCCAGAGTCAGTCATTGATAGTGCTTTTCTCAAGTCACACTGTCAGTCAGGGTCAAAGGTCATTTGGTCTCAGTTTCATTGGCCATGTGTCGTGCTCTGCAGAGACTTTGATCTTTCAGCAAAGGCCAGTATCCTCTGTCTACAAAAATCAGTCATATATGGAGCGCCATCATTTATCAATTCACGATTACCACTTTAAGTCAGATATCTCTAACTTGTCATCGGGACGGCTGCTTCCCACATTTTCTGCAACTTGGTGCAAAACTCACTTCATAATAGTACTACTACTACTGCAATTTATTTACACCTAAGTAGTACTAAAATGTCTAATAAATCTAATTCAGAAACTTGTGTACATAACTATTATCTTGAGTCAAACCATTACTAGGATCTGTGTAGCTCTGCATTTCATAGCTCATTTTACTCATTTATCTTCAATTCTGGTCTACTTAAAAACAATGTAATACTCTTTAGTAGTGTGTGGAACCTTGGGTGTCCGAACATGCAACCATCACCCTTTACTTTACCAAGGATTAAAAACAGTTTCCATCCTAAAGCCCTCCTATGGTAATAACTATGCCACAATGGTGAAATCAATATTGTAACAAATGAGATCACTACTTTATTCACACATGAATACAAATCTCTTGAAGAAGGATTTATTAATATGATGGAAAGATTGAAGAATATGGTTCTACACTGTGCTACTCCAAAACACCCCCTGCTTAAAGTGTAGTGCATATTTCCCTCATGTCTCCCCCTTTAACCCTCAGTGTGTTTTTAGGATGATTTTCTCATTTTACATTAATAGTTTCCTCTTTACTGCTATTTTGAATTTACCAATAGATTAATTCATGGTTAATACCTCTTTTTATCTTTACTTATTTATCAAGTCAATTCAGGTTCTTTAAATGTGGTGTCTTCTATGTGCGTTTTGTGAATAAGTGTGTTTATGTGTAAACTCACTCATTCCCGTTTTCCTTTTCTCCTCCCCTGGTTGTCTCAAGCCGTGACCCCGACCTCCTCACTTCAAATCGACTATGCCAACTCCTCTGATTCTGTCTTCTCTTCAGTCCATCAGCTCTTGAATCCATCCGCTGTAACTGTTTTAGGCAGCCTTTGGCCCAGTCACATCGGCAGCCCACATCATGCCACTGTTCTTTGCACTGCTTTGCATTTCATCTCCTCCTTTACAGTCTCTCTGCTGCTTTATGGAGGGCGGATTCTGCTCTCATGTCCCCCACTCTGCTCCTGTGCCAAATCTCGTGGCTCAGCTTCATGCCCTGTCTGAGGGACTGATGAGAGTATTTCTGTATGTCAGCAAGCGGTTTGGTTCTGGATGCCTCAGGTAGAGACGGTTCAGCTCTGGTTCTCTGTCTGTTTGATGGAGAAGGAGGAGTCTCCTGTTGGGTTAGGTCTTTTGTCTGCTTGGAGGGTCGGGGTCGTAGCCTTTCTAACTCAGAGGGGGAGTCCAGGTCCCGGGACGCATTATCCATAAGAAATCTAGCACACTGAGATTAAATCAATCCAACCCTTTCCACTCTGTCTCTTTCTAATCATACTATCTGTCTTAGTTGCTAAATGCCATCTAAACAACACCATTAATGTCTACTAATGATATTACAAAAACTCCCTCCATAAATTGTTTCATCCATTGTTACATATCTACCCAACCTGACTCTTTCAGGAAACCATTTTCTTCTATAAATTGAAATACCTGTTTCAAACATCACATATTTCACCCACTACGAAAGAACATCTCCATACAGAGCACACTGATCAGATCACAGTAATATAATTTGACTCAAGTGTAGGCCTATGTCTACTTTCCATTTTACTTATTACTTTTGGTGAATATTTATTTATATTGTCTAAATTCCTTGTCTATGATGTGCAAACAGTTAGAGTATAAAAATGTGTTTTTCTCAATGTATTTACACTCCACGGATTCTTGAGTGTACTCATCTCCTAGTGTTGTCGTTCCTAAAAATGTTAGCAAAAACAAAACTCCCACTACAACATTAATAGATAAATTGATCTAGCAAAATGAACTCTTTTCTAATTCAAAATGTGACAAAAGAACAATGATTTGTCTTTCACAAGATGGTGGTCTAACAGAATGACTCTTGACCTCATGGGGTCAAATAGATTTAGCCATGAGGCGGCTGACTTTAAAATGAACTGGGACAAAGAAACCACATGCATGTGGGTACATTATAGTTAAGACAAATACCATGAAATTCACAACACAATGCAACGGTATCAATCAGTTCTCAAAGACTATATTTAAATAGCAGCAAATTATTGTTTCTTATTTATTTCAATATATCTACCACTTCAAATCACACATTGATCTGTTCATTTTCTATGTATTTCCTTCCAACTTCAGATCACTAGAGAAAAAAGCAAGCAGACACACTCCGGGCTGCTGCTGCTGCTCTCGAGAGGAAAAAGGGGGGGGGGAACTCTCACAGACAAATACTGACACCCCCTTCTCTCTCCCCCGCTGTAGCTCTCAGCCCCTTTAGGAAAAGGGGGGCTTCTCTCAACAATTAACACTTCTGCTATCCTTTTATTCAATTTTTCTGCTTGAACCCACTGTTCTCGTAAGCTCTTAACTCACGCTCCTCTCGTTCAAATTCTCCCTTCATTATGACTTCGTATCTATTCATCTGACTTAGGCTGTTTCATGTTGAATAATATATTCTATTTATTCACAAGAAATATATCCTCCTTACTGTCTGTCCAGCTTTTAAGATGCGATATTTCTTTCAACAGAATGGGAGTTTAAACCCAACAGACTTATAACGCACCTTTTGGTTCCTATGAACCTCAGATTTGTTATTCACTTTAGCCATGGATAGAGACTCGAGACCCTACTTGGCTTCCCCAGCAAGTATAGCCTGTGAGGACTCCCATACCTCCACTAGGCCAGGGACTATATACCCTTCCAGCCGTTAGAGACTCAATACCCTTCGCTGAAATACTTGCTGATTCACTTTTATATGTATAAAAAATTCCCCGTACAGTCTATTCAGCTTTTATTGACCGATGTTTATTCCAACAAGTTTAGCAAGCCTCTCAGCGCGCTTCAACACCGTCCTTCAACGTTGTGACGCTGACATGGAGTCGTAACCCAGGCTTACAGAACTCTTTATCGTGACGTTTGGCTTTATAGATTCAACCCCACAGAACAAAGGATTAATGAGGTCCGGTCACTTCAAAATTGGTTTTTGAAGGTTGCGTTACTCTTCTTTGGATTTACATATAACTCAACTTCGATTCCTATGAACCTAAGAATTGTTATTCAGATTTTGTCCCTGGATGCCGTCTGAAAACGGGCACTGGACATCCCCCAACGAGTCTTCAGCTGTCTCCTTTCTGAAAAAAGTATGGGGCCTTTCACCTTCGTCTTACATACCTCGTTGATTCACTTTTATGTTATATAACTTTCCTACCTATCTAAAATATGTATTTGTACTGTTACTATAAAAACACTGTAAACTTCGTCTGACAACCCTAACATTTGGAATATGGTCAAATCACAGATTTCGAATTAAACTGGTGTCTGCTCACGTGGTACAGAGCTCTGTTTTTAGTTGTCAGAAGAGGCCGAGATGTTTAGCCCTGGACTATTCGTCCGCTTGCTGCTGGTGGTATCTTCCCCGAAAACACCCCACTCAGACACGTCGGGTCACCATTTGTGGGAGATTAGGAGGATGTTTAAAACCAACCTCCTCTCCGCGTGTCGTTTGGTAAGCTGGGTAAATTCGTAAAAAGGAAGGGATTAAGAAACACCAGAATGCAAGTCAAACAATAATCTTGTTTTAATGATACAAAGTAACAATACAAATACATCACCGAATCACGAAGCACTCTGCAGAGTACTCCGGGCTCAGGTTCTACCACCGTGTGAGACAGGTCTCAGGAACGGCCAGTCAAAAACAAGAGCGCGAACCAAAGGAAAGCACAGGCTTTCATACTAAAAACACAGGAGGAGGTGTGTGCGTGCTTTCC
Source organism: Notothenia rossii (assembly GCF_949606895.1). NCBI lineage: Eukaryota > Metazoa > Chordata > Actinopteri > Perciformes > Nototheniidae > Notothenia > Notothenia rossii. The sequence continues at coordinate 31,451,977 of NC_136901.1, read as the reverse complement.
CCCAGAGGTCATCTTATTGGGAGAGACCAACACATGGCCTGTCGCACCCAATCAGTGCGACACAGCAGAAGAAACCCGGAAACAAAAAGTCTCTTTCAGTTTGACGAAAACCAGATACCTTTTGGTGTCTGGTACGAACCTGCTCTAAACAACAAGTTTCCTTATCTTATTTCACATCTTGCAGCCAGCACACACACATCCCCTTTATGGCCCTTTGTCCCTGTGTCCATCTTCCCCCCTTCAGGTTACCACACACAAGTTAAAAGTATGTTTTAAGATATAGTTGTTATAGTTGGCTAACTATACGTAATACATGTAAATTACTTTCATATCAATAATAACGAGGAACACATTACCTATGCTCTTAAGCAGTATTAGAGATGCTTTTCAAATAGTCAAACTTCACACAGGCCCAATATAGAGAACACACTCATCTGTCCTGTTGTCTTTCCAGCCATTTGAGCTATTGTTCACATCTCTACTTCAAATAAAAGGTTTCACATTGCATATTTCCAGCTTCCTTTACACATACCGTTATTATTAATACAAAGTAATTAACCACACACATCTATTTAAAACAAGTAGATTTCCCTGATAATTGACATGCTGAAAATCTTAAGAAGAATGTCCCCTCCCCCAGCTCTCTCGTCCCTGTCATAAAAGCTGCTTCCATTTCATATATAGTAATAAAACATGTTTAAGCTAATTTCTCCACAATGTTTGTAGCCATTTAGTACCCGCACATGAAAGAATAAAAACAGAGGTATAGTTGAACAGTAATCACGCAGCACATATATTTACTGCAATGAAAACACACACATTTGCCCTAAGCATGTGTAACGCACCCTCTTCTTTTATGAGGGAAACATTCCAGAGTTTTGGAGCTATCCCCAAATTAGGATGTCCCCTGCTCACATCCCTCTCTAAACACAAAGACTTCACCTCAATATATTGGGGAGGGAAAATATACTTTGTCCCTTCAAATTTAACACACATGAATATATATAAGGTGACATTAAAATGAATATACCAGATTTAACTTTCCTGCCATAACACGTTACTTTAATACTTCAAATAATTCAAATAATCCTTCAAGGTGGAGACATTTTAGGTGCTGCAGTTGTAGGGGCATCAGTTGTGGGGGCAGCAGTCGTAGGAGATACAGTTGTAGGCGCACCAGTTGTAGGTGCTGCTGTTGTATGGTCAGCAGTTTTAGGTGAATCAGTCATAGGTGAAGCAGTCGTAGGTGAAGCAGTCGTTGGAGCAGCAGTTGTGTGTGCTATTGTTTTAGGGGCAAACGTTTTAGCCGAAACAGTTGTCGGGGCAGCTGATGTAGCCGCATCAGTTGTAGGTGCTGTAGTTTTAGGAGAAGCAGTGGTAGGCGCTGCAGTTGTTGGAGCAGCAGTGGTAATTGCAGCAGTTGTACGCGATGCAGTTGTAGGCACAGCAGTTGCAGGTTCAGCAGTTGTTGGGGCAAAAGTAGTAGCTGCAGCAGTTGTAGTTGTTTTAGGTGCAGCAGTTGCAGGTGCCGCAGTTGTAGGCTCAGCAGTTGTAGGCTCAGCAGTTGTAGGCTCAGCAGTTGTAGGTGCTGCAGTTGTAGGCTCAGCAGTTGTAGGCTCAGCAGTTGTTGTTTCTGCAGTAGTTTCAGTAGAAGTGGTTGGTGCATCAGTTGTAGCCTCGACAGTTGTAGGTGCAACACTCGTAGGTGAATCAGTCGTTGGAGCAGCAGTTGTAGGGGCAGCAGTTGTAGGTGCTGTAGTTGTCAGGGCAACAATCGTAGGTGCGGCCGTTGTAGGTGCTGCATTTGTTAGAACAGCACTGGTAAGCCCAGCAGTTGTAGGTGCTGCAGTTGTAGGCGATGCAGTTGTAGGCACAGCAGTTGTAGGCACAGCAGTTGTTTGGGCAAAAGTAGTAGGTGCGGCAGTTTTTGGGGCAAAAGTAGTAGCTGCAGCGGTTGTTGTAGCAGCAGCAATTGTAGGTGCAGCAGATGTAGGTGACACAGTTATAGGCTCAGCAGTTGTAGGTGTTGCAGTTGTTGGGGCAACAGTCGTAGGTGCAGCAGTGGTAGGGACTGCAGTGGTTGGTGCAGCAGTTGTTGATGCAGCAGTCGTAGGCAATGCAGTTGTAGGTGCTGCAGTTGTCGGAACAGCAGTCGAAGGTGCAGCAGATGTGGGTGCTATTGTTGTAGGGGCAGCAGTCGTAGATGCAGCAGTTGAGGGTGCAGAAGTAGTTGGGGTAAAACTCATAGATGCAGCAGTTGTGGGTGCAGCAGTTATAGGCGAAACAGTTGTTGGGGCATCAGTTGTAGGTGCAACAGTTGTAGGTGCAGCAGTAGTTGCAGGTGCATCAGTTGTAGACGCGACAGTTGCATGTGCCACACTCGTTGGCGAAACAGTTGTAGGTGCACCAGTTGTAGCTTCTGCAGTCGTAGGTGCAGCAGTCGTTGGAGCAACAGTAGTAGCAGTAGCAGTTGTAGCCTCTGCAGTTGTAGGTGCTGCTGTTGTCAAGGCAACAGTCGTAGGTTCTGCAGTTGTCAGGGCAATAGTTATAGGTGCAGCAGTTGTAGGTGCAGCAGTTGTAGCCCCCGCAAGTTGTAGGTGCAGCAGTCGTAGCCAATGCAGTTTTAGGTGCACCAATTGTAGGTGCTGCAGTTGTAGCTTCTGCAGTCGTAGGTGCCGCAGTAGTTGGAGCAGCAGTTGTAGGAGCAACAGTAGTAATTGCAGCGGTTGTAGCGGCAGCAGTTGTAGGTGATGCAGTTGTATGCACAGCAGTTGTAGGTGCAGCAGTTGTTGGGGCAAGAGTAGTAGCTGCAGCGGTCTTAGCAGCAGCAGTTCTAGGCTCAGCAGTTGTCGGTGCAGCAGTCGTAGCTGAAGCAGTTTTAGGCGCAACAGTTGTAGGTGCAGCCGTTGAAGCCTTAGCAGTTGTAAATACTGCAGTTGTCTGGGCAGCAGTTGTAGCAGTTGTTGATGCAACTGTTACAAAATATCAATGGTTAGAGACCAACAGATATCTCAAGGGGAAATATCTGCTCAACTTTCTAAGGCACACATTATTTTAAAGTTAGGAACCTAACCATTAGTTTAATGTAAAGCTCAGAACTGAGTGCCACATTTCTCTATTTATTCATATCTAATACAATGTTCCCTTGTTTAAGCCTATTTTGAACTCCTGGTAAAACCATTTGTGTATCCTGATTAGGGACCTCAATTTTCAGACAATAGAGTAATTATCAACCCAACCTCCAACATACATGTACTTGAGTTGTGTTAAGCAAAGAGCACACTTTACTTCTAGTGAGCAATTGAAATTGTTAACATTACTAACTGAGAAGCTCTTAAAGACTCCATGTAAAAGTTACATTCTTTGAATAGTGTATTTGGTGTTATTTACAGCCTTTCTTAGTCTTTATTAACCGATATAACACGCTTTGACAACCTTTTTTTATTTTTATTTAGTGAAGATAGTTGTAAATAATTTCAAAAGGTGTTAAGTCTTTTGCAAGATAACTGTCTATTCAATATTTATTTTTTGTCAGAGGCAATTCACTTTGATAATGGTTGATGCTGCTTGTTACTAAAGGAGGAATGCATCTCTCAGTCTGCCTGGAGGTGGAAAATAGAGAACAAGGAGTGGTGCATAGTTTAGTTGAACTCTTGCTTATACAAATAAACTATGCACCACTCCTTGTTCTCTATTTTTTGACAAACATGAAGCTCTGATACAACAAAGGCTGAGAAGTGCTGACGGACAATAGTGTGAAATTTAGTTAAAGGAAATCACACAGCAGAAAATTGTGTGAGATGCTTTGACGGCTAGATTGTTATTTTCTAGTGTGGCTATTTTTACTTATTTGACAATACTAAACAACACAACATTATTATTTGTCACCTCGTAAAATATTTAAATTGTACAGTGATCAGTGAAGCAAGGGTAATTTGTACATCACTATTTCAATAATTTCTTCATTTAACATAATTGTTCTTATTATTCTAGTGATGTACCTCAATTTTCAGACATTTTCAAATTAATCATTTTTAAAGTAGGCAATGGTTTAAAACATATATTGCATGCAGAAAGACTAATTACTCGCCAAAACTGCATGAGATAAGCACTAGGTTCACATGTTGAGCCTGTTAATAGGAGACTCATAGTGTCCATTAGAATACATTTGTATTCAGATATGTGGAGCTGAGAGGTCAAGGGATCCCTGTGTATATTACAAAGCCAATTTCTTCCTTGCCAGAGTTTAACATTTTTCTTACACCATTATTTAACCACATCCGTAAAACAATCTACCAAGAGCCTGCTACAAACTCTTAAAGACAGTAAAATGTCCTATGGCGAAACTGATTGTATTAAAAGGTGATTAACAAGTGAAACTAGACACTTTGTTTTGGACATATTTTATGAGTTGCAAGGACTCCACGTTAACTTCCTGTTGTGTCGTTTCCTACACATTTTCCACACCTTTTTAATAAAAAACCTTCATAGTAATCGTGATATCATCACACAACTTACCTATTAAAATCAGGGAAATTGATATGATCCGTCAGACTTCCATCCTCTTTTCCTTTAAATCTATAAAATTAAGCAATGCATATATTTACTCACAAAAGAGGCATTTCAAAACCCTTTTTACTCCAGTTACTAGAGCTATTAATACTTCAGTTGTACACAATCTGCAAATTATAGTATTCGGTGTTGCAGTAATGTTATGTTTTAAAACTAGAGGTAACTAAAAAATCCTAAGTAAATATTTTGATATCAACAAATGTGTAAAAATATGTTCCCACGTCATTATAATCCATGTTCTGAATCCCATATATTTTACACTTTGAAACAATTTTGATGAAACAAACTATCTATCCTGTGAAAGTCATATTTGTTTCAGCAATTATCACAATTTTATTATTGTAATATTCTGACAAAAACGACTTCATAAGCACAAACATTGGTCACTCGAGAAACATTATACATTCTATACCTATCTTTCTTCCTAGGACAGAAGGACAGTGAAGCTAGAGTGAATTCTACATCACACTTTCAATAATTTGCTAACATAAATGTTACATAATTGTTCTTATTATTCTAGTGATGATTTAATGGACAATGTAATCAATGGATTTGATATCAAGTTCATCTAAAGCTACAAGACCTAAAACATCATGAATTATTTTTTCACTGAAATTAATTAATTTTTATCGAGAACAATTTATTTTTTCATACTTGTGATGGCATTCAATTCAAAACAGCAACGGTTTTATTTCTGGTTTGAAAGTTGCTTCGACATCAGCAAGAGGAAGTATTCGGTGACAAGAAACTGGAAATTAGACAAAAAACAAAATATTTGTTTAACAAAAAGCAGTGACCCTTGTAAAAAAGTTGATCAAGTAGCTCTCTGTATTGCTTACTTATGCCATTCACGCAGTGGAGCTGCCTTCAATGTCGAAGCCGACAACTGTTGAAGCTGTGCTGATTATAACCCTCGAGTGCTATTAGGAGCAGATGTGCTCACAAAGAGAAGGTCAATGAGGTTGACGATGTATCCGTTACTGCAGAAGGAGAAACAAAATGGTTTGAAATATCCAATTTTGGCTACTATGATTTGTTTGTAAGTCTTAGTGCTGCTATTGTTGGTGTTGCGGTCGTAGGTGCCATATAAGTGGTTGCAGCAGCACTTGCAATTTATGTTGTAGGTGCTGCAGTCGCAATTGCTGCGGTCAAAGGAGCCGCTATTGTTGGAGCAGCAGTTATTTGTGTAGCTGTTGTAGGAACAGCAGTTTCAACTGTAGGTGCTGCAATCATTGGTGCTATAGTAGTTGCAGCTACTGATGTCGTTGGGTCTCAGTTGCTGCAGTCATAGGTGCAACTACAGTATAGTTGGTGCTGCAGTTGTAGTTGCTGAGGTCGTAGGTGTGATTTTAGTTGGTGCTGCAGTCGTAGGAGCAGTGGATGTAGGTGCTACTGTTTTAGGTGCTGCAGTTGTAGCTCCTGTAGTCTTAGGTGCTGCAGTCGTTGTCCCGGCAGTAGTTGGTGATTCTGTTGAAGGAGCAGTCGATGTAGGTGCCGCTTGATGCGTTGCTCAAAACGCTCACGATCTGAGTGTTATCAGGAGTAGATGTACTTTTGATATGTTCCTATATGCTCACGGCTGCATTTCCCCCTTTATAACAAAAAACTCTCCTGATTGAACTCTATGTTGTCATGAAAAAGACAAAAAGAGTAGGCTAAGAAGCCTTATAAATTAAAGAAAGATAGAGAATAACACAACAAAGTTTGATCAAGGCTTATTATATGACACTGTTGTGATGTGTTTTTATTTAACGTGACACATCAGGGTTTGAATGTTCTCAAATATTTTGGCTATCCTTTGTTTCACGCATTATTTATTATCATAACTTTTAGTCTAATATTGACCCCCTACCTACGCAATAAGACTGCAAAACGGGGAGGAATTTTCTAAATCTATAAATGAAACTTTTCAAAGAGGTGAATGTTTCCCAGTCAATGATTTAACCCGTCAGACAAACACGTCCCCATTAATTTATCCAGACACAAAAGTACATTTTATGAACTTTAGACGATTACCAGCACTTCAACACTTCCCACCATTAATTGTTGTGCTTAAAGCAGACCTGAAGGGATGGAATATTTGTCCATGTTCTATTTCTTCTTACTTTCTTCAGCTGCTGCTATTGTTGAAATGCTGTTGTTTGGGGGGAAATGGCCTGTTTTTAATCCATGTAAATCACTTTGTGACTCTTTTTAAAAAAAAAGTGCTGTATAATTAAAGTTAAAGAGAAACATTCGCCTGGATTTCCAAACCTATTACAGAAATTGTAAAAGCATTTATGCAACAATCACATATTGAAACTTTAAATATGTGATAATTGGGATACTGTATGGCTGAGGCTAATAGTTGTATTGGCAATTATTGACAATAGTTTTGTTTATGTAGCACTTCTGAAGCTTCCGGACAAAGTTTAAAAGATTTTCAGAGCAATATGCATGACAAATACAACATATTAAAACTGGAAAACACATCAAGCACACAAGGCCAATAAGACAGAAACTTTTTGATTCAAAGACATCAAAATTGCTAAATATGTGGTTGTAATATATGCTGTAAAGCAATGACACTAAAAGTAGCTAAATATAATGTAATTAGGGCCGGGACTCGATTAAAAAAATTAATCTAATTAATTAGAGGCTTTGTAATTAATTAATCGAAATTAATCGCATTTTTAATCACATATAAATATTTGACCTGAGAACAGTGAGAAGCAATTTTTTTCACATGGATTTTAGTATACCATTGAATAATGACTGAATACATAAGCTTAAGCAACAAAACATTGTTTATTTTTTTCAAGGTGGTACTTAACCAAGACCAACAGAAAAGTGCAATTTTTGCCATAAAGTGTAGCAATAGCATATTTAGGAATATAGTACATTTCAGAGATTCAGGTAGCCTATAGGTAGGTAGACCTTCTGTAAACTATAACACTTTGTTTTTTAAGTAAAACACAATACTTTCAAGTACATTCAGAAGATTGGAAACCCTGACTATTAGAAAATATCTCTCTGATGCTTCAGAGGCCATAACAGACTTTGTTGATTTACCAACAGTTGATTTAAAAAATCTAATACATTTCAGTCCAACTCTCTCAATAACCTTGGCCAAAACAATGAACAGTTCAACATAAAGTGCCAGTTGCACCAACAATGTAATAAATAGTTCAACATAAAATGTACCATTTAAAATAAAATAAAAAACTGCCAGTGATTGACCTCAATCCCTCCTATTCTTCCAATATCCTGATGAAAAATAAAATCTCTCTGTTGCATAGGCCACTGTTTGATCAACGCGAATTGGGTGTGGGTCCTTGTACTCCGAGTCGGGCTAACGTCCACGCTAGCTTCCACGCTAGCTGCTATATGTTTTGCATTGAGGTGATACTTGAGGCTTGATGTGCTGCGGTGATATGCGAATTCCTTTTTGCATAATTTGCAAACAACCGTGCTCTTATCGACGCTTCCATCCGTCCGTTTTTTAAAACAAAATGTCCCATTCACGGGGCCAACCAAAGCGGTCTCATCAGCTTCTTCGTTCATGTTTGACTATTGTTCACTGTGGTTTGTTGTTGTCTGAAGTAATGAACGTTAGTTAGTGCTCCAGTATAATCGGTACCCCTGAAACTCATCCAGGGAGAAAGGTTCCGCGGTGCAAAAATAAGTGCGATTAAAATGCGTTAATTTTTGTTTAATTAATTAATCTTAATTAACGCGTTAAAGTCCCGGCCCTAAATGTAATGACAATAAAGTAAGATTTAGAAGAAAATACCATAGTATGGATAAATATTTAGTGAAGCATCAATAAATAGTCAAACTATTTATTATTTAATGGCCTATATGCTCACGGCTGCATTTCCCCCTTTATGTATATCCGATTTCAGGATCGGGGTCTAATCGCCAAAGACTTTAACATTTATCATATGGCGCATGTGTCAATAAATCTTATTTAAACAAAAAATGAAGTCTTTCCTGATTCAACTATGTGGACACGGAAAAGACAAAAACAGTAAGCTAAGAGGCCTTATAAATTAAAGAAAGATAGAGAATAAAATAATATGTTCTCAAGTACAGTAATTATTAACCCTAACTCGAACATACATGTGCTTGAGTTCAGTCAGACAACGCACGTGTTTCTTTAACATGTTTATTTAGAAGCAGCATATAGTTGAGTTTGGCGACTAGGCTCGGGAATCATCACTCCACAGATATACATAGCACGATGAGTGATGATTAAATAACTAACCCCCGAGCCTACAGGTGGAAGCTGGGGTGGAAGCTGGGGTGGAAGCTGGGGTGGTGGTGGGGCAGGCAAGAAGCAGCGACGTAGAGATAGCTGCAGCAATAGCAGCAGCAAGCAATGCATGGAGAGAGATCTGGCAGGTTAAATAGAGTGGCATATTAAGGAGACTCTGTTGGCAAGGGGCATTATGTATGAATGCAGCATAAGTCCTCGAGTTGACTGCCTGAACTAGCTCGCAGGCTTCGCCCCATTTGTGTAAGAATAACACTTTTGCATGTTATTCTTGCAAAAGAAAGATAAGCGAGCAGTTATGTTTGACTAAATTTACTAACTGAGCAGCTAAGACTGTATTATATTATATATTTATACAAAGATCAAAAATAAATACTGTATGCTTGTTATTTACAGCCCTTACCAAGGTGTCTGACTAAAATTCAGCCAGAGTTTTTCTGATTAAATAAGTGCTCTAAACCTTTGCAAGATACATGTCTATTAAAAGGCTTCTCTTGTGATAGGCATAACACAAAACATAACTCTGACCCCTAGATTCCACCGGGTCCGTCTGCGTCGCGTTACGGCTGCGCCGCGGCGTCCGCAGAGATCGCAGCCACTCTAGTCAATGGGTGCTATTCCACCAGACGCGCCGCATTACGGCTCAGAAGCGTCTCGCTCGAAATAGGATTGAAGTCTATTTTTCGACGCGACGCGAGGCGTTGCAGAGGCGATGGGCAGTGGACCGGTCAGAGCATCCTGCCCATCCCCCAAATAAACTAATTTGCAGACCCTATACCTCCGTAGTCTTTCAAGTAGGAGTAGAAATGCCAGCGTTCTCCTCCGGTTTACAGGCACTGTGTAAATTATATATAGAATAATTATGATGATGAATGCATTTGTTCAGTGTCGGCCGGCCCATAGGGGCGCTAGAGGCGCCGCCCCACCTCTTCCCACATACAACATTTAAAAAAAAAAATAATTAAAAAAAATCCATTTTTTTTCTTTTTAAATATATATATTTTATATTTTTATTTTTAATGAACAAGGTAAATATCATACAATTGGTATCAGTAAAATGTATAATCTACAATAAAATCTTGTTTAAAATTGTGTTACGATGTCTAAAGTTACTGATAAGTCACATGTTTCCTGCCTGGCCTTGCCCGTGGCATTAGTTTATCATTACCGGGCGCCGTGCAAGGAGCCCCCGAGCCAAACAGCAGCAACCAGCACATTGAGTGTCAATAGTAAACTGTGCCGCCGAAACATAATTTCAGCCAATCAGCGCCGTCAAATATTTTGGTCACGAGGGCGCTCACGTTGGCGTCCACGTTGGCGCCCACGTTGCTTACGTGCGTTGACATGAGTTGTTTTTCGTGAGTGACCAAGGTGACGCAGTAGTTGGATGAGAATGGCTTCGTGTGCAGGTGGAGTCGCCGGACCTCGGTCCGCACCCAATTCCGTGCAAGAGCTACTCTCCAATCATTTCGAAAGGAGAAGACCTTGGACCGGATCAACCCGATTTGTGCATAACACAGAATGCTCGTGAGAAAAGCAAATAATATACGCGAAGTTTCACACGTAACTGGTACACCAGAAAGGCTTGGCTAGCTGGATGCAACAAGGTAAATGCTGTCTTCTGTTTTCCATGCTTGCTATTCAAACAGCCGGGGACAGATACGTTGTGCCCGTGGACTGTGAAGGGGGTAAATGACATGAAACATTTGTCCGAAATAATTAAAAAGCATGAGTGCACGAAGGCACACATGACATGTACCATTAAGCTAGCCATGCTAGGCAAAGCTAACATAGCCGTGCAGCTAGATCAAGGGTACAAGATCTCAGTAATAAAGCACAACGAAGAAGTAGACAAGAACAGGCACGTCTTGTCGAAGCTTATTGATTGTGTGAAATTTTGTGGGGTCTTTGAACTGGCTTTGCGTGGCCATGACGAGACTGACAAGTCCGACAACCCCGGCGTTTTTCTGGGTTTAGTTAACCTGCTGGCCTCGTTAGATAGCGTCTTGGTGGAGCACCTTAAAACGGCTACCGTTTTCAAAGGCACCTCAAAGACGGTGCAAAATGAGCTGTTGGACTGCATGTTAGCAGTTACTAAAGATCACATTCTGGAGGAGGTCAAAAATGCCAGTTATTTAGCCATTCAGGCGGATGAGACCACTGATATTTCCACCCACTGCCAGTTAGTCCTTGTGCTACGCTACATCGATCCCCATAACAACGTCCAGGAGCGTTTTTTTTAGTTCATCCCTCTTCAAAATGCGAATGCTGACACAGTTGCCACCGCGCTGATGGAAAGGCTGGGCACTATACTCCCCGATGGACAACAGGGCAAACTAATCGCCCAAGCCTATGCGGTGCAGCGGTGATGAGGGGAGCTAAAGGTGGAGTTCAGCGGAAAGCGAAGGAAGTTTACAGTAGTGCGCACTACATCCACTGCTATGCGCATCAGCTGAACCTAATTATGCAGCAGGCAACATCCCACATCCCCAAAATAAGTGAATTTTTTTCAGACCTTGGTGGATTTGCTGCATTTTTCTCCAGGTCTTTTAAGAGAACTGCGATCCTGGATCAAGTGGTGGCACACAGACTTCCTGGCACTTCCACAACACGATGGAACTTTCACAGTTGTGCTGTTAACACTGTGTATGAGCAGAAGGAGAACATCCTGAAGTGTTTCAAGGCAATCAGAGACTCAGGTGACTTTGATCCCATAACAGTGAGAGAAGCTGGGGGCTTTGTGAGAATGATGGAAGATGACGTTTTTGGCTTTTTCCTGACATTGTTCCACAACATCATGCCACATGTAGACATGCTGTTTAGCCAACTGCAGAAGAGGAACATCGACTCTGTCTACATCAAAGGACTCATCAAGAGGTTCACCAGCAGCATACAGACAATCAGGTAAATCATTATTTACAATGGCTGAGATGTGCTTATTATAGGAAATCTGTGAAACCTAAATGTGATTTAGCTGAACACAATAGACCAACTCATACATACTTGTTTAAATATCTTAAACAGGCTTACTGGAAATGTATATATTATATAACGTTTATAAGGTGTATCTCTGACTACTATTTCAAATAGTCAAACCTAATTTGTCAATTCTTCCCACAATGAGTAATTGTACATGGTTACTTGTGGTTTGGATCAGGGACTCCATTCCTCCTGATCGATCTGTGCAACAGCTGCCCACAACAAAACGGAGGGGACTTGGACATGAAGAGCAACAGCGGTTGGCTAGAGAGGTAAGCAGTAATAGGAACGTGTTCTATAACCAAAAGCTCCTTTCATAATATAGTTAATTTCATATCACAATAATGATACATTTCACAATAAAGCCCATTTTCTGTAAATTCAATAAATAGGTAGGCTAGTTAAAATATCCACATAAAAGGCCTATTGCTTATTACATTCTGAATTGTATACACTTAACAAGGCCTAAACTGCAAAAAGTGTCCCACAGTCTCTACATTTCAAAGGGGATCAAGACAGATCAGAAAAGGTTTAGGCCTCCAGAAGCAACCACAGTGGACAGAAAGGGCCCAACAATAAATGAAAGAAGTGTAAACATAGTCATTAAATGTATATATTAGACCCTCCAGAAAAACGCGATTCTGCGATCGCAGAATTTACCGCATAATCAGCAGAATGGCGCAGATTTTTAAAAGGCCGCATATTTATCAAAAGGCCGCATAATCCCCGCATTTTTCCACACAAAGTTGAGAGAAAAAAAAGTTAATTCGTCTTGACGTGACGTCATCAGCTCGCGCATCACAGAATGTAAACAACACTGTAAAGAGTGAACGTGTGGAGCTCACACGATAGAGAAAACAGCAAGATGAAAAAATCTAATCCATCTCATTTAACGACGAACATTTCTACTAAAGACCGGGCAAAAAGTGGGGGGAAACTATTCTGCACCCCGTGCAACTGTGTCTTGGAGCATAAGAGAAAATCGACGGTGGCGACCCACTTTGATTCATTCAAACATTCGAAAATGCTTTCTGCTGCTGTGGACAAGAAAGCCATTCAACTCACGTTCACCGAGGCATCAACCTCCAAAACCCTTTCAAGGGCTACAAGAAACGAAGTGAGTAGCCTAGAAGATTGAAGCTGGTCAGATAACGAACGAGTAAATGAAAAAAGAATGAGGCGGAGAAGTGTGTGTGTGTGTGTGTGTGTGTGTCAGATTAAAATAGCCCAATTGCTTTTACAATAAATAAACATTGAATGTGTTTAATTCAATAGTAAAGGGGTTTAACGTTAGTGGCAGGTTGTGTGTGAGAGAGAATAAATAAGACAGCCCAATATTTAAAAAAATTGTTATTCTTTTCCCCCGCATATTTAGCATATTTCGCAAATTTCCGCATATTTCACAACTTCCCGCAATTTCACCGCATAAAATCACATAAAAACCCTGCATGTTTGATCGCATAATCAAGGAATTTAGCCCGCATAATCAAGGATTTTTGCCCGCGTTTTTCTGGAGGGTCTAATATATTGTAGTGACTTAATTTTAAACAGTAATATTGTTCTGTTGACGCTCAGATAGATGTCCTGTTATTCTGATAGGTTCCATTCCCAAGAAAGCTCTTTGTTTGTTACACATAGTATAGGGAACACTAATGACATTATGACTGATAGATGTGAAAAGGTGATTCTGTTATTTATTATGTCTTGATTTTTTCATTGTGCATTATTTCATAGGTATGTGATACCATACTGAGTCACGCAAAGGAGAGATTCTCCTTCGCCAAACACCTGATCAGCGCCACCCTCCTGCAAGGAGACCTGTTCGAGCAACACAGCCAAACATTCCCTGAATCAGCGCTGAAAACAACTGTTGAGGCCTACCCTCTACTGGACAAGGCAAAGCTCAAGACGGAACTGTCCCTCGTCTATGACACTGGCCAGTTCAGGGCTTGCAGTCGTGCTGTTAATCTGCTCCAGTTCTTTCTTGACAACAATCTGCAGGAGACATTCACAGAGACTGTCAGTCTTCTGAAGGTTCTTGTAACCACACCCATGGCTACGGCTGAGGCAGAGAGGTGCTTTTCCACTCTGAAAAGGATCAAGACTTTCTTGAGGAACAGCATGACACAGGATCGCCTGAATGCTCTGGCTATGCTGTCAATTGAGAAAAAACTAATTAGCAGCATTCCTGACTTCAACACCAGAGTCATTTCGAGGTTTGCCACTCAGAAGGAGAGAAGGGCAAAATTCCTACACACACACACACACACACACACACACACACACACACACACACACACACACACACACACACACACACACACACACACACACACACACACACACACACACACACACACACAGCCAACCCTTAAAAAAAAGAATTAGTTTTATTAGAGAGACAATTAAACGGCCGCAGAATGTTGTTTATTTTATTTTGCCTTTATTTAACCAGGATAGGTCTCATTGAGAGTAAAACTCTCTTTTTCAAGAGAGTCCTGTGTTGTGAAGTTACTTTTGGATACCAAAGATGTTTTCAATGTTGTTCAACCACAAAGTCCAGGAACATGAGGACTGTTTGGAAACCTGTTGCGTTCGACTCATTCCCCCCAGAGGAACAGTTGTTTATTGTTTCTTTTTGTTTTTATTATTCAAAGCACTAAAAAAGGTGCTATAGGCCAATAAGCTGGATATCACTTTATACATGTATATAGAGAGGAGGTTTCCCATGGTTGTGTTAGAAATTTATTAATAAGTGTGCATTTATCACAGAAGTGATTGTTCTGTCTCCACGTTTGTTGCATTGTCTGTGATGTATTTTCCAACGGTTATAGCTCCTCCTGTCCTGTCCCAGCAACACTACACGGTTTGCAGCTCCACAATATTTTTGGTTTATCTTCAGTGTCGCTTTAAATCTGCTTCCCATCGGACTAAAACCTCCACGAAATCTGAAGACAGATACTTGAAGTTATTTAAACCTTTTGCAAACTTCTTTATGTTCTTTCTTGCTCTAGTCTTGCCAGTTACATTTTACATAACAAATATATTATCATTATGCTAACTGGTTGTTCGTTTGAGATGATGTAGATTTTTCATTTCTGAGTTATTGCTATATTTAAATAAGCCTGTTTGTAAATAATCCTCAGATTAACAAAAACAAGTCTTATACAAATTTAAAGCTCTACGTTTTGTGCTGTGGTTCTTTAAAAAAAAAATTGCATTCATTCACAACCACTTAAATATTTATAATGAATGCTACTAAAAAGATGCTATTAATGACCAGAAACACATTAACTACATAACACATGCAGTTCACTGTAAAGCCACTTGGTGGAGGTGTTGGTTCATAAAACATGAATAGTTTTAAGAAAGAAAAAAACAAAGATCAGTTCTGAGAATACAAATTCTTGGTACAATGTAGATGTTCAGGTTGATAAATAATATTTTCCACACTGAAGATTATGGAGGTATTGATCAGTCTTCTCATATTTTTAAGCCTCAATGTGTCCTCCCCCCCCCCCCCCCCCAACATCACCAGAAGTCATAATTTAAGGAAACAAGAAAACAGTAAAAATATATTTCTAATAAAAAATAATTTAAAAGAACTCATGAAAAATGTAAGGTATGTTGAAACATTTGCTGCTACAATGGACGCAGTTTAAAATCCAGCCTGTACACGTGTCTCCCCCTTTAAAACCGTCATTATCCTTTAAAGTCTAATCTGACCCAAAAGTATTCTTTAAGAAGAAAAAGAACAAAGTCATTGTATTTTATGTTCGAAAATACCATGAAAAAAAAAAACTCATATTATGAAAATATCATGGAGGTCAAAATATGAAAACAGTTATTGTATACACCAGTATGTTGAACAAATCCTAGTCATAGTATAGTATTTCATATATTTTATTAAAAAAGAGTCACAGTGTAGAATGTCTGAACATTTATTTTAAAAGTACTAGTATAGTATGTCAAAAGTATCTTGAAAAAAGTCCAAGTATAGTATGTAGTTAAGAACTATATTATATAGTTTGTCTTTAATGTCAGTATAGGATTTATAAACATATTAAAGAAAGTCAGTTTGTCTAAAAGTTATTGAAAAAGTCATGACATTTCATTTCATTTTTCATTGTGTGTGTGTGCACGTGTGCGTGTGCGTGCGTGTGCGTGTGTGTGTGTGTATGGAAATGGTTTTGAATAAACATATCATGTTAAAAAGTCAAATTGTATCAAGTGCATCAGACAACTCAAATTACTCCATTCAAACCATATTTCTAAATAATTAAAGAATGGTCCTAGTATATAGCCGGGCTTTTTAATAGTTTTTGAATGGGGGCAGTTGATGAACTGATCCAAAATAAGGGCTCAAGAAAAATATGCCTTGAAATATGAGCAATCATGTTAATAGCTACAAATAAAGTAGTGTACTACAAAAACAACATAGGATTGCTTATATTGTATGTTGTAAAAACCTTGACACAAAAATCAGGGAACCACATGCCCAAGGCATTCCTACATTTAGATGACATTCAGAACTCAGTACATGTGAACCATTAAATAATTTAACAATCAACATCAATGTAAGTGCACACACCAGTGCAAACTAAACTAAAAAACAGGCCTGTGTGCATTATGGTTTTGAATAAACACATCAGTATTTAAAAAAAGTCAAGCTATAAAGTGCATCAGACAGCTTAAATTACTCCATGTGAACTATAGCTAGAACTTCACTATTTGTAACTAAAGTAATTTAACCTAAGTGAATCCAACCTAAGGAGTGGGCACTACAGTCAGGAACTAGCTTACTTTTTAACATTCTACTCAAAGGGCCTGTATATACAGGACTGTCTCAGAAAATTAGAATATTGTGATAAAGTTCTTTATTTTCTGTAATGCAATTAAAAAAACAAAAATGTCATACATTCTGGATTCATTACAAATCAACTGAAATATTGCAAGCCTTTTATTATTTTAATATTGCTGATTATGGCATACAGCTTAAGAAAACTCAAAAATCCTATCTCAAAAAATTAGAATAGTTCCTCAGACCAAGTAAAAAAAAAAGATTTATAACAGCAAAACACAATCAAACATTTGAAAATGTCCATTAATGCACTCAGTACTTGGTTGGGAATCCTTTTGCACGGATTACTGCATCAATGTGGCGTGGCATGGAGGCAATCAGCCTGTGGCATTGCTGAGGTGTTATGGATGCCCAGGATGCTTCAATAGCGGCCTTTAGCTCATTAGCATTGTTGGGTCTGGTGTCTTTCAGCTTCTTCTTCACAATACCCCACATATTCTCTATGGGGTTCAGGTCAGGGGAATTTGCAGGCCAATCGAGCACAGTAATGCCATGGTCAGTACACCAGTTACTGGTGGTTTTGGCACTGTGGGCAGGTGCCAGATCATGCTGGAAAATGAATTCCTCATCTCCATAGAGCTTTTCAGCAGACGGAAGCATGTAGTGCTCTAAAATCTCTTGGTACACAGCTGCATTTACTCTGGGCTTGATGAAACACAGTGGACCAACACCAGCAGCTGACATGGCTCCCCAAACCATCGCTGACTGTGGGAACTTCACACTGGATTTCAAGCAACTTGGATTTTGCTCCTCTCCAGCCTTTCTCCAGACTCTGGCGCCTTGACTTCCAAATGAAATACAAAACTTGCTTTCGTCTGAAAAGAGGACTTTGGACCACTGTGCAACTGTCGAGTGCTTCTTTTCCTTAGCCCAAGTCAGACGCCTCTTCCGTTGTCTTGAGTTCAGAAGTGGCTTGACCATGGGAATACGGCTATTGTAGCCCATTTCCCGGACATGGTATATCCAGGTACTGATGGAACTGATGACTGACAGTGGCCAAAATGTTTAGTGTTTATGTTCTGGTGTTCACAAGTGTTTTCTAACAACATATAACATTGGGGTCTGATCATTTCGTTTGCTCTGACCTAGGTTTTATTTCTGGGCAAGGGATATAAAATAAGGGGGAGGGTCTGGAGGGGAAGGTGTTTTGACTCTGGACCCTAGGGTGGGGAAAAGGAAGAGGTAGAGGTTTAATTTGATAGATCTGACTTGATTGTTGTGTTGGTTGAAGGAAGAGACACGGGCGAGGAAGAAGCAGGAAAATAACTTGTTTGTAAAAAGGACAGCGCGTCTTTTCTCTCAAATGTATGTCAGTTTCAAGAAAGATGAGTGGTTTTATGCATGAAGTGCAAAATATCCTGGAACCCTTCAAAAAAGAAAAGCAGGTACAGGTAAAGTATGTTTCACAAACAGCGAGTTGTATGTTGTAATAGTTGTATGTTGATAAAAATCTCTGTGTAGTTTTTCTAAATATAATGAACAAAGTCATAGAGGGAAAGAAATAGCACAGTATGTGGAAAATATGAAAACAGCACGTTGAAAAATGTAATATTATGTTAGAATAACATGAAATAATTCACAGTAAAGCATCTAAAAAACCATTTAAGAAATTCAGGTTATTAAAGTGATCAAAACTGTATTGTTAAATCAGTGTTAAAATCACAAACTTTCCATTTAGAGTTTGATTTTTTAAGAAACTCAATTCATTACAAAATAATTATTATTTTACCAAGTTGTAAAGTTTTTACTTGTTCATAGTCTTAGTATATTATTTCATATATATATATAATTTAAAAAGAGTCAGTGTAAAATGTCCGTACATTTATTTTAAAATTACTAGTATAGTAAGCTCAAAAAAACGGTTTGACTTTGGCAACATGAAAGGTCGGATGGACTTTCAGGGACCTGGGCAGGCGCAGGTGAACAGCTACCGGATTAATAACCTTAGTTATGGGAAACGGACTCACAAATCTCGGAGCCCGCTTCCTGGAGGCCACACATAGGGGTACATATCTTGTCGATAGCCAAACCTTTTGCCCGGCTCTGTAGGCAGGTGCCGGACGACGATGTCGATCTGCTGCCCTCTTCATGCGAGCAGCACTCTTCAGGAGAACCTGGCGAGCTCCTGCCCAGACTCCGCGTCACCGCCTCACCAGGGCATGTGCTGACGGTACAGTCACTTCCTTCTCTACATCTGGAAAAAGAGGAGGTTGGTAACCATAGGCGCAGTGAAAAGGGGAGAGACCCGTGGCAGATGTAGGTTGGGTGTTATGGGCATACTCCACCCATATCAAATGCTTGCTCCAAGTTGTGGGATTCTGAGACACCAGACACCGTAAACATGTCTCCAGTTCCTGGTTGATCCTCTCTGACTGACCATTAGCCTGTGGGTGGTAACCAGATGCGAGGCTGGGAGTGGCTCCTATCAGGCTGCAGAATTCCTTCCAAAACTGGGAAACGAACTACGGCCCACGATCTGACAAAACATCTCGAGGAAATCCATGCAGCCTGAAAACATGAGACAAGAGCACTTCTGCTGTCTCTTTAGCAGAGGGAGATTTGGGCATGGGGATAAAGTGAGTCATTTTGGTGAATCTGTCAACAACAGTGCAGATGGTGGTGTTAACTGCAGAGGGCGGCAGTCCAGTGACAAAATCCAGGGAGATGTCAGACCATGGGCGGCTTGGAATGGACAAAGGTTGCAGTAGACCCATAGGAGACTGGGTAGAGGTCTTATTCCGAGCACAGGTAGTGCAGGCTGCCACATATTCAGTAACCTCCTTCTCCATTTTAGGCCACCAATACCTTTGCTTGATCATGTACATAGTTCATTCGACACCTGGATGACATGCTAATACAGATGTGTGAGCCCAGTGAATCACGTCAGAGCGGAAAGATGGGGGAACAAAGAGGCGTTTAGGGGGGCAACCACTGGGTACGGTTTTTCCCTCTAAGGCTTGATTTACCTTGGCCTCAATTGGCCATGTCACCCCTCCTATCACCTGAGTGGGCGGTAAAATGGACTCTGTCTCCTTGGAAAGAGCCTATGGGTCAAAAAGCCTGGATAACGCGTCTGGTTTGGCGTTCTGTGAGCCAGGACGGTAGGAGAGAGTGAAGTTAAACCTATTGAAGAATAAGGTCCATCGTGCCTGCCTGGAGTTTAACCTCTTAGCCTTGCGTATGTACTCAAAATTTCTGTGGTCTGTCCACACAACAAATGGCTGTTTTGCCCCTTCTAGCCAGTGCCTCCACTCATCCAGTGCTACCTTCACGGCTAGTAACTCTCTATTGCCTACATCATAGTTCCGTTCAGCCGCAGTCAACTTACATAAAGTTGATTGTCCAACAACTTTCTTAATACTTGGCGAACATGTGAAACGTGTGAATCTTCATCACGGGAAAAAATCTAAATATCATCAAGATAGACAAAAACAAAATGATTCAAAAACTCCCTCAACACATCATTTATGAGAGCCTGAAAAACGGCAAGTGCGTTTGTTAGAACAAAAGGCATTACCAGGTATTCATAATGTCCGCTTGGAGTGTTAAAACCAGTCTTCCACTCGTCCCCCTCCCGTATCCTTACCAATGGGTAAGCGTTACGCAGGTCAAGTTTTGAAAAAACTCTAGCACCTTTCAAAAGTTCAAACGCTGAGATCATAAGCGGAAGGGGGTACCTGTTCTTAATGGTTATGTCGTTTAGGGGGCTGTAGTCGATGCAGGGTCTCAGGGATCCACCCTTCTTCCCGACGAAGAAAAACCCAGCTCCGGCGGGAGATGACGAGGCCCGTTTTGAGAGAGCTGTCTATGTACTCCCTCATAGACTCTCTCTCTGGAGCTGAGAGAGAGTACAGTCTTCCCTTTGGCAAGGGGGACCCAGGCAGGAGATCGATGGCGCAGTCATAAGCGCGATGAGGAGGAAGAGATGTCGCTTTCGTCTTATTGAACACCTCCTTGAGATCTCGGTAGCAGCTGGGCACGTTTGAAATGTCAGGGAAGTCTGAGTCCTGGTTCTTTTCATCTTCCCTGTCAGTGTCTATAATGGGCTCTCTAACCGTTTCAGTAGTTTTACCCCTGAAACACGAATGAGAGCATTCGCTTCCCCACCCCAAAACTTTACCAGTCCGCCAATCAATGTGAGGGTTATGTTTGCACAACCAGGGATAGCCCATAATTACTGCATGCTGTGCAGAATCAAACAGATGAAAAGTCATATGCTCCGTGTGTTCATAATCAATGGTTATTTTAAGAGGCATGGTTTTACGAGTTACTTTGCACATGAGAGTACCGCCCAGGGCGCTAGCTTCAAGTGTCTGAGTCAATGGCACGGAGGCAATTTTCAAACGTTTAGCTAACCCCCAGTCCATAAGATTAGCGTCAGCCCCTGAATCTACAAGTACTTTCAAAGCTATGCTGTGCTCACTATTACTAACCTCAGCCTCGGTCATTGATCGTGAAGGGAAATCTGTGGTTGTCAATCGGCTCACCAGCACCCTCCGTCTTACTGGTGAGCCCCGTCTTTTAACGGGCAGGCTCCCAGGAAATGTCCCTGCTTCCCACAGTAGAAACATAAACGCTCCCAGACACACCGCTGCTTTTCCTTGGGAGACAGCCTGGCCCTTCCGAGCTGCATGGGTTCCTCTTCTGTGTTCCACGAAGCAGGTTTCACGGTAGAGGAGGGATTGTGGGTCCGAAATCCGGGTCGTAGTGGAGATCGTGCAGGAGGTGACGCTTTCCTGGCTTTCTCCCTCCGTCGCTCTTGCAGCCGAGTGTCTGTGCGTATAGCCAAGGCGATCATACTGTCCAAATCTGGCGGAAGATCAAGAGGAATAAGAAGATCCCGCACACAGTCACAGAGTCCGCTGAAAAACATGTCATATAGTGCGTCTTCATTCCAACCACTGTCCGTGGCCAAAGTACGAAATATATATATATATATATGTTGCACTGTTGGAGGAGCCTGTGACCTACGTTTTTCATTGACATATCTACACTGTAGCTAATGGGCAGATTAGAATAAAGCCTTGAAACTTGAAATTATCAAAACTGCATTGTCTCACGTAAACACCCCTAAAAAAAATCACAAACTGCCTTTAAAGAAACCCAATTCCTTACAAAGTACTTCATATTCTACCAAGAAACCGAATTCCTTACAAAGTACTTACTATTCTACCAGTTGTAAAGTGTTGCACAGTTCAAAGTGTATCTAAAAGTATCTTAGTAACACAATCAAAAGCAAAAAAAAAGCATTAATGTTAACAAAGCATCAAATGGCTGACTCCTGAGATCCTTAATGTCCCCCTAACATGACACTTAGACTATGTACATCATCCAGGGATCAACACCAGTAAATACAACTCTCTTTGTCCGATCTTCAAGCTTCAAAGGGCGGCATCATGAGCTCCATAATGTCCCCCTAACATGGGATTTAGACTATCTACATCATCCAGGGAAACATACCAGTAAATACACCTCTCTTTATCAGCTCCAAGAGCCTTGAAGGGCTGACTCAAGAGAGAGAGTGGGAGGGAGGTGTCTGAGGGAGTGTGTGTGAGAGAGAGAGAGAGGGGGTGGGAGGGGTAGCAAGCAGGGGTGGAGGAAGGAGAAAAGAAAGGGGGAGATATGATTTTTAGATTTTGTTTTAAAATAAATTTGCCAAGATGACCCTTTTAATCCCTCTTAACACTCCAGGGCTCATATAACCGTAAACGAGTCGCTATGTCATATTATTAATAAAGAACACTATCTTATAGCAGGCCATCGTATAGCTTATATATATTATATATTTATTTATAAAACGGACAAGTCAAATCAAGCAATCTGATTGGTTCTTAGCCGTGATATACTGAGCGTATACCACGGGTAGAATTGTAAGTTACTTTTCACAACAAGTCAGTATCCCTCCGCGCCTGAGACAAACAGTATACAGTTGGGCTGCAGTTTGCTTTTCAAACTGGAACAAGAAAGCAGCGGAGAAGTAACGGGGCAGAAACCCTCCTTTTTGACGCAGCGGTCCAGACATAGACATCAAACGGCAAAACATATTCAGAATGCAGTTCCTTTAGCACTAGGGCAGGGATATCTAGATACTCTCCAAGGTTTGACATAATGAATTGTGCTACTTTTAAAGCAAGCAACGATGTTTTCAAATCTGTAATCAAAGAGGTCCGCAAAAACGCTATCGACCAATCAGATTGCTTGATTTGACTTGTCAGTTTTACAAATATATTTACATTTCTTCCGTGACGAAACAAACTTACAAAGCATAAGATGGAAACATTTAAGATTAACTTCGACCTCCGGGGGGGTCTTAATATGGAGGAGTGGATTGAGCAGTGCCTATCTCCAGAAAAAAAAGCACCTAAACGATAACATGCAGAGCTACGTGAAGAGCAGGTAGACCAACTGGAAAAGTACCACCATTCAAAAGCTTTCTGATGCAGGTCTTGAAACAAAGCAGAGAAATTATGACCGTTAGTGGCCACAGGTGCAAAAGCTCTCTCCAGAGCTACTGGAAGCCCAATCTCGGGAACCGGAGAAAGTGGAGCAATATTCTCGCCACGCCAAGCAACAGCCTAGATTAGAGCCTCAACCTATACAAGTAACCACGTATGCCATGCTACTGATGCTGGACAGTTTTTCAGTGGCTGCACAATAAACGGCAACATAGAAAAATGAATGTAAATAAATAGCCAAATAATGGATCAACGCTCTAATATGTTCGCTAGCTGTTAGTGTTGTTGCATAGCAACCACCTCGCACTAGGTTTCGTGCAGAAGGCAACGGAGGGACTATTTTATTTTGAACATCATTATTTATTAATAAAAACTATTTAAATTAGAGTGTGTATTTTTCTTTCATATTGCCACACTTGGTAACCGTTTTATAAAAGCAATAGCTCACTTCAGCCCGTGATATATGTTCATTATATCACAGCTAAGGGGGTTGTCGACCCTCCGCTTCGCGTCGGGCCGAACCACGCCCCTTAGCTGTGATATAATGAGCATATACCACGGCCTGTCGTGAGCTATTGCTTAAATATATACTGTATATATAGATATAGCCATCTTATAGTAGGCTATACTATTTGGTTGATCATTGACCGATCGTGACCTAGTGAGATATTAACAGGGTTCACATGAAAGGGCTGATCAAGTCTTACATGTTGATATCAAGTCTTATCATCCCCTGTTGCGCCATATCCTTATCACGGCTATATCTGGTTTATCATTGACCGATCATGACCTAGTAAGATATTAACAGGGGGTTATATTTGGTTTATCATTGACCGATCATGACCTAGTAAAATATTAACAGGGTCACATCAAAGGGCTTATCAGCCGCTATGGGGCAACATTTTGCACAAACAAGTCATAAAAGATAAGGGGGGTTCAAAGGTGACCTAGTAAAATATTAACAGGGTCACATCAAAGGGGCTTATCTGCCGCTACAGGGCAATGTTCACACAAACAAGTCATAAAAGATAAGGGGGTCAAAGGTCAGAATAGATAAGAGGGTCAAAGGTCTGATTTCAGAGTGACAGGTGACACTTCAAAGGTATTTTGGAGGAGGGACTTCCGGTTTGGGAGGCGGGACTTCCGGTTTTAGGGTCATAAATCATTCCTTATCAGGGTCATAAATCAAAATCGGACATTTGCTGGGGTCTTATAACTACTGCTGTTCTCACATAATCAGCCCATGCAAAGACAATGTTAAATTGAGCGAAATGAGGAATGGCTAAAATGTATGATCTGTTTGGTATTTTGAAAAATAAAAAGTATAAATATTCCTTATATAGGTATGGTCCTACACTATATTATTCAAATATAGCATGATAGGTCCACTTTAAGATAAGACCTGTGAGATTGCGTATCAAGGTGATCATGATTATGCATCACTAAAAGTAAAGTTACACAAAAATGTGCAAAGTGTTCTCTGCATTCTCTGCATTCCAAACAGCTTTTGTTTTGCTGTTGAATCTTGTTCGCTGTTGTTAGTGGATTGGATGATTTAAGTCTGAAACGAGACATATTGGTCAATGTATCCAATTAATATCAGCAGCCGCAGTGTTGCTGTGTGTGGAAGAACCACATTTTTGACACATTTTTCATGGGCACAACCCACATACTCAGCTCTGCGGCTCATTCCACAAAGGCATGTCCCTCATACATGTGGCACCCACCTTTTCAAAGGGAAACAAACAGGCTTTCCAACAGTATACGATTTATTGCCAAGAAGACACATATTTCCTTACTTTTGTGCTACGTTTATCAGCATTTTCAGAATTGCTCGTTTGCTAATTTAACAGTCTTTTCTAGTAGTGAGTTATGTGTCATGTTCAGTTCATTTTACTAAGTGATAGGTTGTCTACATTCAAACCTTTATTTAGACAGATTATACATACCTGTATAACATTATGTTTAGTTGTTACTCAGAAGCCTTTATGTTAGCTAAAGCAATACTATGGTATTACAGCCCTGTGTAGTTATATTTTCTGGCAAAATTACGATCCCAGTCTGCAGTTCTTAATGAGGAATGGACACATATATTGTAGAGGATGTGTTATGTATGTGGTTATAATGTAGTTGCTTGCAGTCGCTTTTTAGGCAATCTAATGAAGGAAAACACAGTTAAGACTGTGAATAAATGACACTGTGATCTGGTGCTGCGCTTCTCAGAGACTGCTGATTTATTAGTCCTGCTGCCTTCTGATTGCCTTCTGATGCTGAAACAATTTCATAAAGAGGTTTTCCTACTATATACCAGCATTGGGCAGCAGATACTGTGAGAATCCTTGACATGAATTTGATCGATGCAGACTGGTTTACAAACTCTTTTTCTTTGCCAAATGATAATGTGACGATAATGTCATGATAAAAAGTTCACGGTACGATATTTATCGCGATATTGAAAAGTAAAGGAAAAAAATGTGAATTTTCTTTTTGTTTTATTTTTTTACTTGATTTTTTTTTTCTTTATTAAATAATAAATCTGATTTGTACAGCATTTTAGTAGGATAGAAGTATTTTAAAGTGTCAACAATATAATAATCTGACCCTGCAATAGAATAATTCATATATCATACTGTACATCACTACAAAATATGCTGGAGAGAGTGTTAATTCCTTGTTCGTTGTCAGGGACCAAGCAGTAAGGCAACAGGACACAGGAGTTGTTTAATCTGTTATTTTATTTTCCCATAAATCCAAAACAAACATTATAAATCAAGAATCTCTAATAACTAGGCCTATACAAGAAGGTCAACAGAAAACACATCTTATGAATATAACACCAACTTAACTGAACTCCTAAAAGGAAAAAACCCAATTGGCTTCTTGCAGTATTTATCCGTCCTCACAGGGCCATGGGAAGTAGGGGTGCTGAGGGTGATGCAGCACCCCCTGGTGGAGGACAGGAGATCTGCATTTCCACAAGATTAAATACAAATATAATAAAAAAAATAAAAAATGTTCAGCCTTGATGTAATTTCATAACATTCACATTCATAATTAAGTAAAGATAACACCCTTTTCACCCTGGTTACATTTTCCATTTGCCCTGTACGATGGGCGCTGTAAGTGATGAAAGTGGGGGATGTTGGCTTATCAGGCGCCCGCAGGTCACAGCCAAAGTGAGCGACCATTGTATGAGGAAGAAAATAATCACATTCAGGACTTGCTGCAAAAAGGCTTCATTCGTAAATCTGCCTCACCATATGCTTCCCCTTTGGTTTGTGTGAGAAAAATGGATGGAAGTTTAAGACTGTGTATTGACTACAGGGGGCTGAATAAAAAGACAATGCCAGATAGGCACCCCATACCACGCATACAGGAGATACTTGATGGACTCGGTGGAAATGAGTGGTTCAGCGTACTGGACCAAGGCAAAGCTTACCACCAAGGTAGCATCAGTGAAGATTCAAATAAGTACACTGCTTTTACAACTCCATGGGGACTGTATGAATGGAATAGAATTCCATTTGGCCTCGCAAATGCACCTGCAGCCTTCCAGCACAGTATGGAAGAGAGCCTAGAAGGTCTCAGAGACAAAATATGCATTCCATATTTAGACGATGTCTTAGTCTACAGCAAAACATTTGAACAGCATGTGGAGGACTTGCGCTCTGTTCTCAGGCGACAGCAAGCCTGGGGAATTAAGCTTAGACCAGACAAATGTGAACTGTTCAAAAATGAGGTGCGTTATGTTGGAAACGTGATCTCTGCTTCTGGTTACAAAATGGACGAAAGGGAAGTATCTGCAGTTAGAGCACTAAAGGCTAAACCCCCCACTGACATTAAAGAGTTGCGTACACTTCTTGGTTTCCTAGGCTATTATAGAGGCTATTTGCAAGACTTCTCTCGCCATGCAAAATGTCTGTATGACTTACTCTCAGCCAATGTAACTCCAATTCCCAATTCAAAGTGTAAGTCTCAATCAGCTAGACAGGGTCATGCTCCCCCAAATCAGAAATTAGTTTGGTGTGACACCCACCAGAAAGCCTTAGACTTTCTAGTTGATGTTTTAACTAACCCATCGGTAATAGCTTACCCCAGGTTTGAGGATCCACTTATCTTGCATGTAGATGCTTCGGAAGATGGGCTTGGAGGAGTTCTATATCAGAGAAAGGAAGGCAAACTAAAAGTTATAGGCTATGGCTCACGAACATTGACACCAGCAGAAAAAAACTATCGATTGCATTCAGGGAAACTGGAGTTTTTAGCACTGAAGTGGGCTGTAACAGACAGATTTATTGTTTTATGCTCCTTCTGTTACAGTACACAGTGATAACAATCCTGTCACTTATGTCCTGAGCACAGCTAAACTGAACACAACTGGACATCGCTGGGTGTCTGAGCTGGCTGACTTCAACATAAATTTGAAATACTGCCCAGGAAAAAGCAACACAGACCCAGACTTCTTGTCCCGCATACCTGCGAGTATGGACTTCTACATGAGGGAGTGCACAGAGCAATGCTCTCCTGAAGTGTTCTGTGCAATAATTCACGCAGCTGAGACACAAAAACAATGTGAGGTGGACTGGATCTCAGCTATAACCTGCAGCCCACATATTCAGGAGGTAACTGCAGATAGACATTAAAATATCGCAGCAGGAGTTACTGCAGGCCCAGTCTCAAGATCCTGCCATATCCGTGTACTCAACCTGAAGAAGTTGGGAGACAGACCAGACAGGAAGCTCATGAAGTTGGAAACAGCACAAGTTAAGCAACTGTTACATGAATGAAAAAAACTATTTGTTTCAGAAGAGGGTGTGTTGAAACGCAAAACTGCAACATGTACGCAAATTGTGCTTCCAGAGCAGTATAGAGGACCTGTGTACAGGTACCTTCACTGTGAAATGGGTCATTTGGGGGTGGAACAAGTTTTACACCTCGCACAAGACAGGTTTTATTGGCCTGGGATGCAGAAAGACATTGAGTTTTTCATCACTCAGGTTTGCAAATGTAACATCCAAAAAAAAACTACAATGCATGTCAGAGCCCCTATGTGTCATGTACCTGCAACAGCATCATTTGAAATGGTATCCATAGATTACCTTCACCTTGAAAAAAGCAGGGGAGGGTAGGAATATATTTTAGTGATAATTGATAACTTCACAAAATTTGCCCAGGCATATCCAACCCGAAACAAATCAGGTAAAACTGCAGCTGAGAAAATCTTTAATGATTTTGCATTGAAATGTGGTTTTCCTGTTAAAATACATCATGATCAGGGTAGATAATTTGAGAACCAGCTTTTCAGACAACTGCAGAAGTACTCAGGAATCAAACATTCAAAAACAACTCCTTACCACCCACAGAGGAACCCGGCGGAAAGATTTAACCAAACTTTGCTTTCAATGCTGCGGAGTTTGGATGAAGAGATAAAGGGAAACTGGATTGACTATGTAACTAAAGTGGTACATGCTTACAAATGTACAACCAGTGGAGCAACTGGTTATTCCCCATTATATCAGCTTTTTGGGAGAAAGCCCCGTCTGCCAATTGATTTAATCTTTGAGATAAATGATGGGGAAGGATGTAATTCAGATCATGAGTATGCTCAAAAATGGCAGCAACAAATGAAAGAGGCTTATGAAATTGCATCCATAAATATTCAAAAGACTACAGCAAGAGAGAAAAAAAGCTTTGATAAAAAAAGGCAAAGCGCAGTGCTTTCACCAGGCGACAGGGTCCTTGTGAGGAATATGTCTGAGCGTGGTGGACCCGGAAAGTTACGCTCATACTGGGAAGATAAGATACACATTGTAGTCTCTCGGAAAGGAGAAAGGAGCCCGGTCTATGAGGTAAAACCAGAACGTGGAACAGGAAGAAATAGGATCCTCCATCGCAACATGTTGATGTCATGTAATGCTTTGCCACTTGAGGAACCAGCACAAAGGATGGTACAAAGACAATCAAAGAAAAAGCAAAGGAAAGCACAGCAGGATGTTGAACCATGTGTTAAACCAGGTGAAACAGAGGAGTAAGCAAGCTCAGATGAGGATAAGTATGATTGGGCTAATAGGTTGAGACATCGACATCATCTGTCTGAAGAGCAGGATGCTTCACCTCCAGCCTTTCCTAACACAACACATCAGCCTCAGCTAGACGTTGACGCAGAGGAGTTCAGAATGGAGAATCCTATGCAGATGTTTATGGACAATAACAGTGGTGCGCAGGTTCAGTCACAATTTATGTAAACACATATTTCCAAGGCACTCCTTTATAATTATTGGGATAAACAGGTTTGAAATCATTCCAATGTATACTATAGGACAGTAACCAAAAATATCCTTTAAAACTTGAGAGATAATAAATAAATGTTAAGGTAAAATAAGATATGAATGAACAACACAAATAAAATAAGTTGCATTCATTTGTTATTGGCTATGGTAGATTATTGGTTATGTTCACATACTTATTTGATTACATCCACTTGTCTAAGATGACAACAGAGACTTTCGACCCAAAACCAGCTGTTGACTTGTAGATGCAAGCAGCTAGTCGCAGACTCAACCAGAGAGAAAGTAGTAGGGCTACATCTTCAGCTACCATGTCTGACAGAGGAAGACAGTGAGGAGAACAGTGAGGAGAACAGGAAGGTAGTGATGACAGCTTGTAGGATTACTGGCCGTGCTAATGTTGTCTTGTCTTCACCTCTGCATGTGTGTTCTGTGTTCACCTCTGCATGTGTGTTCTGTGTTCACCTCTGCATGTGTGTTCAGTGCCGTGTGTCTGGCAAATAAAGTCAAGACCCCCTCAAATGTTATGGTATATTTCATTTTTAAGGATGAGCACCAAGCAACATCTCCAGGTGCTCCTTTGAGAACCAGGACAAAATAGTTATGTGCACCCCTGACTATAATAGTGAAATGTGAAGGACATTTAAAAACATTTACTTGTTTTCAAGCCACTGCCATACAGTAGGTAATGTGAATGTCAATGTAATGTGTTTTGATCCGAAAGTTCCATTATCAATGTTGTGCTATGAATGATATTGTTGAGGACAACATTTAGTTTGCAGGGGAGGAATGTAGCACTCATAAGGTTGAGGTTGTCTACCTGCACATGCATATTTATACCACAAGGGGGCAGATCACCTGATGGTTCATCATTGTTTCATGCTGGAGATGAACCAAGCCCCCAGGAAGTGCGCCGGACTTAGATGAAAATATTCGTGATGGCCAAACGGCGGTACTACACTTCCGTTTGGTTGCCAGGCCCGGGAAAACACTTTTTTCCATTGATTTACATGGGGAAAGAGTGGTCTGTAAATCGTTGGATAATTGTTATCAAACTAAATAAACTACCCAGTATGAACACTTGTATAGCCCTTATTAAAAACATTAATTCCTCAAGTTGTAAAAATGTGCTAATAACGTTATTCTGAGTTATTTCCCTCTGCATTATGAACGCGCTTCTAACCCACGGGACCGCGCCGCCCAGCACCTTCATGTTACGTGTTCAGCACTACATGCGTTTATCTTTACCCATTGATGCACAATAAGAACGGACCCATATCGTCTTACTGACATCCCACAGAGCTGTAATAATGGATATATTGCACATGTTTGCTGTAATTCATCATTAGTAAAATATTATACTACATGGGCTGTATGATTAAACCCTGGATCTCCAAATCCATCATAATAACAAACCATTACCATATTGTCATGAACGCGCGGTGCTGTTACGTGTACGCAAATTGACGTGCTTGATGTGAACGAGCATTTTGGTTAAAGTTGCGCATGCGCTATGAGCGCACATACGGGTATTTCTCAGGCATGCCGGGTAATCTGTGACGTTTTGCTCTCTCAAAAGTTGGGCCATTTTATCATCATGCGCTAATGAGCAACTCTCATAGGAATGAATGAGGCCCCGCCTCCCACGCTGTATCCAGTTCTTATTATACATCCATGAGATGAACAGAAGAAGTGTGTCTGTGTGTTGTGCTTTGAGATAGTTTGAGATGCTGACATCTTGCAAATGTGCCTTGTGGAATTTAATAAATGAACGTTTTTCTACATCTATAATACCCTTGCGGTCTGAGTGGTGTAACACACACATAAAGTTCCAATATGCAAATCATATTTGCCATGCAAGATTACGCTATACAAAATAATATTTAGCCTCACAATATAGACATTTTTAAACGCTAACTTTCTAAATAGGCCCCCCCATTTCCTGTTGCTATGTCTGCTAATGCAGTTGCTGATAGTATGTAAACCTGGACCAAAGCTGTTGCGCTAGAAACAGAATGCAATTAAAAAAAGGTTTATATTCTAGCAATACTGGCTGTCTTAACAGCATAGGCATCACGTCCCTTATGGTCAGTGTTGGGCAAGTTACTTCCAAAATGTAATATATTACATATTACTTATTACTGTCTTTTGAAAGTAATAATTTACGTTACAATATTACTGGCTCTGAAATGTAATGAGTTACACTACTTTAGTTACTTTTGTAGTTACTTTCACCAAAATAACCACAAAAGAATGGCTAGGTATTTTAAATGCTGAAATGTAGTTTAGTGCAGCTCATTATACACTGAACAAAAATATAAATGCAACAATTTGTTTTTGCTCCCATTTTTCATGAGATGAACTCAAAGATCTAAAACATTTTCTGTATACACAAAATAACCATTTCTCTCAAATATTTTCACAAATCTGAAAAAATCTGTCCATCCCACGACACAGGTGTGGCATATCAATATGCTGATTTTTTAGTTTCACCCTAACCCTAAACCTATTTAGAGGCAATGGACGTCCACTCTAGGGAGACTTCAGAGAGTGGTGCGGTTACCCAAAGTGACACACCTAATTTTACCCAGGGAAAAGTGGTGAAAATTAGAAAATGGTTCCGAAAATAGTGCCTCATAATGCGGGTAGAGTCCCCTGCCAGCTCCCCTTACATTCCTTAGGTGGTGCGTGTCGCCATATTGACACGACGTCCAAATGAAATACAACGGCCGCATGCGAGATGGACAGAAATAAATCCAGCCTAACCGCTTTCGCCAGGGCACGCTAAAAATGATCCAGGGTGATGCACATTACTTTTCTACCCAGCAAAAGGTCTCTGAAAGGCGGGGAAGGTGTTACTGCAGCCCCCCCCCCCCCCCCCCTCCCTAGTCACTGCTGTCAGGGCCTCAGACTCACAGGCACACACACATGCAGAGATTCAGGGCGGTGCACATGGCTTTTTTACCCAGCAATAAGTCTCTGAAAGGCAGGCAAAAGTTGTGTGGATAGAGGCAGAGCACACGTGAGGTACGTGAGTGTTAAAAGTGCATTAAACTGTTTTAATCCGACAGCCGCTGATGTGCACGGAAGTCTGTCCGTTTCGTTAACATTTGAATAGCCACATGGATGGAAATCCGTCCATTTCGTTAACATTTGACTCACGAAATGGACAAGCAGGTAAAAACAGCAGAGTCGCTGCGGTTAGGTTCTCAGAATCACAGGCACACACACAAGCAGAGATCCAGGGTGACACACACAGCTTTCCTGCCCAGCAATAGGTCTCTGAAAGGCGGGGAAAAGCGCTGAGAACAGAGGGGGTGAGAGCGCGCAGCACGAAACAGCAGCAGCGGGGAGACCCACGGATGGCGCACACCCAGAGCAGAGGACAGGCTGCTTCATATCACACTATTACCCAGGAAATGAGCTGGAATCGTGGGTACGCTGAGTGTTAAAAGTGCATTAAACTGGTTGTAATTCAACGGGACGGAAGTCTGTCCATTTCGTTAACATTCGACACACGAAATGGACGAGAAGTAAACACAGCAGAGCCGCTGCTGTCAGGGCCTCAGACTCACAGGCACACACACATAGAGAGATCCAGGACGGTGCACATG
Source organism: Notothenia rossii (assembly GCF_949606895.1). Classification (NCBI taxonomy): domain Eukaryota; kingdom Metazoa; phylum Chordata; class Actinopteri; order Perciformes; family Nototheniidae; genus Notothenia; species Notothenia rossii. The sequence continues at coordinate 31,418,954 of NC_136901.1, read as the reverse complement.
GCTTTTTTACCCAGCAATAAGTCTCTGAAAGGCGGGGAAAGTGTTCCTGTAGCCCCTCCATAACGGTAATAATGATTATAAATCATTTCCAGGGCAGAAAGCGGGTTTTAGAAGTGTAAAAACTACTTTAAACCGTTTGAAATGACTCCGTGGTGCTGATGGAAAGCAGGCAGAAACAAATGGATTATTTTACCCAGGAATAAGTGTTTGCAAGGCGGGAAAAGTGTTCCTGCAGCCCCGTCCATAATGGTAATAATGATTAGAAATGATTTCCAGGGCAGAAAGCGTTTTTTAAAAGTGTAAAAAACGATTTTAAACCGTTTAAAAAGCACAAAGTGATTTGAGTGCAGTTCTCATTTGTCCCCACACGAGGACGCATCATCCCAGGGAGCACAGTGCATTAACAGTAAAAAATACAACAACAAAAAAGGCAGATCAATGGATTTAAAGTGCAGGGAAGCTCCGCACCACACACAGGTACATTCATAAATCCCCACCATAGTGACAACGGTGATTTAAACTAGTTTCTGCGGGGAAAAGAGTGCTAAAATCGGATTAAACCCTGCTAGCAGTGTGGTAAAACTCTGATTGTTTCAGAGACCCATAGTAATGATACGATGGACCATTTACATCCAAAATTATCCATTTAAAGTCATGTGTAGGGGGACAACTGTGGAGAGGAGCCTGAAAATGACTCTGCAGCAACCCGGAGAAGCAGGCTAAGATACCCCCCCACAGAGCGCACCCAGAGGACAGGCTGCGTCACCTCACTTTGTAACCCAGGAAAGGAGCAGGAATCCTGGGTATGTGAGTGTTAGAAGTGCATTAAACTGTTTTAATTCGACAGCCGCTGATGTGCACGGAAATCTGTCCGTTTCGTTAACATTTGAATGACGAAATGGACAAGCAGGTAAAAACAGCAGAGTCGCTGCTGTTAGGGCATCAGACTCAAAGGCACACACACGTGCAGAGATACAGGGCAGTGCACATGGCTTTTTTACCCAGCAATAAGTCTCTGAAAGGCGGGAAAAAGTTGTGTGAATAGAGGCAGAGCGCAGCGGCAGGCAGGCAGAGCGCAACAGCAGCAGCAGCAGGCATAGAGGAGCAGGCTGCGATACCCCCCCCCCCTCCCACACAGAGCGCACCCAGAGGACAGGCTGCATCACCTCACTTTGTAACCCAGGAAAGGAGCAGGAATCCTGGGTACGTGAGTGTTAAAAGTGCATTAAACTGTTTTAATCCGACAGCCGCTGATGTGCACGGAAGTCTATCCGTTTCGTTAATATTTGAATAGCCAAATGGATGGAAATCCGTCCATTTTGTTAACATTTGACTCACGAAATGGACAAGCAGGTAAAAACAGCAGAGTCGCTGCGGTTAGGGCCTCAGAATCACAGGCACACACACATGCAGAGATCCAGGGTGACGCACACGGCTTTCCTGCCCAACAATAGGTCTCTGAATGGCGGGGAAAAGCGCTGAGAACAGAGGGGGTGAGTGCGCGCAGCGGGGAGACCCCACGGATGGCGCACACCCAGAGCACAGCAGAGTCGCTGCTGTCAGGTTCTCAGAATCACAGGCACACACACATGCAGAGATCCAGGGTGACACACACAGCTTTCCTGCCCAGCAATAGGTCTCTGAAAGGCGGGGAAAAGCGCTGAGAACAGAGGGGGTGAGAGCGCGCAGCACGAAACAGCAGCAGCGGGGAGACCCCACAGATGGCGCACACCCAGAGCAGAGGACAGGCTGCTTCATATCACACTATTACCCAGGAAATTAACTGGAATCGTGGGTACTCTGAGTGTTAAAAGTGCATTAAACTGGTTGTAATTCAACGGGACGGAAGTCTGTCCATTTCGTTAACATTCGACACACGAAATGGACGAGAAGTAAACACAGCAGAGCCGCTGCTGTCAGGGCCTCAGACTCACAGGCACACACACATAGAGAGATCCAGGACGGTGCACATGGCTTTTTTACCCAGCAATAAGTCTCTGAAAGGCGGGGAAAGTGTTCCTGTAGCCCCTCCATAACGGTAATAATGATTATAAATCATTTCCAGGGCAGAAAGCGGGTTTTAGAAGTGTAAAAACTACTTTAAACCGTTTGAAATGACTCCGTGGTGCTGATGGAAAGCAGGCAGAAACAAATGGATTATTTTACCCAGGAATAAGTGTTTGCAAGGCGGGAAAAGTGTTCCTGCAGCCCCGTCCATAACGGTAATAATGATTAGAAATGATTTCCAGGGCAGAAAGCGTTTTTTAAAAGTGTAAAAAACTATTTTAAACCGTTTAAAAAGCACAAAGTGATTTGAGTGCAGTTCTCATTTGTCCCCACAGGAGGACGCATCATCCCAGGGAGCACAGTGCATTAACAGTAAAAAATACAACAACAAAAAAGGCAGATCAATGGATTTAAAGTGCAGGGAAGCTCCGCACCACACACAGGTACATTCCTAAATCCCCACCATAGTGACAACGGTGATTTAAACTAGTTTCTGCGGGGAAAAGAGTGCTAAAATCGGATTAAACCCTGCTAGCAGTGTGGTAAATGTCTGATTGTTTCAGAGACCCATAGTAATGATACGATGGACCATTTACATCCAACATTTTCCATTTAAAAGTCATGTGTAGGGGGACAACTGTGGAGAGGAGCCTGAAAATGACTCTGCAGCAACCCGGAGAAGCAGGCTAAGATACCCCCCCAAAGAGCACACCCAGAGGACAGGCTGCATCACCTCACTTTGTAACCCAGGGAAGGAGCAGGAATCCTGGGTATGTGAGTGTTAAAAGTGCATTAAACTGTTTTAATCCGACAGCCGCTGTTGTGCACGGAAATCTGTCAGTTTCGTTAACATTTGAATGACGAAATGGACAAGCAGGTAAAAACAGCAAAATCGCTGCTGTTAGGGCATCAGACTCAAAGGCACACACACGTGCAGAGATACAGGGCGGTGCACATGGCTTTTTTTACCCAGCAATAAGTCTCTGAAAGGCGGGAAAAAGTTGTGTGAATAGAGGCAGAGCGCAGCGGCAGGCAGGCAGAGCGCAGCGGCAGGCAGGCAGAGCGCATCAGCAGCAGCAGGCATAGAGGGGCAGGCTGCGATACCCCCCCCCCCACACAGAGCGCACCCAGAGGACAGGCTGCATCACCTCACTTTGTAACCCAGGAAAGGAGCAGGAATCCTGGGTATGTGAGTGTTAAAAGTGCATTAAACTGTTTTAATCCGACAGCCGCTGATGTGCACGGAAGTCTGTCCGTTTCGTTAATATTTGAATAGCCAAATGGATGGAAATCCGTCCATTTCGTTAACATTTGACTCACGAAATGGACAAGCAGGTAAAAACAGCAGAGTCGCTGCGGTTAGGGCCTCAGAATCACAGGCACACACACATGCAGAGATCCAGGGTGACACACACAGCTTTCCTGCCCAGCAATAGGTCTCTGAAAGGCGGGGAAAAGCACTGAGAACAGAGGGGGTGAGAGCGCGCAGCACGAAACAGCAGTAGCGGGGAGACCCCACGGATGGCGCACACCCAGAGCAGAGGACAGGCTGCTTCATATCACACTATTACCCAGGAAATGAGCTGGAATCGTGGGTACGCTGAGTGTTAAAAGTGCATTAAACTGGTTGTAATTCAACGGGACGGAAGTGTGTCCATTTCGTTAACATTCGACTCACGAAATGGATGAGAAGGTAAACACAGCAGAACCGCTGCTGTCAGGGCCTCAGACTCACAGGCACACACACATGCAGAGATCCAGGACGGTGCACATGGCTTTTTTACCGAGCAATAAGTCTCTGAAAGGCGGGGAAAGTGTTCCTGCAGCCCCTCCATAACGGTAATAATGATTCTAAATCATTTCCAGGGCAGAAAGCGGGTTTTAGAAGTGGAAAAACTACTTTAAACCGTTTGAAATGACTCTGTGGTGCTGATGGAAAGCATGCGGAAACAAATTGATTATTTTACCCAGGAATAAGTGTTTGCAAGGCGGGGAAAGTGTTCCTGCAGCCCCGTCCATAACGGTAATAATGATTAGAAATGATTTCCAGGGCAGAAAGCGTTTTTTAAAAGTGTAAAAAACGATTTTAAACCGTTTAAAAAGCACAAAGTGATTTGAGTGCAGTTCTCATTTGTCCCCACAGGAGGGCACATCATCCCAGGGAGCACAGTGCATTAACAGTACAAAATAAAAATAAAAAAGGCAGATCAATGGATTTAAAGTGCAGGGAAGCTCCGCACCACACACAGGTACATTCCTAAATCCCCACCATAGCAACAACGGTGATTTAAACTAGTTTCTGCGGGGAAAAGAGTGCTAAAATCGGATTAAACCCTGCTAGCAGTGGGGTAAATTTGTGATTGTTTCAGAGACCCATAGTAATGATACGATGGACCATTTACATCCAAAATTATCCATTTAAAAGTCATGTGTAGGGGGACAACTGTGGAGAGGAGCCTGAAAATGACTCTGCAGCAACCCGGAGAATCAGGCTAAGATACCCCCCCCCCCCACAGAGCGCACCCAGAGGACAGGCTGCGTCACCTCACTTTGTAACCCAGGAAAGGAGCAGGAATCCTGGGTATGTGAGTGTTAAAAGTGCATTAAACTGTTTTAATCCGACAGCCGCTGATGTGCACGGAAGTCTGTCCGTTTCGTTAATATTTGAATAGCCAAATGGATGGAAATCCGTCCATTTCATTAACATTTGACTCACGAAATGGACAAGCAGGTAAAAACAGCAGAGTCGCTGCGGTTAGGGCCTCAGAATCACAGGCACACACACATGCAGAGATCCAGGGTGACGCACACAGCTTTCCTGCCCAACAATAGGTCTCTGAATGGCGGGGAAAAGCGCTGAGAACAGAGGGGGTGAGTGTGCGCAGCGGGGAGACCCCACGGATGGCGCACACCCAGAGCACAGCAGAGTCGCTGCTGTCAGGTTCTCAGAATCACAGGCACACACACATGCAGAGATCCAGGGTGACACACACAGCTTTCCTGCCCAGCAATAGGTCTCTGAAAGGCGGGGAAAAACACTGAGAACAGAGGGGGTGAGAGCGCGCAGCACGAAACAGCAGTAGCGGGGAGACCCCACGGATGGCGCACACCCAGAGCAGAGGACAGGCTGCTTCATATCACACTATTACCCAGGAAATGAGCTGGAATCGTGGGTACGCTGAGTGTTAAAAGTGCATTAAACTGGTTGTAATTCAACGGGACGGAAGTGTGTCCATTTCGTTAACATTCGACTCACGAAATGGACGAGAAGGTAAACACAGCAGAGCCGCTGCTGTCAGGGCCTCAGACTCACAGGCACACACACATGCAGAGATCCAGGACGGTGCACATGGCTTTTTTACCGAGCAATAAGTCTCTGAAAGGCGGGGAAAGTGTTCCTGCAGCCCCTCCATAACGGTAATAATGATTCTAAATCATTTCCAGGGCAGAAAGCGGGTTTTAGAAGTGGAAAAACTACTTTAAACCGTTTGAAATGACTCTGTGGTGCTGATGGAAAGCAGGCGGAAACAAATTGATTATTTTACCCAGGAATAAGTGTTTGCAAGGCGGGGAAAGTGTTCCTGCAGCCCTGTCCATAACGGTAATAATGATTAGAAATGATTTCCAGGGCAGAAAGCGTTTTTTAAAAGTGTAAAAAACGATTTTAAACTGTTTAAAAAGCACAAAGTGATTTGAGTGCAGTTCTCATTTGTCCCCACAGGAGGGCACATCATCCCAGGGAGCACAGTGCATTAACAGTACAAAATAAAAATAAAAAAGGCAGATCAATGGATTTAAAGTGCAGGGAAGCTCCGCACCACACACAGGTACATTCCTAAATCCCCACCATAGCAACAACGGTGATTTAAACTAGTTTCTGCGGGGAAAAGAGTGCTAAAATCGGATTAAACCCTGCTAGCAGTGGGGTAAATTTGTGATTGTTTCAGAGACCCATAGTAATGATACGATGGACCATTTACATCCAAAATTATCCATTTAAAAGTCATGTGTAGGGGGACAACTGTGGAGAGGAGCCTGAAAATGACTCTGCAGCAACCCGGAGAAGCAGGCTAAGATACCCCCCCCCCCCCACAGAGCGCACCCAGAGGACAGGCTGCGTAACCTCACTTTGTAACCCAGGAAAGGAGCAGGAATCCTGGGTATGTGAGTGTTAAAAGTGCATTAAACTGTTTTAATCCGACAGCCGCTGATGTGCACGGAAGTCTGTCCGTTTCGTTAAAATTTGAATAGCCAAATGGATGGAAATCCGTCCATTTCGTTAACATTTGACTCACGAAATGGACAAGCAGGTAAAAACAGCAGAGTCGCTGCGGTTAGGGCCTTAGAATCACAGGCACACACACATGCAGAGATCCAGGGTGACGCACACGGCTTTCCTGCCCAACAATAGGTCTCTGAATGGCGGGGAAAAGCGCTGAGAACAGAGGGGGTGAGTGCGCGCAGCGCAGAGACCCCACGGATGGCGCACACCCAGAGCACAGCAGAGTCGCTGCCGTCAGGTTCTCAGAATCACAGGCACACACACATGCAGAGATCCAGGGTGACACACACAGCTTTCCTGCCCAGCAATAGGTCTCTGAAAGGCGGGGAAAAACACTGAGAACAGAGGGGGTGAGAGCGCGCAGCACGAAACAGCAGTAGCGGGGAGACCCCACGGATGGCGCACACCCAGAGCAGAGGACAGGCTGCTTCATATCACACTATTACCCAGGAAATGAGCTGGAATCGTGGGTACGCTGAGTGTTAAAAGTGCATTAAACTGGTTGTAATTCAACGGGACGGAAGTGTGTCCATTTCGTTAACATTCGACTCACGAAATGGACGAGAAGGTAAACACAGCAGAGCCGCTGCTGTCAGGGCCTCAGACTCACAGGCACACACACATGCAGAGATCCAGGACGGTGCACATGGCTTTTTTACCGAGCAATAAGTCTCTGAAAGGCGGGGAAAGTGTTCCTGCAGCCCCTCCATAACGGTAATAATGATTCTAAATCATTTCCAGGGCAGAAAGCGGGTTTTAGAAGTGGAAAAACTACTTTAAACCGTTTGAAATGACTCTGTGGTGCTGATGGAAAGCAGGCGGAAACAAATTGATTATTTTACCCAGGAATAAGTGTTTGCAAGGCGGGGAAAGTGTTCCTGCAGCCCCGTCCATAACGGTAATAATGATTAGAAATGATTTCCAGGGCAGAAAGCGTTTTTTAAAAGTGTAAAAAACGATTTTAAACCGTTTAAAAAGCACAAAGTGATTTGAGTGCAGTTCTCATTTGTCCCCACAGGAGGGCACATCATCCCAGGGAGCACAGTGCATTAACAGTACAAAATAAAAATAAAAAAGGCAGATCAATGGATTTAAAGTGCAGGGAAGCTCCGCACCACACACAGGTACATTCCTAAATCCCCACCATAGCAACAACGGTGATTTAAACTAGTTCTGCGGGGAAAAGAGTGCTAAAATCGGATTAAACCCTGCTAGCAGTGGGGTAAATTTGTGATTGTTTCAGAGACCCATAGTAATGATACGATGGACCATTTACATCCAAAATTATCCATTTAAAAGTCATGTGTAGGGGGACAACTGTGGAGAGGAGCCTGAAAATGACTCTGCAGCAACCCGGAGAAGCAGGCTAAGATACCCCCCCCCCCCACAGAGCGCACCCAGAGGACAGGCTGCGTAACCTCACTTTGTAACCCAGGAAAGGAGCAGGAATCCTGGGTATGTGAGTGTTAAAAGTGCATTAAACTGTTTTAATCCGACAGCCGCTGATGTGCACGGAAGTCTGTCCGTTTCGTTAAAATTTGAATAGCCAAATGGATGGAAATCCGTCCATTTCGTTAACATTTGACTCACGAAATGGACAAGCAGGTAAAAACAGCAGAGTCGCTGCGGTTAGGGCCTTAGAATCACAGGCACACACACATGCAGAGATCCAGGGTGACGCACACGGCTTTCCTGCCCAACAATAGGTCTCTGAATGGCGGGGAAAAGCGCTGAGAACAGAGGGGGTGAGTGCGCGCAGCGCAGAGACCCCACGGATGGCGCACACCCAGAGCACAGCAGAGTCGCTGCCGTCAGGTTCTCAGAATCACAGGCACACACACATGCAGAGATCCAGGGTGACACACACAGCTTTCCTGCCCAGCAATAGGTCTCTGAAAGGCGGGGAAAAGCGCTGAGAACAGAGGGGGTGAGAGCGCGCAGCACGAAACAGCAGTAGCGGGGAGACCCCACGGATGGCGCACACCCAGAGCAGAGGACAGGCTGCTTCATATCACACTATTACCCAGGAAATTAGCTGGAATCGTGGGTACGCTGAGTGTTAAAAGTGCATTAAACTGGTTGTAATTCAACGGGACGGAAATCTGTCCGTTTTGTTAACATTTGATTCACGAAATGGACAAGCAGGTAAAAACAGCAGAGTCGCTGCTGTTAGGGCATCAGACTCAAAGGCACACACACGTGCAGAGATACAGGGCGGTGCACATGGCTTTTTTACCCAGCAATAAGTCTCTGAAAGGCGGGAAAAAGTTGTGTGAATAGAGGCAGAGCACAGCGGCAGGCAGGCAGAGCGCAACAGCAGCAGCAGCAGGTATAGAGGAGCAGGCTGCGATACCCCCCCCCACCCCCCCCCCCCACACACACACACACACGAAGCGCACCCAGAGGACAGGCTGCGTCACCTCACTTTGTAACCCAGGGAAGGAGCAGGAATCCTGGGTACGTGAGTGTTAAAAGTGCATTAAACTGTTTTCATCCGACAGCCGCTGATGTGCACGGAAGTCTGTCCGTTTCGTTAACATTTTAATGACGAAATGGACGGAAATCTGTCCGTTTCGTTAACATTTGACTCACGAAATGGACAAGCAGGTAAAAACAGCAGGGTCGCTGAGCACAGCAGCAGGCAGAGCGCACCTCACTTTGTAACCCAGGAAAGGAGCAGGAATCCTGGGCACATGAGTGTTAAAAGTGCATTAAACTGTTTTAATCCAACAGCCGCAGGTGCTGATGGAAAGCAGGCGGAAACAAATGGATTATTTTACCCAGGAATAAGTGTTTGCACGGCGGGGAAAGTGTTCCTGCAGCCCCTCCATAACGGTAATAATGATTAGAAATGATTTCCAGGGCAGAAAGCGTTTTTTAAAAGTGGAAAAACTATTTTAAACCGTTTAAAAAGCACAAAGTGATTTGAGTGCAGTTCTCATGTGTCCCTACAGGAGGGCGCATCACCCCAGTGAGCACAGTGCACTAAACAGTAAAAAATAAACAAAAAAAAGGCAAATCAATGGATTTAAAGTTCAGGGAAGCTCCACACCACACACAGGTACATTCCTAAATCCCCACCATAGTGACAACGGTGATTTAAACTAGTTTCTGCGGGGAAAAGACCGCGAAAGCCACCTCTCTTTGGCCCCTCACAGAGCCCCGAAGGCCGGACTCAGCAGTTCCAGCATTGCTTCCTAACACGGGCAAACAGGTTTTTTCACACCTCCAGGACACAGACCGCGAAAGCCACCTCTCTTTGGCCCCTCACAGAGCCCCGGAGGACGGACTCAGCAGCTCCAGCATCTCTCCCTCACATGGAGCTCAGGTGAGTTCATACCTCCAGGAGAGGGACCAGGAAAAACACCTCTATGTAGCCCCTCACAGAGCCCCAAATGACGGACTAAGGACCTCCGGCAACAGTGGCACTTCCATAACCTCGCGCACCGTGAGACCCCGGGCCCCCACAGTTAAGCACTCCCCCACGGACTAAACCCAGAGGATCACACCCTCCAGAACCTCGTGCCCCTGGTAACCCTTAAAGGGGGGAGGATTTTGTGGTGTTTTATCGTCCGCCCTCAAGCATCCTACAGCGGACATGTGACTACCAGAAATGTAGACACACGTATAGATGACCAGGGGTACGTTTGTATGCAAGTCATTCATTTCTGGTTTTTGTCAGAGTATATGTGCTTAAGTTTGGATACCTGGGCCCTCACGGTGCGCATGGAGGTGCCAGCACTTTGACAGAGTTCCAGAGAGAAAAACAGAAGGTAGACAGCACCTCAACGGTCACCAAATGCACCAGTGCTGATGGAAAGCATCTATGCTGGTGCCCCTGGGAACCACAGAGTGGGCTAAAATAGAGTTTTTACCAAGAGCCTCCGCTCTGATAGTCCGGTGCTGACTTTGTTGGTGCATTTCGAAAAGAAGAAACAGTATTTAATTATAACAATATATTTATTTTCAATTGCACAAGAACATGTATACATGTATGCACATTTACAGTGAGTCTTGAGCGAATTTGCTTCTGGAGAGTCTTCGATAAGCAATGAGACTCTAAGGCAGGGCTCTGCAACCTTTTTGACCAAAAGAGCCATTTTGCTCCTTTTTCCCCCAAATGTTTTTGTCTGGAGCCGCAAAACATATTTCATAGCTTGATAGCTAATAAAGTTGTATTTATTGTTATATCAGACAAAAACTACAGTTTTTTTGCATTTATTAGGCTATTTATTACATTATATACAACTGTTAACCTCTAATAAGATACAAAGAACTCCTATAAGGAGAATTACAAATAATACACAGGCCTACTTTAAAATAAATTAAACACAGCACTTGGGGAGTCCTCTGAACATTTGAAGGAAAAAAAATATATTAAAATGGGCCCACTTTGAAATAAATAAAACATATAGCTGCACCCTAAAAAGAATTAAAAGTAGGGTAGGTAAGAATGGAGAAACCAGCTCGAGTGCGCTAGAATTTGAAAATACACAACCGGAAAAAATAGGCCTCTTCCTTCAGACTTTCTTACAGAGTCCCTCATCCAACACATACGAACGCGTATAATCAATGAGGCCACGAGATAAGTTTGTGCACAGATGGAACAGAGATGGAAGGCTGACAGGCAGGTAGGCCATCCAGTTATTTTAGCCGGGTCGGCTAAAATGATTGGTCATGCTTTTTACAGCGCTACGGCTTCCAGAGATGAATTTTTGTATTTATTGTCAAAGCATTTAATATATTCATTGCTATCGGGACGTTAACAGCATTCCATGGAATATAACAAAAAGTGTTTTCTGAAATAAATTACATACCCCATTGAATTCTGACTGAAGATCGTCAGCTGTCTTCCTCTCCCGTGTTGTTCCTCGATACGTAAAGGCTGCAGCACCTTTGACAACTTCTCTCTACATATCAAACATACCGGTAAACCAGCATCGTTTGCTGTGAAAGCATATAACTCTGTCCACACAGAACTAAATCCTGTGTTCCTCCGATACTTTTCTTTGATTTATCCATAGTTCGCTCATCGAGCCGGAGGTCCCCGCGCGAGTGCCTCCAATAAAAGGCGCTCGCGCGGGACCGTAGCAGGATGTGACGCATATTTTAGTTGACCTAATTAAAACCGTTTTGTTTTTTATTTATGTGTCACAGTATCACCTCAAAATACAAGATACGAAACATTTTCAACCGTGCAACAAAATATAAATAGTTGCCGACCCCTGCTCTAAGGGATTGTCACTGTCATTGTCAGCAGAATCGAGGTTCTTTCTCCCGTTTATTCGCCCGCTCCAGCAGCCCAGCCAGGGACTATGCATCGGCTCCATCCTCCGAGGGATCACTGGTGGTATCTTGGTAAACCAGAGTTCATTCATCTTCGCTGCTGCTGAACTCGGGACAATGGGCTGGAGCTCGCCCTGCTCGAACGGAGGATGTCTTTCGCTTTGCCTTTCGCTCTGGCCCTGGGGCAGCGGAGGAACCTGCTGCTTCAGGCTCCATCCCGGCCTCGGCTTGTGCATCCATTGTCGCTTGTGAAAATGACTGCTGAAACATGTATCTGATGCCCAAGGCCTCCTTAACACCGGGGTTTTTGGCATAGTACCGGTAAGCAGTCCTTAAGTCGTAGCTGTTACGACCCTGGGTCGTTAGGTCATGTGTGTGGACATTTTTCCCTCCTGTGTCTATGAGTGTGTGTGTGTGTGTGTGTGTGTGTGTGTGTGTGTGTGTGTGTGTGTGTGTGTGTGGGGGTGTGTGTGTGTGTGTGTGTGTGTGTGTGTGTGTGTGTGTGTGTGTGTGTGTGTGTGTGTGTGTGTGTGTGTGTGTGTGTGTGTGTGTGTGTGTGAGCAACAGGTGGTGCCCGTTAAGCCGATTAGCTACCTTCAACCTGCTGATTGGTCCACCTGAAGAAGAGAGGATATTTAACTGCAGCCGTGCAGTTCCTCGGCCTCTCTCCGACTAGACTTCTCCTACTCCCAACACACATCTGCACTGCGATGTCTGTCCTGTTACACTGATTGCTTAGTTATACCGTATGCCGGTCCTTTCTCCCGTGTTGTGAGAAAAGCTACTAAACCTGTCTTTGTTAGACACGCTTTATTTATTTGGCTTAGGAGTGCAAAACCCTTTCTTTTTTCCTTCTGGATAATTTGTTTTCTCCAGTTTTTTTGCATTAGAGTAGGTAAGATTTTTGTACGTTTATTTTTCTCCTTTGATAGGTAAGATTTTGTGTTAAAAGTCTTCTTTGTTTTGTGGTTTTGCTACCCCGGTGTGTAATAATTTTGGGAAAATACATTTACCAAACGCTTTCTCTGTTTTGGCGTCCGTGTTCTTGGGAGTTGGAAAAGTCGGGAGAGTGCATTTTATGCTGCACGGGGCTCGTTCATCCGGTCTTTCTGTTCTTGTGATCGGGTCAGGTAAGCATGGCTATTTCCTATTCTCGTACATTCTATGTTTCTGGTTGAAAGTTTTTCTGTTTGGAATTCACAATGGAGAGTCAATTAGAATTGTTTACTCAGGAACCCTCCATTGAGATACTAGAGAACTGCATGGTAGCATATTTAGTGTTAATTGCACAGTTCTATGATGTGTTTGTGCCTACAAAAACAAAAAAACAGGAGTTAAAAGACCTGTTGTATGCAAAACTAGTTGAAAAGGGTGTGTTTGAGGAGAAAGTTCACACACATGAAGTGGATGATCTCGCAGGTTTGTCCGCCCCACTCTAAGGCCTGCCTTCTCAAGCTGGGATGTCGGTAGAGGAGCTACAGCTGACTCTGTGCATCAGGGAGATAGAGCTGAGACACAAGGAGCTGGAGGTGGAAGCCATGCATATACGGGTTAAAGCTCTGGAGATAGAGCGGGGAGTCATTCTACCTTCCAGTTCATCACCTACCCATAGACCACACACAAATCCCCATGATGACAGTTTTGATGTGAGTAGGTACATAACATTAGTCCCACTGTTCAGGGAAACAGAGGTAGACACATACTTTAATGCCTTTGAACGCATCGCTGGTATGCTACAGTGGCCTAGGAGAGTGTGGCCTCTGTTGTTACATTGCAAATTCGTTGGTAAAGCTCAGGAAGTTTGCAATGCCCTGACTGTTGAGGAGAGCCTCGATTACGAAATTGTTAAGACCACAGTCCTTCGAGCATATGAATTAGTACCGGAGGCATACAGACAAAAATGTAGGAATGGTAAAAAGGGTGTCAACTAGACCTACGTGGAATTTGCGAGAGGAAAAGGTGGCCCTTTTTGATCGGTGGTGTCAAGCTAGCAAAGCCACGTCCAGGGAGGACATACGTGAGCTCATTCTTTTGGAAGAGTTTAAAAATCAACTGCCTGAGAAAATTGTCACCTATCTGAATGAGCAGAAAGTTGTGTCACTTGCTGCTGCCGCGGTACTAGCAGATGAATTTGTGTTAACTCACAAAAATGTTTTTTTTCTTCCAGTTTGCCGTGATCCTGTGACAAGTGACAGAAGGGTAAAATCTCCTTCCCATGATAGTGCCAACGCAGCTGAGAACAGGGAGTGCTATTACTGCCGTGAGCAAGGACACCACATCGTCGACTGCCCTAGCCTAGAAAGGAAAAAGCAGTACGCAGGTAAAAAAACGCCATCCCCTATAAATTGTATTCATACCAAACCGCACTCTGTAAAGAACGTTGCATCAAACGTGGAGGATAGCGCTATTGATGAGGCGTTCAAGCCTTTTATTTCGCAGGGTTCTGTGTCTTTGAAAAGTGAGGGAAAACAAATTCCCATCACAATTCTGAGGGACACGGGTGCTAAGCAGTCGATTATTCGTGGTGGTGTCCTGCTGTTCTCAGCTCAGTCGTATAGTGGGACAGACATTTTGGCATGGGGGGTTAAACTAAGTGTTTTGCATGCGCCCTTGCATTTTGTTCAGTTGTCGTCCAAATGTATTTATGGTGTGGTTAAGGTGGCTGTGCGTTCCCAGTTACCAATTAACGGTGTTGATCTGATCTTGGGTAATGATTTGGCTGGGAAGAAAGTTTTTCCGTCACCCGAAGTGGTTAATGATCCAGCTATGATCACATGTGTGTCTGAGTCCACTGCGTTGGATTCAGTTCAGCTTTTCCCTGTGTGTGCTGTAACTCGTGCCATGTCCCGAAAACTAAGTGGCGTAGTGGATCTGAGTGACTCTTTTATGAGTGACTCCGATCCACTGAACCCACTGGCAGAGGGTCAAGAGAAAATATCTGTTTCCATAGAGCTTCAGCCTGACGACAAACTCCTTCAATTTTCAGTGGATAAAGATCAGTTGATTAAAGCACAGAAATCTGACAGTACATTGTCGTCCTGACTATCCTTTGAAAATGACAAAACGGGTGAAAGATCAGTGTCTTACGTATTTGATGATGGTGTTCAGATGCGCCGCTGGTCGCCTAGCTCAGGTTGTACGCAGGAGTCTGGGTACCAAATTGTAGTTCCACAGCCGTTTCGTTTACAAGTGCTGAGTCTGGCACATGATCATACTCTCTCCGGTCATTTAGGAGTCCGGAAAACCTACCCGCGGGTTCTCTGTTATTTTTTCTGGCCTGGACTTAAATCAGACGTTGCTAAATTCTGTCGTTCTTGCCATACCTGTCAGATGTCTGGTAAGCCAAACCAGGTAATTCCAAAAGCCCCTCTTAGACCGATCCCCGTCATGGGAGAGCCTTTTGAGCATGTTATTATTGACTGTGTCGGGCCGTTACCTAAAACAAAATCCGGTAATCAATACATTCTTACGGTGATGTGCGCTGCTACTCGTTACCCGGAGGCGGTACCGCTGCGTTCGTTAAAGGCTCGCTCTATTGTGAAAGCGTTGGTAAAGTTTTTCTCCACGTTTGGCCTCCCAAAAAAACTCCAGAGACCAGGGATCGAATTTTAGGGGTTGAGAAATGCACCTGCCACTTTCCAGCGGCTGATGAACAAGGTTTTATGTGGGGTTGGGAACTGCAAAGTTGATCTGGATGATATTGTGGCCTATTCATATACCTGGCTTGAGCATCTGAAGACTCTGAGTGAAATATTTGATTGCTTGCGTTCAGCTTCCCTCACACTCAATTTGGCTAAATGTGAGTTTGGGAAGGCTATAGTGACGTATTTGGGTAAGCAAGTGGGACAAGGTCAGGTCTGCCCTGTGGCTGTTAAAGTACAGGCTATTTTAGATGTCCCACCCCCCCAGACGTGCCGTGAGCTCCGACGTTTTTTGGGGATGGCTGGCTATTATCGAGCTTTTTGCAGAAATGTCTCTGATTTTGTGGCTCCCTTGACGGGTTTAGCAAGTCCTAAAGTCCCTTTCCGGTGGTCATCGTTATGTCAGTTGGCTTTCGAGGCCGCAAAGGCGGTCCTCTGCAGTGCCCCGGTACTTGCTGCTCCAAACTTCACCCACCCTTTTAAGTTTGAGGTAGACGCGAGTGCACTAGGTGCGGGCGCAGTACTTCTGCAGGAGGATGAGCGGCACATTGATCATCCAGTCTGTTACTTCTCGAAGAAGTTCAAGAAACACCAGCTTCATTACAGCACCATCGAAAAAGAGGCAGTGGCTTTACTTTTGGCGTTACAGCACTTTGAGGTGTATATTGGGTCGAGTTCTGTGCCAACTGTGATTTTCTCTGATCACAATCCTCTCGTGTTTCTATCTCGGATGCAGAACAGCAAACACCGCCTTATGCGTTGGTCCCTTTTGCTACTGGATTTTAACGTCCACATTTGCTACAAGAAGGGGGTTGATAATGTTATGGCTGATGCTCTGTCCAGGTCCCTGTGAATCTAACATTTCTTTAGGGGGAAATGTTTGATTTTTAGTTGGGAGGGTGTTAAAACCCTGGATTGTTAGTTTGTGTGTGTGTGTGTGGTGGCAATTTCTTATTTTACTTTATATGGTAAAGCCAAATGATTATATTATGCTTAGAAATTGTATTGGAGCAACTCAACCTGTTGAACCACAAGGGAGCATCCCGCCAAGGTCGTACCTGAAGAATCCGGCCCTCCCCTAAGGAGGATTGTAAGATAATAGTTTTCTGTAGTTGTCTTATCTTTTACTTCCTGCACAGCAATCAGTCCTCTATAAAACACACACACACATTATACCCTGTGTGCACTCCTGCAGACTACTCTATACTCTGTGAGACATGTACCTTCGAGGCGCCTCGAATAAAGATCTTAAAAGACAACGCTGCCTGCTTTCACCAGTTTATTATTGATTACTCTCATTGTACATCTTTACAGTGTTGACGAGTTTAAAATATCCACAACAGTGTGTGTGTGTGAGGTGGTGCCCGTTAAGCTGATTAGCTACCTTCAACCTGCTGATTGGTCCACCTGAAGAAGAGAGGATATTTAACTGCAGCCGTGCAGTTCCTCGGCCTCTCTCCGACTAGACTTCTCCTACTCCCAACACACATCTGCGCTGCGATGTGAAAGCAATTCTAGAACCCTGAAGGCAGGAGAGACTGAAAAGAGTCAAGGGAAGCTTATAAAAGTCAACAGCATTTAATTACACAAAAGATGTGGTGGTGTACAAAATGAAATGTGCGAGTGGAGGCGCTCTCCACATCCAACGACCGGTCAGTACAGGTCAGGGGGTGGAAGAGGTAAATTATTGGCTTGCGCTTCCTGTTGTCATCTGAGGTCTTCTCCTATTGGCCGGCGTCGTCGGGGGCGGGTCCAATGCAATTCCTGCCTTTTTCTGTAGCTAAATTGCATCATTCTGGTGTCTGAGGTTATTTAAACATTCCCTGCTACACATTATTCAGCGTCAATAAATGAGTGCTAATCCCAGTGTGCTCAGTGTACAACATCACATGTCATTTCACCTTGGTTCAAGGTTTGAAATCGTATGATTCCGCCAGATGCTAAATGCTAACCGAAAGTGACGAGTTTTCAGAATAAAAGTCTCAAGTTAATAGTTAGTGAACTTCCGGTTTTTCAGAATAAAACTGATTTAAATCAAATAGTGTATTTAATTCAAATTACGCCATATCAACATTGATTTTAATTTCTAACAATCCCTCCATACATACCATTTAAGGTATGTAAATAATATTGAAATCAAAGAGTTCTTCATCCGAACAATGCATGGTACATAACTCATAAAAGTAAATACAAATAAGAATACATATTCATCATAAATATGAAGTGTTTTCATTTGTGCATAACTTCTAGCTTAAACCTTTAATGTCACTTCACAAAATAGCAGCAATTAGCTTGCTTTGGAAAACGTCTAACTCCCTCCTCCCTCCTTTCACATCATAAATCATCTTCATACTGTATCTGGTGTAAAGGCACTTGTTCTTTTACAAAGTATAAGAAGGATTAAACTATCTAAAAATAGCTAAATATTACTCTTTATTTAAACAAGTCTAGCGCCATTCTATCGGTCTGTTTTTATCTAACTGTTTGTGTCATCCTTTTACTGTGTCTCTGGTGCAATTTAGGAATCTCTGCTGGCTCCAGTAGATATAGTTCTCCCCATCCACATTCTTGTTGGTTGTGGGACAGAGGAATAATAATTCAGAACCTGTTGATACTTGAATCTTACTACTTGGCATATGTTACAAAACAAAAAACATCTTCATGGTGAACTAAATAAAATCCTTCTAATCTTTCTCAAATCTAATATAACAATTAACTATTCCTGTTTGTGGTAAAAACACACTAACGTTATGTAATACAATTTCATTATGATTCAAAAACAACTAAAGTCATGATGATGTCAGAGTGAATGATTTCCTGAGTGTGTCTGTCCTGTAAGGTACGTCATTCTCTGCTTGGATCGTGTGCAGAAAACGTATCGATTGCACCTGGCAATACTGCTTCTATCTATCTATTATCAAGCTGAAAAATTAATACAGAAATCCAACATACTGTCATCAAATGTCTTTCTATTATGAATTTAAATGAAATGTATATCTCCATAATGACCTAAACAATAAAGTCTATGGCTTTTACTTCTTTTACCAGGCTAGTTACAAGATGTTGTCTAAATTAAATTCCGTCTCATTACATTACTATGTTTTAGCTTAACTCTAATATGTTCTTTCTACATTTCAGACCTCAGGTACTTTAATATCTGTTGAAATATTACAAAATTATTTAATTATCACAGGTCAACTTCTTCTGTATTCCATTCTGGAATTACATCTCTCACAGTAGCCCCTTGGCCACTGATTCTGCATCTGTGTTACCGGTTATAACTCAATCAATATTAGAAACATGTCAACATTCACCAAACAGTATATTATCCCTAGATATGGAGCAGGTTAATTCTAAAATTATCTTCAATGCTCAGTTTGAACATCTGGGTTGGGGCGGAAAGTTTCTTTCAATCCTTAAAAGAAAAATTTAAATTGTGAATTTTACATTTACAACCATCTTGACATTATACATTATACACACTCCCCCCTTTTTACACATGAACTCATGTGTAACAAAATCCTGTAAGGGGGAGGGGGAAAAACTTTCAGGTAAATATTGGTTAGGGACATAACGAACATTATTTACAATTTTAGATCCATTATTATTATTTCCACAGTGAAAATAAGTGTTTCTCTCCGTCTTTCAGGCCCAAAAGAAACAGAATCTTCAGATTTTAGTTTGAGTTTTACATTTGCAAACCGCCAACTCCTGTGGGAGTAAAATATCATCAAATAGATTAGAAACGGGTCACATGTGCGATTTCCCCTTTTTGTGGAATTTTTAGGAAACCTTCGTTTCCCTTGGAGCTCCAAAATAATGTGTAATGTGTGCATGCGGCTCTTTAAGCCCTCTGCTCTGGCTCCCTTGAGCCTAGACAAAAATAAGAAGGAAATAAAATAAAAGTACTTGTAGGACTATTTATATTTTGTTGCATGGTTGAAAATGTTTCGTATCTTGTATTTTGAGGTGATACTGTGACACATAAATAAAAAACAAAACGGTTTTAATTAGGTCAACTAAAATATGCGTCACATCCTGCTACGGTCCCGCGCGAGCGCCTTTTCTTGGAGGCACTCGCGCGGGGACCCCCGGCTCAATGAGCGAACTGGATAAATCAAAGAAAAGTACCCGAGGAACACAGGATTTAATTCTGTGTGGACAGAGTTATATGCTTTCACAGCAAACGATGCTGGTTTACCGGTATGTTTGATATGTAGAGGGAAGTTGTCAAAGGTGCTGCAGCCTTTACGTATCGAGGAACAACACGGGAGAGGAAGACAGCTGACGATCTTCGGTCAGAATTCAATGGGGTATGTAATTTGTTTCAGAAAACACTTTTTGTTATATTCCATGGAATGCTCTTAACGTCCCGATAGCAATGAATATATTAAATGCTTTGACAATAAATACATACAAAAATTCATCTCTGGAAGCCGTAGCACTGTAAAAAGCATGACCAATCATTTTAGCCGACCCGGCTAAAATAACTGGATGGCCTACCTGCTTGTCAGCCTTCCATCTCTGTTCCGTCTGTGCACAAACTTATCTCGTGGCCTCATTGATGATACGCTAACGTAGGAGTTCTTTGTTTCTTATTAGTGGTTAACAGTTTTATATAATGTAATAAATAGTCTAATAAATGCAAAGAAACTGTAGTTTTTGTCTGATATAACAATAAATACAACTTTATTAGCTATCAAGCTATGAAATATGTTTTGCGACTCCAGACAAAAAGATTTGGGGAAAAAAGGAGCAAAATGGCTCTTTTGGTCAAAAAGGTTGCAGACCCCTGTGTTAGTCCAAAAACATGCTTGGTTAGTTATTGCTTTAGAATCATGCAGTTACACTGATCACATGCCGTCATTCATTCATACTCACACTGTCTGGTTGTCAAGTCAGGTTTGGTCAGGAACACCCCAGAGTCAGTCATTGAAAGTGCTTTTGTCACACTGTCAGTCAGGGTCAAAGGTCATTTGGTCTCAGTCTTTTGGCCATGTGCTCTGCAGAGTCTTTTCAGAGGTATTTCAGCATAGGCGGGTTCCCTTTATCTACAAAAATATGTCATATGTGGAGCGCCATTTCTTATTAATTCACAATTTCAACTATGATTTTCAAGATGGTTCTAACTTTCCATTTGGACTTCTGCCTCCCATCTTTCCTGAAACTTGGTACAAAACTCACTTCCTTATACTACTACTGCAATTCATTTACACCTAATTAGTATTACAATGTCTAATAGATCTAATTCAGAAACTTGTGTACATAACTATTATCTTGAGTCAAACCATTACTAGGATCTGTGCAGCTCTGCATTTCATTGCTCATTATACTTATTTATCTTCAATTCTGGTCCACTTAAAGAACAATGTTAAACTCTTTAGCAGTGTGTGGAAGCCTGGGTGTCCGAACATGCAACAATTACTCCCTCCTTTATCAAGGATTTAAAAACAGAAGTCATTTCGTATTTTCATCCTAAAGCCCTCCTATGTTAATAACTATGCTACAATGGAGAAATCCATACTTTAGATTGGAATACTATTTGGCTTGGCACTAGCTCTCCCTTTAACATTATCCATACAAATAAAGATTTGTCTTATAGAGTGGTTCCTAAAACTATCCTTTTAATGGTGATCAATATTGTAACAAATGAGATCACTACTTTATTCACACGTGAATAAAAATCTCTTAAAGAATGATTTGTTAACATGATGAAAAGATTGAAGAATATAGTTCTACTCTGTCATGTCTCCCCTTTTATCCCTGTGTTTTTTAGGATGATTTTCTCATTTGACTTTAATAGTTTCCTCTTTACTGCTATTTTGAATTTACCAATTGATTAATTCATGGTTAATAAATCTTTCTGTCTTTACATATTTATGAAGTTAAATTATTTAAGTGTGTGTGAATAAGTGTGTTTATGTGTAAACTCACTCATTCCCGTTTTCCTTTTCTCCTCCCCTGGTTGTCTCAAGCCGTGACCCCGGCCTCCTCACTTATAATCGACCATGCCAACTCCTCTGATTCTGTCTTCTCTTCATACCATCAACTCTTGAATCCATCCGCTGTAACTGTTTTAGGCAGCCTTTGGCCCAGTTACATCTGCAGTCCACATCATGCCACTGTTCTTGCACTGCTTTGCATTTCATCTCCTCCTTAACAGTCTCTTTGCTGTTTTTATGGAGGGCGGATTCTGCTCTCACGTCCCACACTCTGCTCTTGTGCCAAATCTCGTGGCTCAGCTTGGAACTTCATGTCCTGTCTGAGGGACTGATGAGAGTATCTCTGTGTATTTCAGCATGCTGTTTGGTTCTGGATGCAGTTCTGAATGCAGCCTTGTTGTTGTTTCAGCTCTGGTTCTCTGTCTGTTTGATGGAGAAGGAGGAGTCTCCTGTTGGGTTAGGTCTTTTGTCTGCTTGGAGGGTCAGGGTCGTAGCTTTTCTGAAGCAGAGGGGGAGTCCAGGTCTCGGGACGCATTACCTATAGAAAGTCTAGCACACTGAGGTTAAATAAATCCAACCCTTTCCACTCTGTCTTTTCTAATCATAGTATCTGTCTTAGTTGCCATCTAAACAACACAATTAATGTCTACTAATGATATTACACAAATTCCTTCCAAGAATTCTTCAACCATTGCTACATATTTACTCAACATAACTCTTTCAGGAAACTATTTTCTCCTATAAATTGGAATACCTACATGTTTCAAGCATCACATATTTCACACACTACGAAAGAACATCTCCACACTCTCTCCAATATTCTAAATCCCACTGTTACTTAGAACAATAGTAAACCTGCAGAGCACACCAATCAGATCTCAGTAATATCATTGACTCAAGTGTAGGCCTATGTCTACTTTCCATTATACTTATTACTTTTGGTGAACATTTATTTATATTCTAAATTCCTTGTCTATGATATGCAAACAGTTTGAGTGTAAAAATGTGTTTCTCTATGTATTTATACTCTACAGGTTCTTGAGTTTAATCATCTCCTGTTGCTGTCGTTCCTAAAAATGTTCAATTCCTTATTGTTTTGTACCAGTTTTCCAAAATCAGTTCTTACTGCCGTGCCGTTTCTGGAAATGTGGCGGTACGGCTACACACTGTGTAAGTGGGTGCCAACATGTTCCTTTTTTAACTTTGATCCGGAGTGCATCTGCAGTGCGTTCTAACTTCCCACGGTCCACTCCATACAGGTTGCAACAACTTCATCTTGTGGATTTTTACATTCACCCAATCCCCTGGTCCAACAGAAATATTCGTCATGGCCCTGGCATGCTTCCGCCTCAATTTTTCTCATATCTAACACTGGTTCTCCTCTGTATTGTGAGGTGATACCTTGTGGTGGATATTGCTGAGTGGGGCAATCTCTGGCCAAATGTCTACAATCACCACATATGAAGCAGCTGCTATCTCTTCTTCCTCTTGAGCGTTGCTTTCCTCTCCATTGTCCCTTTTGTTGATGCTGTATGGGAGTTTATACCTGTGCTTGCGACTGTACTTGGGTAGGAAGATACACAGGTGTTTGCTGTTGAAGATACTGTGGTGCTTGTGGCTGTACTTGTCTAGGAAGATACACAGGTGTCTGCTGTTGAAGATACTGCTGTGCTTGTGGCTGTACTTGCGTATAGATACACAGGTATCTGCTGAACTTGGTTTTGTGGACATACACTTCCTCCTTCGCTTTGTTGGTTCTGCATTTGATTCTCTGGTTCTTCCTGAGTTTGAACTGTTGGAGGTATCCACCCTGCCTTCTCTGCTAGTATGGCCATCTGATTAGCTTCAGTATCTTTCTCAGCCACCTGCATCTTCAAAAGTATTTTTCCCAGTTTCTTTGTTTCTTCATCATCTTCCTCTGTTATTTCCTGGCATTTGATGTCATGGTGAATGAGATGTAGTCTCCATTCTTCTGGGATTTTAGCTTCTAACCCCACAACATCTCTAAGGCGTGCCTGCACTGATTAGGGAAGGGCTTTAATAACCGCGTCCTTCCACAGCATTGTGACAGCCGGCGAAACGTCATGTCGTTCTCCAGTACAGTCCTCCCACACTCCTTCGCATCTCTTCAGGAAGGCATGCATGTTTTCCTCCGTGCCTTTCCTCAGGCCGGTGAGGGCATGTAAACTGCGTGTTGTCGGGTAGATGTGACGAATAGCAGCCCAATAATTCGACCTGATGTAGTTGAATGAAGTGTCATCTGGGTTTTGCGTGCAATTGGCCTATCTACTGCGCTTGCCTCCAGTCGTCCTTCAATCCGTCCGAGCAGGGCCCTCATGTCTCCCAAGCACAGGTGGTCTTGGGCTGTGTTTCTCTCCAGATCAGTCAACCACTTCTGACCTGCTTTCGTGATTGGAGGTAGTTTTGCCACTAATGCTTCCATGTCCCTGTGAGTCCATGGTTGGTATTGAAATCCTCCTCTTCCAGCCGCTATCAATGGCATGGAGGTATGTGCACCGGTCTTGGTTCTTTTAGTTTTCTTGGTTCTTCTCGTTTTGGGGCATTTCCCAGGGTAATGTTGCTCGTTTTCGTCGCTACTATTATTCTCAGGAGGAGATGCAAAACCGCGTTGTTGCTGTGACTGTTCATGGTATGGGGAGTGTCTACTGGTTTCAGACTGTGTACCGCCGTCGTCGTCATCTTCATCTCCCTGTCCTTCGGAATAGTCAGGAGAGTAGTTTGTTCTGCGTTTTCTTTGAGTTCTTTGTTCTTCTTGTTCTCTCCTTTGTCTATCTGCCTTCATGTCCTGGAATCTTACATCTTCTTTTCGTCTTTCCGCCAGAAGTTGTTGGTATTTATCTTCCTCCCTTTGTCTTTCGGCAATTGTTACGTGCCAGGCAGGCTGTACTTGTGGGGTTTTCTTTCCCTCCTGTGTTTCTCTCTTCTCCTTGTCTTCTGCACAGCTAATCAGCAGCTGATTGGAATCTGCCTGTGCACCTGAATCTGATGGCTGATTGGATCCCCTCACCCTCAGCTGGCCTATCAGCAGCCAGGGCCGACCATAAAGGAGGCACCCAGGAAGTCTTCTCTCTCTCACTCTGGGCCTGTTGCTGATGAAGGAGCCTGCAGTGTTTAGCAACTCATGATCTTTGAATTGTCTGACATTTGTGAAAGTGTGTGTGTTGAGAGGAGGAGGAGTTAGGTAAGTCTGGGGTACCCTGTACATTTCTCACCACGTAGCTAACTAATGTTCAGACACGGATTGTTGCAGATTGTTGCCACCCCTGTATATTGTTTTGTCAAATTCTTTGTAGTTTTTAGTTAGTGAGGGTTTTTTTGTTTGAGTTTTGGTTTCAAAGGATAGATGTAGAGAGAGGCCTGGTTTTGTTATGTTTGTTTCTTTTGTTTGGCACAATCCTTTGACTCCTCCTCCTCCTCACCAACCGAGTGTTTCAAGTATATGTCTGTTCGATTCTGGGTTTACAAAAAATAAACCTTTTGTCAACTGTTACACTGACTCCCTCATTTTTATTGGTTGTATGTTATTGTCTCCAGGTCCCCTAGACCTTAGTGGGGACGTAACAGCAATAATGTCATTATGGGCTTCAACTGCCTTTCGTCTCTCTTCAATAATGTCATTATGTACTACATCTGCTTTTTGTCTCTCTTCCATTCCTCTGAGTTCTGCTTCCATTCTTCTGTTGAGCTGCTCTTCCATTCTTCTGTTGAGTTCCTTTTCCATTATTCTGCCGAGTTCTTCCATTCTTCTGTTGGTCTCCTCTTCCATTCTTCTCCCAAGTTTCTCTTCCATTATTCTGCTGAGTTCTTCCATTCTTCTGTTGGTCTTCTCTTCCATTATTCTGCTGAATTCTACCACATGTAAGCTGTTTGTCAATCCTTGGCTGGCATCTTCCAGATGGAATACCAGACTTGCAACCATAGCTTTTCTTTTTTCAGCTCTGTTCAAAGCAATGTTTTCAGGTCCATACCAAGAGGGTTGTCCGGCTTTGATGCATGCTTTTTCCTGTTGTAGGTATTCAGCATTCTCATATTCAACTACCGCTTTTCTATGGGCTTCCGTTCGTCCAGGTTGATCATCTGCTGGAATCAATCCTCTCGTTTGCCACTGTTCTAACAGTTTCTCCATTTGGTTCCATGTCTTCTGTATTTTACTTGGAACTGTTAAATCTGATCTGATTTTTACCCTTTCCTTGATATCTGCAGTTGAGCCTGGCTCTGCGACTGGTCTCAACTTGCTGTATTTTGGCGACATGTTTAAGTACTTGGATAATATTAAGTTATCAAAGATACATTTCTAATCCTCTGAATAGTACCTTTGTATTCTTTACAAAGATATCCTGTCATCTGAACTTAACTTTAAAATTTGGTAATTTTTAAAGCAGAAATTGGAAAAATAAATTAAAATGTTGTAAAACTGAAATTGCAAAATCAAAATTAGACAACTTAAATTAAAATTATGCAATTTTTTAAAATGTGAATAAATAAAAATGAACAGTGTATGGTTTTGACTTTGTAATATGAAAATAGGAATATGGTGCAAACCCAAATAAACCGTGTACAGTGTATACTCAAGTTTATGAAATTATGCAAAGGTCATAAAATGTGTCAACTACAATACTTCAATTCAAAGAAACCACATGTAATCTTTATCTGTGTGGTGAAGAATGTATTAACTGTAATACTTATTATGTCCGCTAGGGGAGCTGTTTTATTTTTAACTCCTCTCAAATGTATCAACTAGTACTTCCGGTTCATAAACCTACTTCCTGTTTATTTCCCCAAAATAATAAAGTTCAAATGACTTTCTTTGAAAAGCATGAAAAACAAAACAACTCAATCTACTCTCAACGTTCATCTCCACCATCCCTGTGTATTTAATCAGTAATTACCGGTTGTATCTTCACTCAAACTACTTCACCATCTAGTAATGCCAACTGGCTTAAGTATAGCATAAACCTCATGTGACTGGGGGAAGGGGAACAGCATGTGCAGATTAAAACCACACTGCTTGACAATACAAAACAACACAATCTTCATTTATCTTGGCTTTAAATTCTATAGATGCTGACCTTAAAAGCTGATCTCATACCAATCTTGTACACAATCGTTTCGGCTTAGAACATGGCACAAAAATATACTTTTCGGCTTAAAAACTCCACACAATATACTTTATTAAACCAGACTACGCTGGTTTAACACATCAAACATATAGACTAACATGAATGGACCCAGTCCAGTGTAAACCAGATTAAATGTAGTGCCTCCCCAGAAGGTCTTAATACTATGTAATATTCACATTAATCAGGCGGCGCCGAAGATACAACAGAGATGAATAGAAACACTATATACAATCTCCACACCACTAGCAATCACCACATTATAACCACAGATCAATCTACAGATCACTACAAACGCTTGCACCTAATGTAAGTTATTTAACTATACAGTTTTTGAATTGAACAGGTAACTGTCTCAGCTTTCGTTTAGGCCCAGCCAAAAACTCCAGCAGTGAGTCTGTAGCCTGTCCTCCCCTTTGTGCAGCCTGGTGTGATGCTAGTTAGCTTGCAGCCTTCCCCTCTACTCAGCTCTATCCTGCTTCAGGCCCACCCAGGGACGCCAAATTGAAAGCAATTCTAGAACCCTGAAGGCAGGAGAGACTGAAAAGACTAAGTTTATTTTTCTCATTTGATAGGTAAGATTTTGTGTTAAAAGCTTTCTTTGTTTTGTGGTTTTGCTACTCCGGTGTGTAATAATTTTGGGTAAATACATTTACCAAATGCTTTCTCTGTTTTGGCGTCCGTGTTCTTGGGAGTGGGAAAAGTGGGGAGAGTGCATTTTATGCTGCGCCTAGGTTCCCCTAGGTCTGGGCGTAACATGGCACATAAACCGTGACAGCACCTCACGATTGGATGGGTCCTGGTATCTCTTCACCTGGAAAGATACGGATAATTAGTAAAACTGGAATTGGTAACAGTTAAATGTGCAGTCATTACCAAACTCACAGTGTCTGCCAGGGCAGTGCGGAGCAGGGTGTTGGAAATGGAACCCTGAAGCCCTACATCAGTCCATGCAAGGTTGAGAAACATGTGGAGGTTATTTGAGGGGCCGTCCCCCACCGTGTAGAGGAAGTAGCGATTATGTTGCCCAACCAACATATTTTTGATTTGCATCCATCGCTGGGCCCAGCCAAATTCCTCCAAAGTACAGTGCAGCTGCGCTTCTCCATAGGTTTTGGCGGTCTTGTGTGCTTTCACATGGATGACATAACCGTGCTTGGTGCCCCTGTCTTCTGCATCATTCACCTCTGAATTAGTCATGTTTGCGTAGACTCCTGCACGTGACCATAGAGCAGGGACCAATGGAGTGATAAATAGCCGTATAAGATGTATCGGGCTTCTACAGAGGGGGAACGCTCCATTCGATCCAATAGTTCCGGGATACGCTTGACGGAGGAAGAAAGACACTTTTCAAGATCACCATAACCAGGCAGACTGTCCAGCTTACGCCTCTTCACATGGAACTGGTGCACTGTGACATCCCTTTGCAGACGGTCCAGGCAACCTTGCAACTCCCGCTTTATGGTCTTCATGTCAGACACACTGAGCCTGTTTGTTTTCACATGCGAGTCCATCAAGCAGTGGCGTCAATTCAGCCAAAGCTAAGGTATGGCAAGGTTACTAGTCACATGACTTAACTACAGTATCAATCAATATACATGCCCAGCAAATAATCATAACAAAAGTGACAAGTCTGCTATGTAGCTTTTCTGTGTGGTTAGGAAAATTTGAACTTTTTCAAATGCAGCCTCACTCACATCCCGCTAGCGCAAGTAACTATGGACACAAACACTTAACTACGCACGTCAATCAATCAATTCAGTCAAATGCGCCGTTACGCATCCGTTTTCAGCACCATGGATAGCAAGCGGCAGGGTTAGACAGCAGTAATAGCCTTTCTGACACAATTTCACTCTTTCTGTTCACTTCATTCACTATGTAATTGCAACAATATCACGTGAACATACCAGGTAAACTGCTGTAAACTGTTAAAGTCCAAATATAAAGAGGAGAGGGAGGGAGGGAGGGAGGGAGAGAGGAGAGGGAGGGAGGGAGAAGAAAAGAGAAAGAGAAATCATATTAATAAGATGTTTGGGTATCTTACTTTGAGATGAACTTTATTAATTATTCCACAAGTGGATAACGGCGGGTCCTCAAAGCAGCAAAGTTATTGACGAGTTCATCTGCGTCCAGGGATTTTACGACAGCAGGCTCAACAGCCATCAACATGAGGTTTGTGAGCCTGTCATCGCTCATGGTGGTCCGCAGGTAAGTCTTGACTCTTTTTAAAACGGAAAAGAATCTTTCGTTGGATGCAGTGGAGACAGGAATTGTTGCTGCGATCTTGAATAGCTTGATGACCTCTGAAAAAGCGACAGACATGGTCTTCAGTCGTGTCAAAGCCAGCATTATGTTTTTCTCCTCCTCCACGTCCTCCTTCATCTCAAGTTCAAGGAAAGCTTTTGCTGTGTGACACTGGGAACTGAGAAGGGTGGTGTCGATCAGTTCATCATAGAGTTGTGCAAACTGTTCCATTTTAACTACATCCATGAAATGGGGAGATGAACAATCAAATGCCTGGATAGCATTAAGTAGCTCATCATTATCTGTAAATCGGCGATCTAACTCAGAGATGAAGCGGTCCAGTGTTTCAAAGTATAGTCTTTTTTCTTGGTCATCTCCTGTTTGTCTCTGGCCACTGGATGATCCGACAATAAACCCTGCCAAGGCTTTGGACACACTCCGTGCTCTTGCTGGTCGCAGAGGGGCAGTGTCGCTGCTTGGGAGGCCGAGCTCTGTGGAAAATGCCTTGGCTCTGCTCAGTGTGTCCTGGTACTCTTTATCTGACCTCATCTTTTCCAGCTGGGCCTTAGTACTCCGTATGAGGTTGGAAGCCATCGTGATTGCAATGTCTTTTGTCTGAAGCTGTTCAGACAGTCCATAAGTGAGATTTAAGATTTTTTCTAGGACATGAAGACGCACAACAAAAGTGACTGTCAGCATATTTGTCCGAAGTCCAGCAGCTTCAGTTGAACCCTCTGCATGAGCGTCAATAGTGGCATCTAACACAGCTAGTATAGCCTCGTAGCGCAGTTTTATCTTCTGTAGAGCCCTATACCAATACAGCCACCGAGTGGGACAGGTGCGCTCCAAGTGCAGTATTTTGTTGTGTCCCAACTTCTTTTGAGCCTCAATGAAAAGCATGTGTCTGGTATTGCTATTTGCAATACAAGTATATAGTGTTTGAACAACACCAAAAAACTCTGCCATCTCTGGTATTTCAGTTATCGAGCTCACAAGCACAAGATTTAGTCTATGTGCATGACAGTGTATATACGCTGCATGCGGCACTTTTTCACGTATTAAAGCCTGCACTCCACGCACATTACCCCGCATAACACTTGCACCATCGTAGCATTGTGCAACACACAGCTGAATATCTAAACTCGATAATTCCTTTATTATTTTCTGGGCCAGGGATTCAGCTGTCAGGTCCTTCATGTGATAGGTTCCAATGGCTCTTTCCTTTATAATCCCGTCATGTACATAACGGATCAAAATGGCCAGCTGCTCCTTCTTAGACAGGTCTTTCGTTTCATCCACTAACACTGAAAAGTACCGTGCTTCTCCTACTTCATTTATGATTATACTTCTGATATTTTCCCCAATAACTCTCACCATATCATTCTGGGCTTCTGGGGAAGAATAGTGCGCATACCTGCGTTCCTGTTTGCTTTTCACGTTCCTGTCATCTGTTGCAATAACGTCCAAAAGTTCAAGGAAATTTCCTTTATTTTCATCCTCATCTCTCTCGTTGTGGCCACGGAGAGGGAGGGCCTGTCTTCCCAGAAATGACGTGATTTTGAACAAGGATTTGACGTGAGCCCGGTTCTCCTGCACCTCATCTGTCCTGTTTGCGTCAATCCGACTTGCGATGGATTCCTTATGTCCGCTGATCACAGCCTTAAAGTTAGACCACGCTAATGCAGCACAATTGTGTCTACTGCTCCCTTGATGATCCCGGAGATTTTTTTTCATGTTCTTCCAACATGT
Source organism: Notothenia rossii (assembly GCF_949606895.1). Lineage (NCBI taxonomy): Eukaryota > Metazoa > Chordata > Actinopteri > Perciformes > Nototheniidae > Notothenia > Notothenia rossii. The sequence continues at coordinate 31,388,665 of NC_136901.1, read as the reverse complement.
GTATCCAGTGTCTATGAACACACGCAGTCCATGCCTGTCACCTGTTAAAGTTGAGGCTCCTCCAAAATGACGGCATGCAAAGCAATAAACTGCATCTTCTTGCGCAGAATATTCAACCCAGTCATATTCCTGATACACACTGACATTAAAGCGTCTTCCATTTCTAGTTGGGAAGTGGGTCAAACGAGGACGCCTGAGTCCGTCTGTTTTACATCCACTAATATCCTTCTTCTCTGCTCCAGTTGACCCAGAGGCTGCTACTGCTGCTGCACCCGGGCCTTGACCTTCCTTATCGCTGTCCACGTCTGATCCAGCTCTTTCAATCTGAGAAATTGGTGGGGACTCAGACTCGGATTCAATTCGAGAAGTCGGTGTGGACGAGTTCTCAGCCTCCATGCATGTAGTCTCCGTCTCCCTGTTAGCATCTGCATCCCCGGCGCAGGTGCTGGAGTGGCTAACAGCCTCGTTAACAGCTTGAATCCCACCTTCACTACCTGGTCCTTCTCCCTCTGCTGCTGGGGCAACATTGGAGCCATCACCTTCACCTGCCTTTTTTTTGATAAAAAAAGATTCTAAAGTTCTTTGCTTTCTTTTCATTTTAGTTAATTAGCTTAGCCGAAAAATAAAAAAAACCGCGATAACATGACCCGCTCTGACCTCCGGCGGCTTCTCGTCAGGAGATACCACATTTCAAGATAGGGAGGGGGGATACGTTACGATAAGTATTGGGAAAGATAATATCTAGACTAGAGAAATCGATTGTGTTGTTCTGATTTTCATTTGTATTTAATTTATATGTATTAAATAATAGAATAATCAATACAAATTGACACAGAGTAATTCCATAAATTTATTTTTTAAAAACGAACATTTACATTTTCCCCTGGAGCCAAGGTGTGGCAGCTGCCATACCTTGCCATACCCAATTGACGCCTCTGCCATCAAGTACCGGATAAACGGCATTATATTTTTTATATAAAAGGCAACAGTCGTGACGGCAAGGTTGGAGTTTTTTCTCACGTCATGTGGCCAGGCATGGATCTTTGAAGTGTCCTTCAGGAACAGCCAGTCCGACAGACAGGGAGAGTCTCGCCCCATAAATAGCAGAACGTTTTTGACCCGGCTCACCTTACGCCGCACATTTTCGGACAACTTTGTGTCTGGATCGATCCCCGCGTTGTAGTACCGGTACTCTGTCATTACCGCCTCCATGCTGGGTGGAAGTGTGATGTACCGCACGCCCACTACCAGAGGGCCTGGAAGGTGTGGGTGACGCTTTCCCAGCCACAGGGACCACTGACCGCCTAGCGCACCGAGCTAGTGTGAAATGCTACTGTGTATGCGGGTGACCCTGACCGTGGGGCTTTGTCACTGGAGTCTTGATGCCGGAGATAATTGGGATGGTGGGTTGCTTTTAACCCATAAGGAGCTCCGTGACTTCAATTTCCATCTCTGGCTCATCCCTTCAGTCATGGCCCGATCATCAGAGTCCTCACAGTCCCCATGCAGCTCATCACGATGTCTGATTCCCACACCACCACGACCCTCATCACGGCCCATCTTAGAGCCATGCTCATGCAATGGGTTTTTCTGCTTGTATTTGCACTTCACACCAGAGGACCTCGGCATGGTTCCTCGCCGCCGAGACATGTCTACTTGGTTCACACTGGGGGGGCAGACATCGGTCTCCTTAATCCTTCGCCCCTAGACTCCTCATCGCCAACGTATTTCGATTGAGGCTTGCCGCGTTCAACCAAGGGGGGGTATCTGCCGGAGGAAGCTGGCCTTGCTGGCTGCTGGATCGTAATGCTTTCAGCCGGTGGAGTCGCTGAGGAGCTACGGAGGTCCCTCTTGGCACTGGAAGCCTTCAACTGCTTCAGCTTATTTCGTAGAAAACACACCTCCTTATTGAGGGCCTCTTCTTGAGCCTTCAGTGCGACGTTTTCCAGCCTTAACAGTCTGTGTGTTGTTCCCTCATCGGAGTCGAGGTCAATTTCCCCGTAAAATGAGTCTGGGTGTTCATCATAAGCACCATATTCCACATCAAGTGTCGTTGTCATGTGTACTGGGGGGTCAATCCGCCGGAGCTCCCTCAGCATTTTAAGCCCCACCATGTGCTTCATTTGTCGTAGTACCAAGTCTGCTTCTTGTTGGCTGAGCTCCGGGTGCTCAGTTTCGAGATGTCAGTTAAGATGGTCTCTGTCAATCCTTTCCGTGTCTGGGCTGGGTGAGTTTACCCGCTTTTAGTCAAATTAAGCTGCAGGCCTTCCTCCTGGTGGTGCGCTTCCGTCAATTCCTTTAAGCTTTTTGCTTTCATCTTCAGAACCAGCTTCCGAAGGACCAATTGCTCATATCAGAGTTTAAGGCTGGACAAATTGTAGAGAAATAACCCGGGCAAGACCAGGTCGTTATTCCTTTCAGAGCCGCTCCGGAGAACGACACTACGTGGCTCTCCCAGCACGCACTTAGAGGTTCACAGCTTCCCCATGAGTCTGGTGCTCCGCTGCAGCGTTAGAGTGGGTCTCTGACCCGACCCCACCCCCGCTGGCACCCCCTCTCTCCCCAAAACGACACCCGTACACGGCAAGCCAGGCGGAACGCAGGCAGCGCGGAGACTGAAAATCCACCAGAAGCCGCGCACACACAGAGGTGAGCCCGACGGGGCGCCCCACGCCCGGACTCGAAGACCCGGACGTGAGAGGAGGAAAAAGGGAGTTTGCGCCAACGGAGAGGAGGGAGGACCAGGGGATCCACGCAACCGCACCGGACATCCAGAAGATGGTCTCTGTCAATCCTTTCCGTGTCTGGGCTGGGTGAGGTTTCCCGTGTCGAGTCAAATTAAGCCGCAGGCTCCACTCCTGCGTTTCCGTCAATTCCGTAAAGTTTCACTTTGCTGTCATCTTCAGCTTCCGCACGACCAATTGCTCATATCAGAGCTTAAGGCTGGACAAGCTTTAGAGAAACACCCGGGCTGGACCAGGCCATTACTCCTTTGAGACAAGCATATGTGGTTACTCAGGATCAAATAGGTAGCCTGTGATGAAGTAGGGTCGACCCTATATCATGTGAAGCCACCGAACACCGGTCCCCGGGGGAACCGTTGCCCGGAGCAAGGCCAATTGCTGAATGCCGCAGCCGACGAAGGCCGCTATGCAACAGTGGAGGGTTCGAAAAACAACAGTGTTTGCCGGGCGCACCGCAGCGGAGGTGGGGAGGTTCCAGCCCGGAACCTCCATCCCGCTGCGGGACCCGTGGTGGGACACCTGAGTCAGACGGTTCGTCTTGGTCACGCTTCATATCGGTCGGCCCGGGAGGGAAGAGACACGCGGGGTTGCCCCCCACGCAGCACACCCTCCCGGCCATCAGAGTCGAACCCGCAATTCGGAGGAACCGACCGCCAGAGCACCGGCACAAGGCCAGGCCGGCGGAGGCCCTCCGATGGCGGGTCACGTATGCCATTCGACCAGTGAGAAATCAGAAAAAAGTATGAGTTTACTTTTTGAACCATGATTGGGGGGTCTCCGGGCAACAAATGTATCCGAAAATAGTGCCTCATTATGCAGGTAGAGTCCCATCAAACTCCCATTGCATTCCTCCAGAGTCACAAAAGTCAGAGTTAACTTTTTGGAGATCCATAAAAAAGGGCTAAAAGTGTTAAAATGTATCCGAAGATTGGTGCCTCGTAATGCGGATAGAGTCCTGTGAAAAGTCTCCTTGCATTCCTCCAGAGACCAGTTCAAAAACTTAGTTTGGAAAGAACCATGCTGGGGGTCTCCGGGCAACAAAATGTATCCGAGCCAGAGTGCACATGGACGGGTTGAATTCCTCCATGAAGTTACACAGCCGTTTTTTTTCTGAGTCCTCTCAAAAACCGGGTTTCCGATTTCGTGCAGACAGTTGTCTGAAAATGATGAACACATTTTTTGGACGGAGTAGGGGACGCTTGGATTCCCCTCTCCGTTGTAAGATGCAACGGGGGGGTGGAAAAGTGTCCGGGGCTTCGGCCCGAAGCGCCGAAGGGTTGAGCATCTCGGAAGCCCCTCCTCCGTTGGCACTTCATTTTTCATTATTTTAAGATATAATTGACCGTTTTCTTTCATTTTTGGCCTGGAACCTCCAGGATTTGTGGGATAAGATCCATGAACTGACAAAGTCATCAAAAAATTTCACTTTCAAAGCCCAAAGATATATAATACAAATAAATTAAAATAGTAAAAGGTACGATTGTGCTCCGCATTACCAGGAATTTGATTTATATAGCCCCATGAAAGTGATTAAAAATCCTTTTTGTGGGGAAAAGTGTTAAAACCCCTGATTAAAGCATATGCAGGACCCCAGTGAGCTCCAGACTATGTGCATTGTGTTAAGGAACCATATTAATGATGAAATAAATCATTTAAATGCAAAAATAATGATTATAAATCATTTTTAGGGGGACAATTGTAGAGAGGAGCCTGAAAATGACTCTGCAGCACCCCGGAGAAGCAGGCTGCTGCTGCTTCACCTCATCACTTTATAACCCAGGAAAGGAGCAGGAATCCTGGGTACATGAGTGTTAAAAGTGCATTAAACTGTTTTAATCCAACAGCCGCTGATGTGGACGGAAGTCTGTCTGTTTCGTTAACATTTGAATAGCCAAATGGACGGACATCCGTCCGTTTCGTTAACATTTGAATAGCCAAATGGATGGAAATCCGTCCATTTCGTTAACATTTGAATAGCCAAATGGACAAGCAGGTAAAAACAGCAGAGTCGCTGCTGTCAGGGCCTCAGACTCACAGGCACACACACATGCAGAGATCCAGGGCGGTGCACATGGCTTTTTTACCCAGCAATAAGTCTCTGAAAGGCGGGGGAAAGTTGTGTGAATAGAGGCAGAACAAAGCAGCAGGCATTTAGAGCGCAACAGCAGCAGCAGGCAGAGAGGAGCAGGCTAGGATACCCCCCCCCCCCCCCCAACAGAGCGCACCCAGAGGACAGGCAGAGCGCACCTCACTTTGTAACCCAGGAAAGGAGCAGGAATCCTGGGTACGTGAGTGTTAAAAGTGCATTAAACTGTTTTAATCCGACAGCCGCTGATGTGCACGGAAGTCTGTCCATTTCGTTAACATTTGAATAGCCAAATGAACGGAAATCCGTCCGTTTTGTTAACATTTGACTGACGAAATGGAAAAGAAGGTAAAAACAGCAGAGTTGCTGCGGTTAAGGCCTCAGAATCACAGGCACACACAAATTCAGAGATCCAGGGTGACGCACACGGCTTTCCTGCCCAGCAATAGGTCTCTGAATGGCGGGGAAAAGCGCTGAGAACAGAGGGGGTGAGAGCGCGCAGCGGGGAGACCCCACGGATGGCGCACACCCAGAGCACAGCAGAGTCGCTGCGGTTAGGGCCTCATAATCACAGGCACACACACATGCAGAGATCCAGGGTGACGCACATGGCTTTCCTGCCCAGAAATAGGTCTCTAAATGGCGGGGGAAAGCGCTGAGAACAGAGGGGGTGAGAGCGCGCAGCGGGGAGACCCCACGGATGGCGCACACCCAGAGCACAGCAGAGTTGCTGCTGTCAGGGCCTCAGAATCACAGGCACACACACATGCAGAGATCCAGGGTGACGCACACGGCTTTCCTGCCCAGCAATAGGTCGCTGAAAGGCGGGGGAAAGCGCTGAGAACAGAGGGGGTGAGAGCGCGCAGCACGAAACAGCAGCAGCGGGGAGACCCCACGGATGGCGCACACCCAGAGCAGAGGACAGGCTGCTTCATATCACACTATTACCCAGGAAATTAGCTGGAATCGTGGGTACGCTGAGTGTTAAAAGTGCATTAAACTGGTTGTAATTCAACGGGACAGAAGTCTGTCCATTTCGTTAACATTCGACTCACGAAATGGATGAGAAGGTAAACACAGCAGAGCCACTGCTTTCAGGGCCTCAGACTCACAGGCACACACACAAGCTGAGATCCAGGACGGTGCACATGGCTTTTTTACCCAGCAATAAGTCTCTGAAAGGCGGGGAAAGTGTTCCTGAAGCCCCTCCATAATGGTAATAATGATTATAAATCATTTCTGGGGCAGAAAGAGGGTTTTAAAAGTGGAAAAACTACTTTAAACCGTTTGAAATGAATCTGTGGTGCTGATGGAAAGCAGGCGGAGACAAATGGATTATTTTACCCAGGAATAAGTGTTTGCAAGGCGGGGAAAGTGTTCCTGCAGCCCCTCCATAACGGTAATAATGATTAGAAATGATTTCCAGGGCAGAAAGCGTTTTTTAAAAGTGGAAAAACTATTTTAAACAATTTAAAAAGCACAAAGTCATTTGAGTGCAGTTCTCATGTGTCCCCACAGGAGGGTGCATCATCCCAGGGAGCACAGTGCATTAACAGTAAAAAATACAACAACAAAAAAGGCAAATCAATGGATTCAAAGTGCATGAAAGCTCCGCACCACACACAGGTACATTCATAAATCCCCACCATAGTGACAACGGTGATTTAAACTAGTTTCTGCGGGGAAAAGAGTGCTGAAAATCGGATGAAACCCTGCTAACAGTGTGGTAAAAGTCTGATTGTTTCAGAGACCCATAGTAATGATACGATGGACCATTTACATCCAAAATTATCAATTTAAAAGTCATGTGTAGGGGGACAACTGTGGAGAGGAGCCTGAAAATGACTGCAGCACCCCGGAGAAGCAGGCTGTGATACCCCCCGACAGAGCGCACCCAGAGGACAGGCTACGTCACCTCACTGTAACCCCTGAAAGGAGCAGGAATCCTGGGTATGTGAGTGTTAAAAGTGCATTAAACTGTTTTAATCCGACAGCCGCTGATGTGCATGGAAATCTATCCGTTTCGTTAACATTTGAATGACAAAATGGACAAGCAGGTAAAAACAGCAGAGTCGCTGCTGTTAGGGCATCAGACTCACAGGCACACACACGTGCAGAGATACAGGGCGGTGCACATGGCTTTTTTACACAGCAATAAGTCTCTGAAAGGCGGGGAAGGTGTTACTGCAGCTACACCTATTGTAAATTCAACGTATTTCAGCGTGTCCAAATTAATACTTTGTTTGTCACTTTGGGTACAGTAAACTGATAGACAATTGGAGTAGCATGTCCATTGAGACGCATTCTGCCATTTGGTCGTCAGTTGCATTGTTAATTATGTCCATTTGACAGCATTTTCCCTTACACTGACTATGGGCTAAAATAGGTCACTCAAGGAATTATGTATTTCTAAAAATGTCTGTCTGGAAAGTGTTCTTAATAAATGCTCATTTAATATTCAAAATGAACTATGCTCTACTAGTAATCTCTTGAGTTTCTTCCCGTTAAGTGGGTATGACACATTCATACACTGAACAAAAATATAAATGCAACACTTTTGTTTTTGCTCCCATTTTTCATGAGATGAACTCAAAGATCTAAAACATTTTCTATATACACAAAATAACAATTTTTCTCAAATATTGTTCACAAATCTGAAAAAATCTGAGATAGTGAGCACTTCCCCTTTGCCGAGAATCTTGGCCCGAGATAATCCATCCCACTTTACAGGTGTGGCATATCAAGATGCTGATTAGACAGCATGATTATTGCACAGGTGTGCTTTAGGCTGGCCACAATAAAAAGCCACTCTGAAACGTGCAGTTTTTCTTTATTGGGGGGGTCTGGGGGGGTCAGAAAATCCTGGGGTTAAACCCTAACCCTAACCCTAACCCTAACATGTCACCAGTTGAATGGGCAGCAGTTGTGGGATGCTCTGGATCGACGTATACGACAGCATGTTCCAGTTCCTGCCAATATCCAGCAACTTTGCACACCCATTGAAGAGGAGTGGACCAACATTCCACAGGCCACAATCAACAACCTGATCAACTCTATGCGAAGGAGATAGGTGACATGTTAGGGTTAGGGTTTAACCCTAGGGTTTTCGGACCCCCCTAGACCCCCCCAATAAAGCAAAACTGCATGTTTCAGAGTGGCCTTTTATTGTGGCCAGCCTAAGGCACACCTGTGCAATAATTATGCTGTCTAATCAGCATCTTGATATGCCACACCTGTGAGGTGGGATGGATTATCTCGGCAAAGGAGAAGTGCTCACTATCACAGATTTTTTCAGATTTGTGAACAACAGTTGAGAGAAATGGTTATTTTGTGTATATAGAAAATGTGTTAGATCTTTGAGTTCATCTCATGAAAAATGGGAGCAAAAACAAAAGTGTTGCATTTATATTTTTGTTCAGTGTAGTTTGTTAAATGTTAAGAAGCCCTCAGACGCTGTTCCTTGCAAGATGTTGCCGGCCGCCTTGGGCACCGGGCTTTACCCTTTGGAGTCGACCGTCACGCCGGCGTGATCAGCTCACATGACCTGTTCAAGCCGGTGCCGCATAAAAACAACAGTTCGGACAACATTGCCGTGTATCTCTGTCGAAGGTACTGGCTTGAAACTATATCCCAGTCTTTGTTTCATGCAAAAAGACCCAGTAAACACGGAGATACGATGATATAAAGTTAATACATTTCAAAAGTATGAAAAATGGAAGCACATATTTGAATATCTTCGCCGTATTTGATCATTTTACGAAACGGAAAATACTGGAAACTGTAGATCCTGCTCAACAGGATGTACAGTATGTGTATTTTTGTCAAAAGTACTGGCTTGAAACTATATGCCAGTCTTTGTTTCATGCAAAAAGACCCAATAAACACGGAGATACGATGATATAAAGTTAATACAAATATATTTCAAAAGTATGAAAAATGGAAGCACATATTTAAATAACTTCGCCGTATTTTATCCTTTTACGAAACGGAAAATACTGCAAACTGTATATTCTGCTCAACAGGATGTATTTAAGAGGGATGGGGTGAGGTAATCAGGTAAACGGAGTCATACGAAGCGAGACGAAAAGAGACGAAGAGGGACGGCGGGAACCAAAGAGAGGCGGCGGGAAATGGAGAGAGACGGCGGGAGACTGCGATTGAAGTAAAGTAACAGACAAACATTGAGAATTTAGATATAGTTAGATAGATTTAGAGTTTTGAAGATTCAACTATGATGAAGAGAACTCTGAACGTGAGTCAAGCTATAAGCTTGTTTTTTGACATGGAGGAGGAGCCTGTGATGTTGCCCTCTGTGTCGTATTTGACAGAAACTGCTTTGAAGCATGGCACAGATAAAGACAGAAAAAACAGATTTTTGTACATAATGTGTATATATATATATATATATTTGTATTATATTTATAATAACACTTTTGCCTTCTCAGAATGAAATCCCATGTACATTATTTAAGCTTTCAAATGTTTTGTTGTGCCTACTGTGTCACTGTTGACAAAACTTGAGAAATTAGGAAAAAAAGCCTATGGATACACCTGTTATTTGTTCATAAAATGTGTATATAGGTTTATGCTACCTCAATCAAACTTTTACATTATCATAGTGACATCCCATGTATATATTTCCATCTTTCAAATGGTTTCGTTGTGTATGTTTGTGTTACCTATGAAAAATAATATCATTTTCAAAATCAGTTTTTACATTCTTTTGTGATTTTGGGTCCAAAATGTTCATATAGTATCTCAAAATGAAAGAAATAACTATCAGGTTATATAGGTGAGGTTGTCCTTAAAAAAAAGATACCAAACATTGACATGCCAACAATTTCTTAATGGGGTTTAGTAAGACAAATCAAAAGTATGTGAAAACTGCCAAATTAGCCCAGGACTCCAAAGGGTTAACAGGTTCTGATTCACTGGCACTACAAAGGCTGAGAAGGCATATTGTAAGGTGCTTTGGTAAAATGTAATCATAGAAAATCACATTGATTGTTCCTAAACATCACTGTTGCTTTATGTAGGGTCCTGACATTAAACCTGATAACATACACTTATACAATACCTATGAAAATCGATACATAACACACAAAAGACAAATACACTTCTTTTAGAGATTTTGTATTCTATAAATCTTCGGACAGAATATATACAAACAAGACATTTTACAAAAATACATTTCATAAATAAAAAGATTGACATTGAATTGTTTAGACATGTATTTGTGTACAATGATTATAAAGCTCTGCATTCGTTTAGGGTTATTTTTTTCTGTTCTTGGAGAGGGATCCCTCCATAGCCTTTTCCTGAGGTTTCTTCTATTTGTCCTTCATTTGTTTTTTTTATTTGGGTTATTTTTTTTCTGTAGGGTTCTACGAACAGAGGGTTTCATATGGGCTGTACAGATTGTAAAGCCCCCTGAAGCTGATTTGTGATATTAGGCTGTATTTGTACATTATTATACATCATGTATACATTTAAATGGATTGGACGATTCAGTGATGTGTTTCTTCATTTTAATCTATGACATTTTCTCTAAACTTAAACAAGATAGCATTAGTTACTGTCAAAAAATGTGATATTCTTATAGCAAATTGATCAGTGAAGATTAATTTGTACATTATTAGTACAATTCTTTTTACATTCCTCGGGTAATGTTACATGTCTTGCCTATTGGTCTAATGATGATTGAATGGACGCGTTACTCAAAGTTACATTTTATATCAAGTTCATCTGAATCTGAACAAGACTGAAGAAATCATGAATCCTTTTGAACCAACAGAGTATTTCACCATGAATAAATTATTTTTCATTCCAGTGATGGCAGTCATGTTGTGATTACAATTCAAATTTTAAGAACGGCCCTAATGCTATTGCTGGTTTGATAGTATCCATGACAACAGACAGAGGCAGGATGCGGTGACAAGACTGATCTTGTGTCTTACTCCACTGGAAGCTGTAAATGAGAACAAAAAGAAACAAAACATTAAATCAACAAAAAGTAGAATTTTCTTTTTGTTTTGTTAAGTAGCACTCACTATTTACTTACATATGCCATTTACGCCAATGGAGCTGCCTTCAATGTCGAATCCAACGACTGTTGAAACTGCGTTGATCAAAGCGTTCGCAATCTGAGTGCTATTAGGAGCAGATGTGCTTACAAATGAAACATCAATGACGTTGATGATTGATCCATTACTGCAGAAAGAGAAACACAATATTGTTTGAAATATCAGATATAGGATCCTACTCTTTATTATAAAACTTTAATAGTTTAAAAAAATTACCTGAATGAAACAACATCTAGTGATTTGAACGACGAAGGGAATGCCTTTTGGAAAACAGGTGTAAGCTGTAGAAACACAAAAAAAAATTGCATTGGAATTTAGAGCTTTACTCATTTATTTGACTTGATCTTTTTTGGTCTTTCATCAATGAATAATTGATCATTATAGTGTGGTAACAGTGGAGTAGGCTTCTCATATTTTGAGTAGGCGCTTTAGCTCTCTGATTAAATATTGCCGTAGATCTACCAGCAGATTGTATTTATAGGGGTAAACTTACCTAAGTATTTATCGTTATAGCTCGACCTTTATAAGCAGCAGAAGATGGATTCAGCAAGTCACTCGTAAATGTGTCTTGAACAGATCTGAAAGTCACCCTTTTTATTATAAGGGCTATAGTAGTAGGTGCTGTAGTTGCAGGTCGAGCCGTTGTAGGTTCTGCCGTTTTAGGTTTAGCAGTTGTAGGTGCTGCAGTTTTGGGTTTAGCAGTTGTAGGTGCTGCAGTTTTGGGTTTAGCAGTTGTAGGTGCTGTAGTTGTAGCTGGGACTGGACCTGCTGTAAAAACAGATATATACATATTATGTTAATATGTATCAGTGCCCAAACAAAGATGATTTATGTTTTTTTTTTGTAGGTAAAACCCTGGTGCCAGTTTTACAGAAATAAGATCAATGATGAAGGGCTGACAAAATTATATTTGTTCTGAAGTTTCTTAGGAAAAAGTATTCTTGCAGCAAATATCAATTTATTTGCAAGATATGACACTAAACAATAAACAACTCCAAACTGAAAATCATTAAAGTAGTGTTCATTAATTTTGTCTTTACCTACATTTTTTCCTTAGCTACATACTTTTGTTAGTAAATTATTTATAAACCAAGCATGCACAGTACATGTTATTCAAAATGGTTTAGAAACTTATTGGAGAGAAACATTGTGTTGTGTTTACTTACATTCAACTTTGACTGAATCAGGACTTATGCTCACGTCGAAGGTACTGTTGGTATTATTCACAGCTTCTACTAAGGTTTGAACCACTTCATTTTTTTGTGGGAGATCTGCAAGAGGAGTAGTGCTGTTGAACACAACTCCCATTTCTGCTTCAGTTCCGGGCGCCCTTGCTGCTAAAGCGCTGTTTTATAACGTCAAACGAAAAAAGAGAACAATTATGATATGAAAGACTCTGTCTGTTGCCTTGTGTCGTCTGATTTACATGTGTCACTATCAACACTAAAGCATTTGTCTTTTTGAGACCCAATTGAAGTGAAACCTTTTTTACCTGAGCTTTTTCAGCTTGCAGTGGGAAAATCTGTTTCCAAATTTGGGTTTGTATATCTTAGAACACTGCAAAAAAAAGCAACATTGAAAGACTTTTAGTCACTTTTGTCACAATATACTTAAAATACAAATTCAGAGATACTCAAATCGAGGTGATATAACAAAAAACACTCACCGTTGATAGAAGTCGTGTTTCTAATTCTTTGTATTGTGTGCTTGTGTTGTCATTATAAGCATCAATAAATGGTTCGCCTTCCATGGCTGCTGTGATGACGTACGTTGGAGCAGCAGCAGTCATAGGTGCTGCAGTTGTAGATGAAGCAGTTGTAGGTACTGCAGTTGTGGGTGCAGCAGTCACAGGTGCAGCAGTTGTGGGTGCAGCAGTCGTAGGTGCAGCAGTTGTGGGTGCTGCAGTTGAATGGGCAGCAGTTGTGGGTGCAGCAGTCGTAGGTGCAACAGTTGTCAGTGCAGCAATAGTAGGTGCAGCAGTTGTAGGCTCAGCAGTTGTAGGTGCTGCAGATGAAGGTGAAGCAGTTGTAGGTGATGCAGTTGTAGGTGATGCAGTAGTAGGCGCAGCAGTTTTAGGTGAAGCAGTTGTTGGGGAAACAGTAGTAGCTGCAGCAGTTGTAGGTGATACAGTTGTAGGTGCTGCAGATGTAGGTGAAGCAGTGGTAGGGGCATCAGTTGTAGGTGCAGCAGTTGTAGGGGCTGCAGTTGTAGGCGCAGCAGTTGTAGCCGCAGCAGTTGTAGATGCAGCAGTTGTAGGTGCTGCAGTTGTAGGGGCTGCAGTTGTAGCTTCTGCAGTCTTAGGTGAAGCAGTCGTTGGAGCAACAGTTGTAGGTGATGCAGTTGTAGCCTCAGCAGATGTAGGTGCTGCAGTTGTAAGGGCAACAGTCGTAGGTGCAGCAGTTGTAGGTGCTGCAGTTGTCAGGGCAACAGTGGTAGGGCCAGCAGTCGTAGGCAATGCAGTTGTAGGTGAAACAGGTGTCGGGGCAACAGTAGTAGCAGCAGCTGTTGTAGGGGCTGCAGTTGTAGGCGCAGCAGTTGTAGCCGCAGCAGTTGTAGGCGCAGCAGTTGTAGGGGCTGCAGTTGTAGGTGAAGCAGTTGTAGGTGATGCAGTTGTAGGTGATGCAGTTGTAGGCGCAGCAGTTGTAGGTGAAGCAGTTGTTGGGGAAACAGTAGTAGCTGCAGCAGTTGTATGCTCAGCAGTTGTAGGTGATACAGTTGTAGGTGCTGCAGATGTAGGTGAAGCAGTGGTAGGGGCATCAGTTGTAGGTGCAGCAGTTTTAGGCGCAGCAGTTGTAGGTGAAACAGGTGTCGGGGCAACAGTACTAGCAGCAGCTGTTGTAGGGGCTGCAGTTGTAGGCGCAGCAGTTGTAGCCGCAGCAGTTGTAGACGCAGCAGTTGTAGGTGCTGCAGTTGTAGGGGCTGCAGTTGTAGCTTCTGCAGTCTTAGGTGAAGCAGTCGTTGGAGCAACAGATGTAGGTGCTGCAGTTGTCAGGGCAACAGTCGTAGGTGCAGCAGTTGTAGGTGCTGCAGTTGTCAGGGCAACAGTGGTAGGCCCAGCAGTCGTAGGCAATGCAGTTGTAGGTGAAATAGGTGTCGGGGCAACAGTAGTAGCAGCAGCTGTTGTAGGGGCTGCAGTTGTAGGCGCAGCAGTTGTAGCCGCAGTAGTTGTAGGCGCAGCAGTTGTAGGGGCTGCAGTTGTAGGTGAAGCAGTTGTAGGTGATGCAGTTGTAGGCGCAGCAGTTGTAGGTGAAGCAGTTGTTGGGGAAACAGTAGTAGCTGCAGCAGTTGTAGGCTCAGCAGTTGTAGGTGATACAGTTGTAGGTGCTGCAGATGTAGGTGAAGCAGTGGTAGGGGCATCAGTTGTAGGTGCAACAGTTGTAGGCGCAGCAGTTGTAGGTGCTGCAGTTGTAGGGGCTGCAGTTGTAGCTTCTGCAGTCTTAGGTGAAGCAGTCGTTGGAGCAACAGTTGTAGGTGATGCAGTTGTAGCCTCAGCAGATGTAGGTGCTGCAGTTGTCAGGGCAACAGTCGTAGGTGCAGCAGTTGTAGGTGCTGCAGTTGTCAGGGCAACAGTGGTAGGCCCAGCAGTCGTAGGCAATGCAGTTGTAGGTGAAATAGGTGTCGGGGCAACAGTAGTAGCAGCAGCTGTTGTAGGGGCTGCAGTTGTAGGCGCAGCAGTTGTAGCCGCAGCAGTTGTAGGCGCAGCAGTTGTAGGGGCTGCAGTTGTAGGTGAAGCAGTTGTAGGTGATGCAGTTGTAGGCGCAGCAGTTGTAGGTGAAGCAGTTGTTGGGGAAACAGTAGTAGCTGCAGCAGTTGTAGGCTCAGCAGTTGTAGGTGATACAGTTGTAGGTGCTGCAGATGTAGGTGAAGCAGTGGTAGGGGCATCAGTTGTAGGTGCAACAGTTGTAGGCGCAGCAGTTGTAGGTGAAACAGGTGTCGGGGCAACAGTAGTAGCAGCAGCTGTTGTAGGGGCTGCAGTTGTAGGCGCAGCAGTTGTAGTCGCAGCAGTTGTAGACGCAGCAGTTGTAGGTGCTGCAGTTGTAGGGGCTGCAGTTGTAGCTTCTGCAGTCTTAGGTGAAGCAGTCGTTGGAGCAACAGTTGTAGGTAATGCAGTTGTAGCCTCAGCAGATGTAGGTGCTGCAGTTGTCAGGGCAACAGTCGTAGGTGCAGCAGTTGTAGGTGCTGCAGTTGTCAGGGCAACAGTGGTAGGCCCAGCAGTCGTAGGCAATGCAGTTGTAGGTGAAACAGGTGTCGGGGCAACAGTACTAGCAGCAGCTGTTTTAGGGGCTGCAGTTGTAGGCGCAGCAGTTCCAGCCGCAGCAGTTGTAGGCGCAGCAGTTATAGGGGCTGCAGTTGTTGGGGAAACAGTTGTAGGCACAACAGTTGTAGGTGAAACAGGTGTCGGGTCAACAGTAGTAGCCACAGCAGTTGTAGGTGCAGCAGTTGTAGGTGCTTCAGTTGTCAGGGCAACAGTCATATGTGCTGCAGTTGTAGGGGAAGCAGTTGTAGGAGCTGCAGTTGTAGGGGAAGCAGTTGTAGGAGCTGCAGTTGAAGGTGCAGCAGTTGTAGGTGCTGCAGTTGTCAGGGCAACAGTCATATGTGCTGCAGTTGTAGGGGAAGCAGTTGTAGGAGCTGCAGTTGTAGGGGAAGCAGTTGTAGGAGCTGCAGTTGTAGGGGAAGCAGTTGTAGGAGCTGCAGTTGTAGGGGAAGCAGTTTTAGGAGATGCAGTTGTAGGCGCACCAGTTTTAGGTGCTGCTGTTGTAGCTTCTGCAGTCTTAGGTGAAGCAGTCGTTGGAGCAACAGTTGTAGGTGATGCAGTTGTAGCCTCAGCAGATGTAGGTGCTGCAGTTGTCAGGGCAACAGTCGTAGGTGCAGCAGTTGTAGGTGCTGCAGTTGTCAGGGCAACAGTGGTAGGCCCAGCAGTCGTAGGCAATGCAGTTGTAGGTGCACCAGTTGTAGGTGCTAAAGTTGTCAGGGCAACAGTAGTAGGTGCAGCAGTTATAGGTG
The DNA here is from genome assembly GCF_949606895.1 of Notothenia rossii. NCBI lineage: Eukaryota > Metazoa > Chordata > Actinopteri > Perciformes > Nototheniidae > Notothenia > Notothenia rossii. The sequence goes on along the minus strand of NC_136901.1, from coordinate 31,372,748 downwards.
ATGCTGTTGTAGGGAAAGCAGTTGTAGGTGCAGCAGTCGTAAGAGATGCAGTTGTAGGCGCACCTGTTGTAGTTGCTGCTGTTGTAGCTTCTGCAGTCTTAGGTACAGCAGTCGTTGGAGCAGCAGTTGTAGGTGATGCAGTTGTATGCACAGTAGTTGTAGGTGCAGCAGATGTGACTACTATTGTTGTAGGGGCAGCAGTCGTAGGTGCAGCAGTTGTATGTGAAACGGTTGCCGGGGCAGCAGTTGTTGGAGCAGCAGTGGTAGGGACTGCAGTGGTTGGAGAAGCAGTTGTAGCCTCAGCAGTTGTAGGTGCTGCAGTTGTTGGAACAGCAGTGGTAGGGACTGCAGTGGTTGGAGAAGCAGTTGTAGCCTCAGCAGTTGTAGCAGCATCAGTTGTAGGTGCTGCAGTTGTCAGGGCAACAGTAGTAAGTGCAGCGGTTATAGGTGATGCTGTTGTAGGGAAAGCAGTTGTAGGTGACAAAGGTGTCAGGGCAACAGTAGTAGCCGCAGCAGTTGTAGCCGCAGCAGTTGTAGCAGTTGCAGCAGCAGCAGTTGTAGGTGCTGCAGTTGTCAGGGCAACAGTTGTAGGTTTTGCAGTTGTCAGGGCAACAGTAGTAGGTACAGCAGATATAGGTGCTGTTGTTATAGGGGCAGCAGTTGTTGGAGCAACAGTCGTAGGTGAAAAAGTAGTTGGAGCAGCAGTTGTAGGTGCATCAGTTGTAGCCGCAACAGTTTTAGGTGCAGCAGTTGTTGGCATAACAGTTGTCGGGGCAGCAGATGTAGCCGCATCAGTTGTAAGTGATGCAGTTATAAGGGCAGTGGTCGTTGGAGCAAAAGTCGTAGGTGAAGCAGTTGTTAGAGCAGCAGTGGTAGGTGCAGCAGTTGTCAGGGCAATAGTAGTAGGTGCAGCAGTTGTAGGTGCTGCAGTTGTAGGGGCAGCAGTTGTTGGAGCAACAGTAGTAGGTGAAGCAGTCGTCGGAGCAACAGTTGTAGGTGCTGCAGTTGTCAGGTCAACAGTTGTAGCCTCATCAGTTGTAGGTGCTGCAGTTGTCAGGTCAACAGTTGTAGCCTCATCAGTTGTAGGTGCTACAGTTGTCAGGGCAACAGTCGTAGTGGCAGCAGTCGTAGGTGCAGCAGTTGTAGGTGCTGCAGTTGTAGGTGCAGCAGTCGTAGGTGCAGCAGTCGTAGGTGCTGCAGTTGTAGGGGAAGTAGTTGTAGGTGCAGCAGTTGTGGCTACTATTGTTGTAGGGGCAGCAGTCGTAGGTGCAGCAGTTGTATGCGAAACGGTTGCCGGGGCAGCAGTTGTTGGAGCAGCAGTGTTAGGGACTGCAGTGGTTGGTGCAGCAGTTGTAGCCTCAGCAGTTGTAGGTGCTGCAGTTGTCAGGGCAACAGTCGTAGGTGCTGCCGTTGTAGGTGCTGCCGTTGTAGGTGCAGCAGTCGTAAGCAATGCAGATGTAGGCGCACCAGTTGTAGGTGACACATGTGTCGGGGTAAAAGTAGTAGCCGCAGCAGTTGTAGCAGTGGCAGTTGCAGCAGCAGCAGTTGTAGGTGCTGCAGTTGTCAGGGCAACAGTTGTAGATTCTGCAGTTGTCAGGGCAACAGTAGTAGGTGTAGCAGTTATAGGTGCTGCCGTTTTAGGTGCAGCAGTCGTTGGCGAAACAGTCGTAGGTGAAAAAGTATTTGGAGCAGCAGTTGTAAGTGCTGCAGTTATTGGGGCAGTGGTCGTTGGAGCAAAGGTCGTAGGTGAAGCAGTTGTTGGAGCAGCAATTGTAGGTGCAGCAGTTGTCAGGGCAATAGTAGTAGGTGCAGCAGATGTAGGTGCTGCACTTGTGGGGGCAGCGGTTGTTGGAGCAGCAGTTATAGGAGCAACAGTAGTAGCTCCAGCGGTTGTAGCTTCTGCAGTTGTAGGTGATGCAGTTGTAGGTGCAGCAGTTGTTGGGGCAACAGTAGTAGCTGCAGCGGTTGTAGCAGCAGCAGTTGTAGGATCAGAAGTTATAGGGGCATCAGTTGTAGGTGCAGCAGTCGTATGCAATGCAGTTGTAGGTGCACCAGTTGTAGGTGACACAGGTGTCGGGGCAAAAGTAGTAGCCGCAGCAGTTGTAGCCACAGCAGTTGTAGCAGCGGCACTTGCAGCAGCAGCAGTTGGAGGTGCTGCAGTTGTCAGGGCAACAGTAGTAGGTGTAGCAGTTATAGGTGCTGCTGTTGTAGGTGCAGCAGTCGTTGGCGAAACAGTCGTAGGTGAAAAAGTAGTTGGAGCAGCAGTTGTAAGTGCTGCAGTTATAGGGGCAGTGGTCGTTGGAGCAAAAGTCGTAGGTGAAGCAGTTGTTGGAGCAGCCGTTGTAGGTGCTGCAGTTGTTGGAGCATCAGTGGTAGGTGCAGCAGTTGTCAGGGCAATAGTAGTAGGTGCAGCAGTTGTAGGTGCTGCAGTTGTGGGGGCATCTGTCGTTGGAGCAACAGTAGTAGGTGAAGCAGTCGTTGGAGCAGCAGTTGTAGGTGCTGCAATTGTAGCTTCTGCGGTTGGAGACGCAGCACTTGTAGGCTCACTAGTTGTAGGTGCAGCAGTCGTAGGTGAATTAGTTGTTAGGGCAGCGGTCATAGGCGAAACAGTTGTAGGCGCAGCAGTTGTAGGTGAGGCAGTTGTAGGTGCAGCAGTTGTAGCAATTGTTGATGCAACTGTTACAAATTATCAATGGTTAGAGACCGACAGATATCATAAGGGGAAATATCAGCTCAACATTCTAAGGCACACATTATTTGAAAGTTAGGAACCTAACCATTACTTTAATGTAAAGCTCAGAACTGAGAGCCACATTTCTCTATTTATGAATCTCTAATCAAATGTTCCCTCGTTTAACTCTCCTATTGTGTTTGTTTTCCCTTCCTTACTCTGATGTTCTTGGTGAAATTTGACCGGTCCTGTTTTAATTGCTATTACATTAACAGAAAAAACATTAATCATCACCAAATTTCATTTAACACACTTTCAAACTGTACATATTGTATCAGACTACTGGTTTGAAAAACGTCAGTAAATATACAAATAATAGACACTGAACATGCATTGCGTGTGCCAGGTGCGATCCATGTGGGGGGATGGGCGCATAAGAGGGGGAAATGTGTCAAATTGTTCTGTGTGTGTGTGTGCCAAGCATGGATGTATAATAATAACTGGATACAGCGTGGGAGGCGGGGCCTCATTCATTCCTATGAGAGTTGCTCATTGGCGCATGATGATAAAATGGCCCAACTTTTGAGAGAGCGAAACGTCACAGATTACCCGGCATGCCTGAGAAGTACCCGTATGTGCGATCATAGCGCATACGCAACTTTAACCAAAATGCTCGTTCACATCAAGCACGTCAATTTGCGTACACGTAACAGCACCGCACGTTCATGACAGCATGGTAATTACTTGTTTTTATGATGGATTTGATATTAACGAGGCGGCAGTTAACAGCTAGCGGCTAGCTAGTAATTATGCTAATGTGCACATCAATCGTTATGTACTTATATTACGCTGTAACAGGATCTAGTGATATCCAAGCAACATAGCTTCATTTAGCATGAAATAATTATTGCAATATATATATATATATATATATATATATATACACAGTGCAATAGGCTTCTTAGTGCAATAAGAAGCTACAGGGACGTTAATCTAACGTCGGTAATATTAACTTTATTTAATACATCATTTACGGTACAAGATTGAATGTAGTATAATATTTTACAAATGATGAATTACAGCAAACATGTGCAATATATCCATTATTACAGCTCCGTGGGTTGGGAGTGAGACGATATGGGTCCGTTGTTATTGTGCATCCATGGGTAAAGATAAACGCATGTAGTGCTGAACACGTAACATGAACGTGCCGGGCGGCGCGGTCCCGTGGGTTAGATGCACGTTCATAATGCAGAGGGATATAACTCTCAGAATAACGTTATTAGCACATTTTTACAACTTGAGGAACGAATGTTTTTAATAAGGGCTATACAAGTGTTCATACTGGGTGGTTTATTTAGTTTAAAAAAAATTATCCAACGATTTACAGACCATTCTTTCCCCATGTAAGTCAATGGGAAAACGTGTTTCCGGGCCCAGCAACCTAAAGGAAGTGTAGTACCGCCGTTTGGCCACAACGAATATTCTACTCAGAGTCCGGCGCACTTCCTGGGGGCTTGGTGCCAAGCCCCCCAGGAAGTGCCGGACTCAGATCATCATTAACAGATCAAAGTTGATAAATTGATTCAAGTTTCTTGAAGCTTTTGCTCAAATTTACAAGAATCCCCTAGTATTACTCAATAAGTTTCTTAACCTACTGTGGCTCCAAATGGAAACAGTGCTTGCTTTAAAGATCTGATGGTGCTGACATAAATTCCACAAAAAAAGGATTCAAGTATTTGACATCTCCAGCTCACAATCAAATATAAAATGATTTTAGGACTAATTTATGTTTAATAGTTATCACGACCTGTAGTTATCTATTTTTTCTTATATTTTCTTGGGTTAACTTTTCTTTTGTTTCCTTAGCACAATGGCATTTCATGGTTCTGTGTAGCTCCATTAAAATGACTTATTTAGGTAATAGCTGCAGTTAGTATATAATGTGTAAGTGTGCAATACTCTGCATTAGGGATGTAACGAACGATATACCGAATATCGCGGTATCGCGATAAATAAACGTCCCAATACCGTTGTAAGACTGACAAAATCTACCACGATTTAAACATTTGTTAACCAGGTGGTCCCATTGAGATCATCGATCTATTTTTCAAGAGAGATCTGTCCAACATGGCAGCAAGTAGGTTACAACATGAACATAAAACCAGGGCCGTATCCAGGATTTCCTAAATACCGAGGTCCAAATATGTTAGGGGGGTTCGGGGGACACCCCCCGAGATTTTGGGGATTTTCATGATCTAGTTAGGTGCTTTTTAAGTCCTGTGGGGGGTCACACATTGGATAATATATTGATTTCAAACCATGTCAGTGGGCTGCAGCATCAATTATTTGTGAAAGTTTAATGCATAAGAATCAGTTGATTGTTACTATTAATGAACAGGACATGCAGAAGAGGCTAAAATGATCACAACACATTGTCAACATTCATTTTCCATGTCTCTCTCCTTTCCATAACCTGCAGCCTCTCTTCCATCTTCTTGACTCTCTCTGTCTCCTTCCTGTTCATTACTCTCTCTGTCCTCTACTATTTCTCTTTGTTCAATCTCTCCCTCGTTGTTCACTTTTTGCTCCTCCTCACTTGTCGCTCCTGCCAGTGAATTCAAAGCAATTCAGCAATTTAGTTCATTTCACTTGTTTGTTTGCATTTTATGTTTTATTTAAATCTGTTTTGTTTGATTCTCAAAAGAGAACAAAGATGTAAGCAAATTGTGTTTTATACAATTTTATGTTATTATGACATCATAACTGCAATAGATGTAGGCCTATGTTGTTTTACAATTATGCCTATTGTAAATTAAGACTATTGTTATAGATATATGGATAGATACAGTGGCGACTGGTGGAAAATATTTTTGGTGGGGCTATGGAAATGGTGACAAAACCATACTAGGGCATTTAAAATCAGGAGACTAAATACGAACATCGTGTGTGTGTGTGTGTGTGTGTGTGTGTGTGTGTGTGTGTGTGTGTGTGTGTCATACTTGCCAACCCTCCCGATTTTCGCGGGAGACACCCGCATTTCTCCCGATTTCTGACAAAATCAGATTTACTCATGACTGTTTCCACTCGGAATTTAATACAGGTACACCATTGTTTGGTTTCCATGGTAGCGCGTCTCTTTAGCAGCGCGCGCAACTCAAAGTCTGAGAGGGTGAGGAAGATGAAAACTGAACAAGAATCGACAACTCGACCCTCTGATCACTCCTTTCCTGTAAAATACAGGTCCAGCCCACACATATGGTGCCACAGGCCTTGCCCTTACAACTACAATAAGCATGCAAATGTTAATCTACAGCTCCGGCGATCCACTAGCCTACAACTGCAGACGCAGCCATCCCCTACTGTAGCGTCACCTTGGATACGAGTCTAAACAGACACACAGGCCAGGGCGCTGAAAGGGCGCCCTTTGAGCATCAGATCTGACGACGGTGATTGGCTGAAATTATGTTTCGGCGGCATAGTTTCCAGATAGCAACAGTCAGCTTGTTGGTTGCAGCTGCTCTGGCTGAGGGCTCTTTTCTACCGCCCGGACGAGAGAGGGTAATGATACACGCTGCGGCCAGGCAGGAAACATGTGACTTATCAGTAACTTTAGACATCGTAAAACAATTTTAAACAAGATGTTATTGTAGATTATACATTTTACTGATACCAAATATATAATATTTCCCTTGTTCTTTAAAATAAAAATAAAAATAAAAAATATATATTTTTTGGAAATATATTTTGTTATGAATTTTTAATTTTTAATGACAATCAAAGATGTGGGAAGAGTGGGGGCGGCGCCCCTAGCGCCCCTATGGACCGGCCGCCACTGGATAGATATGACTATACCTGCAGTTCCTCCCTGACTTCCATCACTTTTTCTCTCTCTCTCTCTCTCTCTCTCTCTCTCTCTCTTCCTGTCCTGTCTCTTCCTTACCTAAGCTGAACTTCGACTGACGTAGTCTTTTCATTATATCTGAGTCAGTGTAAAAAAGAAAACAATACAAGGTTATATCTCCATTGTTTTACTCAAATTGAAATGAAAGAAAAGCATTACAACGTTTGTTAAAAGGTAATCCTTCTGACATTGGATGAATGTAATTAACTTTAGCTCTCTAGCTAGTTTATTCACGCAATTTAAACCAAAGTATAGCTGCAATATAAGTTAGTGTGCACGTTGTCGGACGTCCACTGACTAACGTAGAGCGTTCACACAGGATCTGCTGGTCATATGATGTCCTGATGAACAGAAACACAAGCAGCCGCTGGACTCAGATCTCTAGATACTTCATCACTCCTTCGCTGCTCCGCCCGGTACAAGTCCGGGCTGCTCGGCTGCGGTGGTTTGTTGATACATGTCGTCTTCTTCTGTTTACTTTAATCGAGGCTGCGCAGTTATGCATCGGCAGTAAATGGAAATACTACAAAGAACCCCATTCAATGCAATTATTTCACAAGTTATTATACACAGCTCGAAAAACATTACCGAGGTCCGGACCTCGGTGACTTCAATGGTAGATACGGCCATGCATAAAACAACATCACACAAAAGGACATCGTATTTACAGGGCTACATTTACATACCTATAGACATTGACACGTAGCCTACCAACAGTATATCTTGCCCTGTCAATAAGCCTCACCTTCTTGGCAAAAACGGTCAAGTTTTTGAAGTGATGGATAGAAAATGCACAGTTTGACCCACTGCTGTCACCCATGGCCAAATATCTCTCTGTCCCACTGAGGTGGCGTTACACTTTTTCGCTGTCCGTCATTTTGACAGACAGGATTGTAAAATATCCGTCATAATCCATTATTACCCGTCGGGGGTTTATGCCGTGTTATGCCCCCTCGCGGGAGCGCGCACAGCGTAAAGCAAAAACTCCCAGACATTTCAATGATCTGTACGGCAAAGTACGGTTTGGAAACTATATAATTTCCTTTTGGAGGGCATGCATAGCACGGCATAATACCAGAGCCTAGCTGCAGGGAAACTTTGGCGCTGTTCCGAGTTTGTTCTAATCTGTCAAAATGACAGACTGCTTTCAGATTTTTCCGTCATTGTTAAAAACAAAATTCAGTTAACGCGACCACTGCTGTCCCAGCAACATCAGTACCAAGCGAGAGAGTTTTTTCCACAGCAGGGGATATTGTAAACGTCCAAACATCCCAGCATCTACCTGGAAATGTGGACATGCTCATATTCCTAAAAACCTGTCTGAGACAAAAAGCAGTTGTTGCTGACTGACCAGTTGCAACGGTTACTGTTGACACAACATTTAGATTAAAGATACATTTTTTAGGGTTCTATTAACACTTTCACTCTATATTCCAGTTAACATTTACTTACCTATAACTGCAAGCAAAATTGTAAAAATGGCTCCACTTTCCATTACGTCTGCGCTTGAACCTACAAATTTGAAAGCACATTGATTTACTCAATGAAGAATAATACAAATAGCTTATATTGTTATGCTTTTTGGAGACTTTTGTTTCGCCTTATAGACAAAGAAAGTGAAAAGGCACTCAAAAAAGCAGGTTTAAACTATAAAGGGACATTTTTAATATGGTTGTTATAATAATATATTTTTTTTTAAACATAACCATATAAAACATTAGTTAATGGAAGATAACATGTATATATTAGGTTGTTTGAGATTATGAGATGGGTTTTGTAATAGCCAGTGTTAAGCATTTAATGTTCCTAAAGTTGTAAAAGTAGTAATTGACAAGCAAAGAGATCAGATTTTACAATCTATCATCGTGTGAATTGCTCTCTGTTTCATTATATTTATGTGATTGATATGTGCTTCCTTCTTGGCCAGATCAACAATTGTGATAATATAATATTTTAATTGATTTCATCAGGTAAATAAAAGTATATGAAGTATACATACATTTTCCTTTAACAAAACATAAATAGTTTCACCAAAAGTGATTTAAAGTAATTATTTAAAAGTTTGCAACCAAATAATACAAGGAAAATGTAGAACATAGATAAATCATTCTAGCTAGTTAACTACATTTTACTTTCAAAATATTTGAATAAGCTTAACAGTTTCCATTCCTAGCAGTCTCAGCATGGAAAGTGTCAGCATGGAAGGTATTTTACATTCTAAGAAAAAGCTCATGTACATAATTTATTTGGCTAGATCATAACATGGTCATACAACCATCTGCTAGGTCGGAATATTTTCAAATATAGCGCCAGCACACTGATCTAAATGAAAAAACTATTTCTAATGAATTTACATGTAAACTGAAATTGGAAACTACCCTTTGAATCATTCCATCAGTTACACTGTTAAAACCCTACATGGGTCACAACAACAACTTAAAGAACTTTGAACAAATCAAATGCAATTAAAAATACATAATAGTGAAGCATATTTTACAATTAAAAAGATTGCACCATAGAGAACATGAACAACTAAAATGTACTTACCCCAAGCCATAGTCAAAACTTATAAATAATGTTTTTTAGATTTGCATTATTTTAGAAGTTATCAGAGGCTCCTTAAGTACTTCTGTTTGTTCTCTGGGGCACTTCTCTTGTGATGTCACCTGTTTGTTAAGCTCTTATATGGCATGCATAAGGAAGTACTGTGACATGAGATGGAAAAAAAGATTATAAGAAAAAAACAAGTGCTCAGAGAGATTCAGAGTGAGTGTAATTTTCATTGTTCATTCACTAAACATCTTGAAATAGATCTGTTGTTTATGCATTCCAGCCAAGTTAAGCAACAAGAAGTTATTATCTTGTACCCTAAACAGGTAGAGCTCCACTGGCCACAATGCATACTTAATCACATGTAAATACTGAATAAAGTATTCATAAAAATACCAGTACAATAATATCATTCGGATATATTTAACAGACTTTGTTCATTTGTTTCATTATTCATGTGAACTTATAATAATAATAATAATAATAATACATTTGATTTATATAGCGCTTTTCCTGGTGATCAAAGCGCTTTACATGCAAGTAAAGAAGAAAAATAACAACAAAAGTAAAAAGTGCTAAACTAGGTGGAATAACGGTGTGGGGTTAGTGGATTCAGGCCCGCCCCTCCCCCGCATATCACGCAGACTGCGTGGGGCCTCATCTTGCGGAGGGGAACTCCTCTGATGCGCAAATGATAATACATTTCAGGGCAATCCATTATTGCCGACACATTTTCAAATGAATTAGGGCATGTGGTATCTCACTGATGGTAGGTCTAGGATATTGTTGTTTAGAAGGAGTATGTCAAGCCTTCAGGGTCTAATTCACACTTCTGGTGTCAATGTGGGAATCTGCTAATTAGAAAAGGAAAGACAATTTACTACCAAGAAGATCTGCACTGTGAATGCATTGGGCATAGCCGTGGGAACATGTTTCAAATGGGGGGTGCTGTGGGGATGACACCAGGGCTGGTTTTGACCAATTTGCTGCCCTAAGCAAGATTTTAGCTGGCAATGAAAAACCTCTACAAAAGACCAATACACTACAAAAAGAGAAACATATTGACATGGTGGACAGCTTATATAAAAGGCTTCAAATGTATTTAGTATTATAACAAGTTTTAATTGAGGGGGTGGACTTCACATCCTCTAGGGGGGTCCGGGGGTTACCCCCGGGAAGATTTTTTTAACATTTTAAAGTAAAATGCTTCAATCTGGTGCACTTTGAGCGCCCAATTACTAGAGACTGATCTAGGGGGTACAACTCTAAACACCCATATGAAAAAGATCGGTTTGCATTTTATTCATCAAATATGTGAACATTTCCAATAACCTACCATAGCCAATAACAAATAAATGTAACTTATTTTATTTGTGTTGTTCATTCATATCTTATTTTACCAGTTAACATTTATTTATGCATATTTTTAAATCTCTCCAGTTTTAAACAATATTTTTGGTTTACTGTCCTATAGTATACATTGGAATGATTTCAAACCTGTTTTTATTTGTCCTAATAATTATAAAGGAGTGCCTTGGAATTATGTGTTTACATAATTTGTGATCAAAACGTTTGAGACTCATTGAGATAATTTCGACTAAAGTGAACTATCTAAACACTGAAGAGTCCTTTACCTCACTGAGCCTCTCAGTCTGACAGGACAGAGCTCTCCCTCCATATTATTGTAGAAACGGCTTCTTATATCCGTTAGCGCAGCAGAAGCTAACAACAATCCCCGCGCTATCCCCGCGGTATCCCCTCTCTCTATCTCTCTCACTTTGGCTGTGAGCTGCGGGCGCCTGATAAGCCAACATCCCCCACTTTCATCACTACAGCGCCCATCGTACAGGGCAAATGGAAAATGTAACCGGGGTGAAAAGGGTGTAAATCTTTACTTAATTATGAATGTTGTTACATCAAGGCAGAAAATTCGTTTTTTTTTTATTATATCTTGTGGAAGTGCAGATCCCCTGTCCTCCACCAGGGGGTGCTGCAGCACCCTCAGCACCCTTACTTCCCACGGCCCTGGCATTGGGCAACCAGAATGTACATCGCCTGAACATTTACAAATATACAATGCAACATATAGCCCCTTTTTCTTGAGATAGTGTGTTTGAACAGCTAAGGTAGAAAATGTATTTTGTTGTGTTACATACATGGCCTAGTATCAGCTATTTCTTGGAAGTTAGTTTAAGTTGATGAATTCAGTGATATGGGCATTCAGATGTGTTGTTAATTGTGCCTAAGGTTACATTTGAATCCTCTGTCTCTGTTTTGTCTTTGAGTTTGAGAACATCTTATATGATCAGTTAGAGGTCTCTATGGTTTGCTTTTTGGCATGCTGTTATCTGTGATGCGGGAGGACTAAGGCGAGGTCGCTATGGCATTAACAAATATGTTTGTGTGTGTAATTACAGAATTGTAGTTGTGAGTTTCATGCAATGATGCCTAAGTGGTATCACTGGATCCCACTGCAACCACCCCCTATTTGAATTTAGTACAGATGAACCTTTGCGGAACTCAGTTGTAGTCAGTAGGGATGGTGAAATAATTGTTGTGACCTTGAGGGTTGAGCTGTGTGGCTGTGACAGACCTGGCACATTAGGCACCAATCTGAAAGCACTAGACCCAACAAATAATATCAATTAATCTCCGTCCATAAGAGAAATATGAGGCTTCTGATGATTGTAAAGTAGGATATCTGATGGTTTTGTCAGGTTTGGGCAGGTGGTGTCACATGAGATATAGCTTTTACTGACACTGCCTGTATTTATATTTTGACTTTCCTTTCATTTATTTCCTCTATTGGATCTGATGTTCCTTCTTAGTATCAGGTACATTTGCCATAAAAGTCCCCTAAAGTTTTCAATTTATTCTGAGCTAGATATTGTTACTCCAATTTAAGTAGATGCAATGGACTCTACTTTTTTTTGGTGTAGGTTACTGACTGCTATTGCAGTGGTCAACACATTTGTGGAGTCAGTTGCAGGAATGAATATCAACCCTCAATTCTGTAATGTGTGAGAGCAGGTAATGACTCAGAAATTAACATTTCATGTGAAGCAGTGGTAATGCTGTATTCCACTATGGGGCTAGGGTTGTATACCAGACAACTTAAATCACCCACATATCCACCCTGACAATTAGATGCTTTTCCTAACATGTGAAAAAATACATTCAATGCTGTTTTGAGAATCGAACCTTTTTCATATTGCCTACACATAGAGTGAGGAGAATTTGCTTTAGGCTTTAGGTTGATTAGTTACATGTTTTACTATGTTGGAAGTTAGATCCAAGACTTGACAGATAGATGTGACAATGTAATTAATTCTATTAGACAATGTCTAGACTTTCTAGTTTCTGATGAGAATATCCAACATCGGTTTCGCCGTACATTGAGTTAGTCATGCCAAAGAGCGGTTGATGGAATGTAACCTGACTTACCTGCCAGAAGTCTGAGAATAACCTGTAGTTTATGATGGCAAGATATCATTGAGCATAAAGCATATCTGATAACCGAGAAACGAAAAAAGAAACTCATCATTCCTGGAGAAGCCATGGCTGAATCCTTCTTTAATGAAATACATAGAGTACACTTAAGGATGTCTTCGTCAGATGGGGAAGATTTAAGTTATATCTAATGTTGGGAAAATACTGAATGTACTCTTCTAATATAAAAGTAGCACATGATAACAAAGGCCCTACGTAGCTGTCTACGTAACCAGATGTATGATTACCTAGAAGAGTGTCAGGACACACTGTTTTAGGCATATGATAGCTATGTGAAACGATGATGATTCAGCCTCTATGGAGATATACATATGACTGTCATGTTTATTGTCACGCAGGCCTTAGCTGCTTTGAACCGGTAATCTGCATCTTGTGACTGAAACACTCTCTTGTATATAAGCATGTCAAGGACACTGTTCAGGAACTAGTTTGTCCCACGCAGCTCTGTGTGTGATGACTACTTCCATTCTTGCAAGGATAATAAATGGCTATCAAAGGAGCCATACCTGCTCTCTCTGTGCTCAACTTAAATTAATTCTGTCCAAATTCCTGCATAGGTTTGAACATTTTTTATAAAGCCTTCTTGTCTAAAATGTTTTTAGGAGTAAAAGACTGATGTGACAGAAGTCACTGTTATTTGCTGTTTTTACAGGCTATCCAACAGAACATAAGTACTCTCATTGAATGCCTGGCTGGCACAGGGAATGGATGTCCTTTATTTAAATTGAGAGAAAACCTAGGTCCTTTCTACTGGTCCTGATAACTTTGTTTAGATATAAAATCTAACATTGGGCTGTTTAACCCTTTATATCTTTGACCAGAATTTTTACTTTGACCCTCCAATAAACAAGCTTGTGCAAACCTGGTTCTTCCATTTCCGAAACATCACACAAATAAATCAATGTTTATCCCAGAGATATTGGACCCTGATTTATAGCTCATTTCAGGAAATAAGTAGTATAATTTAATACTAAGTGCTTCCTGTTTCAACTGACCAAACTCCCTGCCTTTGAACAGTCATGCTAAAATGCAAATGCAAAATTCAATTCAATTCTGTTAAATAAAACGTTGTTTTCAGAATCAATCTACTGGATTTTTCTGAGTCTGTTTTTATCTTTAACGACACTTTGAAATGATGATACAGTTATAATGATTCATTATAATGAAGTCTATACAGGCCTGCCTGCTGGTACTAAGAGTGCCCAAATGGTTATGAACAATGCTAGAATCTTTACTAAGACTGGATAATTTCAGCCCCAGTTTTAGCTCCCCTGAATTAACGCCCAACTTTGTCAAATGGGACTTGAAGTAGCCTCTGGTGACTATCGGAGAATTTCCTTATCTGAAACCTTTCAGGGATTTAACCTTTATTTGAAGTAAAGCTAATATGAAAACAGTAAAATACAAAACAAAGGTAATACAAAACAAAGGAAAAGCAGCAAAAACAAACTGAATAACAAACCAAGATGGCATGAACTCAGGCAGCCAAGCATGAGGGAAACTGAGGAATGATCAAGGCTGTGGCCGTAACAGTAGCACAGACTGTACAGACCTGGTAACAATGGTGTCACTTTTGAATTGGGCCAAGGTAAGTGGTAAATAGGCTGCACTGATTACCTCCATTATCAGACAGGCCTCATTAGGAGACTGTGTGTGTGTGTGTGTGTGTGTGTGTGTGTGTGTGTGTGTGTGTGTGTGTGTGTGTGTGTGTGTGTGTGTGTGTGTGTGTGTGTGTGTGTGTGTGTGTGTGTGTGTGTGTGTGTGTGTGTGTGTGTGTGTCGGACAGACACTTTTAATACTTGTAAATAAAACATTTGGCCCGTAATTTCATCTCCTCATTGTAGCGACCGGGGGGGGGGATATATCCAGTCTCTGATAGTGTTACGTTATTATGCTGTGAGTGGTCTCATACTTGTTTGATTCTGAAATTGTATATATTTATATCAATATATATATATATATATACCTATGTGTGTGTATGTCCGCATCTGTAGCCTGTTATTGTCTCTTTATACCGCACTGTGAATTAATTAAAAGTAAAATATATAAGTCATCATGAACACAGTTCTGTCCATCAGACAGAGGGCTGCTGTGCCTCCTTTCATCATTAATGGACGTCTCAGAGGAGAGGATTTCTCATTTCTCTAACCGCCTGCTTCCCCTCCTCTCTCCTCGGTTCCCCTCCTCGGCGATAGGAGTCGAGGAGGGGAAATTAGTGAAATGAGAAAGGCCCTTGGTGTACAACCCCTCTAGCTCCCTGCGCTCATCCTCACTTCACGCCTTCTGACTTTGGGTACCCTATCCACTATTGTGCTAACCATCCTGTTTGCTTCATCCAAATACTAAATCCTATTTCCCTCATACATTTCTGCTTTTTAAAATTGTTCATTTAATGTTTGCCCTGCTTGTGTTTTAGTCATTTATTTGCTGTTTTTATCTTTTTGAGCATTTCTTCCATGAATTGTAAGGTCTCCTTTTGTCTCGAAATAAAATGTATTAATTGTATTTTGTACTATGTTCTTTGTTCAAACACATTTAATGTTATCATGAACCAAGCATACACAACAGACTCAACTCACAAAAACAATTCTGAGAAAAAATATTTAGAAGCCGGACATATCTTGCACACTTCCTCCTTTTTTGCCTTCCCTGAACTAACAATTATGGAGCCCCTAAAGGAACATGAAGAAAAAAAGAAAAAAAAAACAGAGAGAAAAAAAAAAGTCAGGATAACGGGTTAGTATCTCGTGGGCACGAGTTAGTAGATTTTTTGGGGGAGAAAGTTACCGGTGCGCCAAGGAGGAAGTGAAGCGCACAGGAAACAACCATTTCATTGCAGACTGTTATGTTTACGTGGGGAAATGACAGTGCATTATTTGAGATATATTTCGTACTCAGACTTCACTTCACATTTCGGCCAGGGGTGTGCGGTCACTCCAGGTGGCAGCGGGACGTATAACTCAGAGAAGAGCAGCACCAGCGCTCAAAGAGCTTTTACGCACCGCCACTGGCTGTGTGTGTGTGTTCTGAGTGTTTGTTTCCTTATAAAACAGCTGCGGGGGAAGCAGGTACTCTGCGAGTCACGGACATTAATTCATAGATCAAAGCAGACTGGTTTACAGACTCTCCTGTTTTGCCAATCCGGTGCTTAAACCAATAGCTCTACACCCCTGGCCGAAATGTCCATAAAATTAAGTCTGACTTCAAAATATAGTCTATCTCAAATAATGTATGCTCTGTCATTTCCCCACGTAAACATAACAGTCTGCAATGAAATGATTCTCTAATGTGTGTTCCACTTCCTCCTTGGTGCATAGGTAACTTTCTCAAAACAAATAAAGTCAGGGAAACGGACTCGTTTCTCGTGCGCACGAGAAACAAATCCGTTTTCCTGACTTTATTTTTTTTCTCTCTCCCTTTTTTTTTTTTTTTTCCATGTCGCTTTAGGGGCTCCGTAAAAAATAAACAGTACCACCATTTCTTTTTTTAAAACAACATGTCGCAATAAACACTTCTCACTGCTGAAAAGGGACACGTTTTGTGATGGTATAGCTTACAGTTGTGAGCAGCCTTTTTAATCAGATACATGGTTAGAATAAAGAAACCCTGACGCACTGCTCATTTGGCAGTATTTTTCCCGTTGCGTTGGTAAATGAAGTGGCAGGCTGTGGCTTAGGGGGTTAATGGTTACCTACTAGGTAGAGGAACAATGGTGTTTAGGGCATTCAATATGAGCTGGATAAGATACTGAACCCCAAATTGTTCCAGTATACACGGCCAAATAGGTAGGAGTTTAATGTAAGTTGCTTTCGATAAAAGTTTTAGTTATTTCGATTGTTACAGAAAGACAAATAAAAATAAATACATACACATGTGTATTTACTAAAACCTCCTCAGTGATAGTTCATGGTACAGCAGGTTTCTCAAAGAACACATTCCACCATGATGACGTATAAAGAGTCACAAGGTGAAAACAGCACTGTATTGTTCATTGTATTTATAAAGAGGAATCTTCAGTGAGAACAAATGCTCTCCAATCCCCATTGCACCTGTATGCATCAAGGAAGTAGGCTCAAAGGAGAAAATAAGGGTGCGGTTGAATTTAAAAATGACTTTTTCCTTGCCACCCGCTATTTATTGAAAAAGTACAAGACCTACTGTATATCAAAACTACCCTGAAATAAAGTGTCATACACATGTTGGAAGTATTCTGGTGTTACTTCTATTCATTTGGCACATTACGGATATGGATCAAAGGCATCTCAGCATAGTACTGCCTTCAATTCGAAATGATTATCCCTCAGGCCCAACAGCATGTGGTGCAAACAAAATAAAATCACACACACATCCATAGATTTGGTGCAAACTACCTACGTTTCTCAAGCGTCAATGATTATTCATGCAAAGTTTCAGACAATGGGCAAAATGTTTAAACCTGACAAACAAGAGCTGTCACATTATTTTTTCTCAGTGCTAACCTCAAACAGATCTACAAGGTAGTGAGTATTTTCAATGTCCTGTAACTGGCACGGAATAAGAAACTTATAATCTCAGCATTCCGATGTGCAATACACCTAACAACAGCACATAGCTGTCAGTCATGTGTGCACCTTATCATCTCATCTTGCATGCATGCTGACGACGGTGACACAGCAACACCTCTGGGAATTGTATGTCTCAATTATATAGGTACAGTTGCCCGCTCTGTGCATTATATTATAATACAGAACACATATAAATGTATAATCTATAGGTCCATAACAGAATATAACGGTGGAAATAATAATGAAAAAGAAAGAAAAATAAGTTACAATGCAAGAAAAGTAATTATTGGCTTAATTAATTGGCATTATTCATATAACAAAAAAGCAGTTTTGATGTCATAGTAAACTGGGATGTATTATTATAATATGTTACGTTTTTAGGAAATTGTGTGTTTATATTGAGGTTTTAGCCCTACATTCATTTGCGTGATTATCATTTTTGTATACTGTACATCTTTGATGAGCATTGCTTTAATAAATGTAAAGCTGAAACAAAACCCAGGTCAACATTAAAATAAGGGAGCAGACTAAGGTTAAACAAAACTTAAGCAATAAACACAAACAAGAATCAAAACGGGATGGCACAAGAAAACACGGAGAGCAAGGAATCCAGGAGCAGTAACAAGAAACATTCAAGGAAGAACAATACCAGTTGATAAGATGATAAAAAAAGACAAGCAGAACGCCAACGGGGGAAACATTGAAGACAAACGCCAGGTAAGACAGGCAAATATACAAGCCTAACGGATCCTTCTTAGGACATATATATTATATTTATAATATTATATTTGTATTTAATTATTTGTTGTTAATATTGATGAGTATCCTGCTCTGTCCATCCATCCATCCATCTTCTACCGCTTATCCTTGGTCGGCTCATAGAGGAAGCAGTTCCAGCAGAGGGCCCAAAATGTCCTTTTCCCTGGCCACATAAACCAGCTCTGGCTGGGGGATTCCAAGGCGCTCCAAGGCCAACGTGGAGATATGTTTCCTGATCTGTCATGATATTTGAACGGACTACAAACTAGTGGAAGAACACTTCACTTAGCATTTTTATTATGACTGCCATTTTGTCACTTTTTCACTTTAAAATGCAAATGTTTTGTATGTTGTGCTTTGTATGGTGTGCTGTGTTGTTTTATTTACCAGTGCCTAAGACAAATGTCAATTTCATGTACATTTAATGGACAAAAAAGTGATCTAAATTTGAATATGAATATACAAACAGGAATAATCACAGTCACAAAACAGGTGATGCTTATTTACACTGCTTTACATTTGTGAGATTTGTGCCCCTGAAAGGTTCCATAACCTGCCGGTGCACCTTATGATTCACACAGCAGAGACCCACACAGTGAAAAACATATGCGCACGCCTCAATATGTGTCACCTTTTGCTCTTGAACAATACTAGAGCGTTTTAATTGTTACCGCTATATATATAATTTATCACACCACCACATTTATCTGGCAACTACTTTGCAGATAAAGACAGTACCAATATATTGTCAGCATTTGCAAACATAATCACCAAAGGAAATATCTAAAATGAGCTCCAGAATTATAAAAAAGTTCACCAATAACAATAATGAAATGCTTCCTATTTGTGTATTACATGTCATTTGTTAGACACTTTTATCCAAAGCGACTTACTTTCATTCAGTACTCTGGACAATCCCCACAGGAGCAATTTGGGGTGAAGTGTCTTGCCCAGGGACACAATGACATGCTGACTGCAGTGGGACTCAAACTTGCTATCCCCTGATACGAAGTCCAGCACACTATCCTCTGAGCCACAGCTCCCACAGTGTATGCTGCATTATAATGATATACAGTAACTGTCCCTACATAGAGAGTATTTGAACTTTAAACCTCATGTACATCTAGCCGAGCCATTTAGTTGTAATGGAGTATTTTCCATTGTAGTATTTTACCTTGTCTATTTGAATAAAGGACATGGTTAGGAAGAGAAACAATAAAGTGCTATTTCACTGGGTGTCCCCCAGGGGTCAGTACTGGGTCCACTCCTATTCATCATATATCTCCTCCCCCTGGGCAAAATCCTCTGTCACCATGAGGTTAAAGGCCCAGTGAAGTGCATGTTTTTGCACCAAAATGAAATGGCAGTTTCATTCCTTACATATCATTGTGTCTGTTCATGGCTAAAATAATTTTTAATAATTCATAATTAATGAATTAATGAATTATTAATTTTGCCGTCTGAGCCTAACGGAAGTTGCAGACGATAGTGGCTGTGACGTCACAAGATGTACCCAGTTGCGATTGTAAACATGGCGGAGACTCTGGAAAGTGATACTAGTGTGAGAGAAATGATTGATTTGGACAGCTTTTCGGACAGGATAGATGAGGAAAGTGATCAATCTGGTGCACTTTGAGGGCAACATTAAGAGATTTATGGATACAGCTCTCAACACTCATATGAAAAATATATTTCAATAATCAAAAAACATTGGAATGATTTCTTAACCTATTTTATACAACTAATATTACATAGATGGAAATATTTGTTTACATAGATGACCAAACCCACTGAGATAACTTAGGCTACAGTTTACCTCCCTGAGCTGACGTTATCTCTCTCAGTCCCACAGGAGAGCACTCTCCCTCTCCTTATTGTTGAAACAGCTAATCTCCGTTAGCTCCGAGCTAGCACCAGATGCTAACAACAACCCTGTAACTCTGTCAGTCTCTCTTTCTCTCTCTCTCGAATCGACCACTGGCCTTTATTTATCATGATCAATCAAATAATCTACGAAACAATGACCCCAGCCAGGCTCACCTTCATCTTTTGGGAACAGAAACATCGCCACTTCGGCAGACTTGACATTACTACAGCCAGCGGCAATGCATCGTTTCCCCTGTGTTTTTCATCCCTCTTTCTTCACTGTCGCCTCCATTGTCAGGTTTTCTCGATTGGAAATCACTTCCAGTCGACTCCGACACACTTTCCAGGAAAATACTAGCTCAAAAACGTTGAGAAATTCGACTTTGAAAAAGAGAAAAAACGAACGGTGGTGAATGTAAACACTGCAGCGGCGTCCATCTCGTGACGTCACGCAGTAGATCGCAAGCCACGCCCACGAAGGCGAAGGTCGACTGCAGATTTCCCCGGAAAATTCAAAACTCGTCAAATTTGTTGCTATTCCAACATTTTTTGATATGGGTTCCAATGGACAATTTTGGTCATTACTATACGTATTAGCATAACAGATCATGCACAGGTGCACACTTCACTGGGCCTTTAATTTACACTGCTACCCCGACGACACACAGGTCTACATTTCCTCCAAACCCACGACTGCCCTCCCTCCAACCTCCCTCACCACCTGCCTTGAGGACATCAGGAGCTGGATGAGCAGGAACCTCCTGAAGCTTGCCCCCATCTACATCAACGACCTCCTTCAGGAGTACACCCCCTCCCGCACCCTCCGCTCTTCATCCATAGGACTTCTCACCGTCCCAAGCTATCGCCTCAAAACCATGGGTGCTCGAGCTTTCAGCTGCTCGGCTCCCAGACTCTGGAACTCCCTGCCACTACACATCCGACAGTCTGATTCCATAACAACATTCAAAACCCAACTCAAAACCTACCTGTTCAAACTGGCATTTTCTTTATAATCTGTACCCTGTGTCCTTTTGTGTCCTTTTGTAGTCAATTTCCTGTTGTTTGTCTTACCCCGGCTGATACTTCACTAAATCCACTGTTTGAATTGTTCGCTATATTGCCCTTATGCCCTGTAAGGTGTCCTTGAGTGTTATAAAAGGCACCCCCCAAAATAAATGTATTAATATTATTATTATTTATGGTTGTGTGTCTCCTCCTTGTGGCAGGTGTGAGGTCTGCCGCTTCATCAGTCCAACTCCAAACCAATGTTGAATTATGGTTTGCTTTGGTTGTTAATTTATTCTATTGATCTAATATGCTCTTAGAAGTAGTGTCCTTCTCTAGGTAATTACCAGTGTGATATAATGTTTTTCCTCATTGTATCTACAACAACAAAAGGCAAGTGAGCTCTCATGATCTGACTTTCAATGTTCTCCTTCTTCCCTCCTGCCAAAACATTCTCTGAGCCGAAAACAGAACGCCCCTCCGTCGATGGAAAGAGGATTTGTTTTTTGCCTGATTGCAGCTTCTACAGCATTAAACATATACAGTTTTTATCCCAAGCTGTGACTCAATCCTGAGCCAAAGGTGTGGATTTTTCCTGCTTTATCCTGCTACAATGAAAGTCAAGGTAGTTGGTCAGGTATGCTGTCTTGTGAGCGCCAATCAACATTGAGATTCTTCCAACATTATTATTTTTGTTTACTTTGCGAGCCCAACATAGTTTTCACACTCTTTGTTTAACTGAACTCCATGATTTCAGTAAATCAATGAGAAATTTGAAGTTCCTTCTTTTTTTTTTTAAGTGAAATTTTTTTAAAATGCTTAATGTCGTCTTGATTCGACAACATTTCTGTTGTTTCATTCACACAGGTATTTCCACTTTCCTAAGCAAGTAACTTTTGAAGCAAGTAATAGTAAACTTAAAAGTTTTCTAAAGGCTCAGACAGCATTACAGCAAATTCAGATAATATGATTTTCAAAATTGATGGTTTAATTATGATGCTGTATAGAGGTGATGTATAGTAATGCATTGATTGAGCCACCAGCAGTCCATTTTTACCTGTTGAACTGGCAGCAGAAAATGCCTTTGCCCTGTTCGAACTACAAAAGCAGAAACCAATAGTTAAAAACTTGGTGGGGGTTGACTGATTATAAACAACACCAGTGCTAAAATTAAAGCTCCTAGATTAAAAATGCCCTAATGCATTTCACACCAACACTTCAAATCATCACAAGAGAGACAAGTTATTTTTTGTAAGACTTTGTATTCTGGTCACTGAAAGTTAGTTTCAGACAGAAAAAAACAGGACATATAACAGAAAACAGCTATGCATGATTATATAAATAAATATTTTTAATTTAATTCCTTATTAATAAATACGGACATTGAGTAAACTGCTTTGAAATGCATATCATTTAATGATACAAATGTATGCATTAGTTTAGTGCTGGGATATGCAGCACACAAGGACCTGCATCCTTCCTTAGATAAAAATGCATTCATGACCTTACCAAGAAAAATAATGCTAAAGGAAAGTGTTAAGTGAAGCAAGATTTCATTTCACAGTAACACTGCATTTATTGTCCTAGATCCCAATGTTATATAGTTATGCTTATGTGAGATCATTTGATGGAGGTTTTAAATTACATTTGAAAACAAGTTATCCTAAAGCTGACACCAGAGTAGTTTTTCAGTGATGGAAATCAGCACTACTGCCATTGTTGGCTTGACAGTAGCCATGACAACAGTGCTAGGCACGATGAAGTCATAAGACTGATATTATGGCTCACTCCACTTGAAGCTGAAAATAAGGAGAAGAAAAAACGTTAGTTAAACAATTGTGCACCTTTTGAATGCACTATTGATAAAGTAGCATTAAGCATAACTTACTTAGGCCATTCACGGAGATGGAGCTCCCCTCAATGTCAAAGCCGGTGATGCTTGCAGCTGTGCTCATTAAAATGCTTGCAATCAGAAAATCATCTGAATCAGCAGGTGTGCTTGAAAAGTAAACATCCACGGTGTTGAAGATTGATCCGTTCCTGCAGAAGAAGGAAAACAATACTCTTTGAAATATCAGATTCAGGCCACTTTTCCTAAATTATAAAAGGACATGTCAAACTAGGACAAATTACCTGAATGACACCACGTTCAGCGACTTAAATGAAGAAGGCAATGCACTTTGGAAAACACGTGTAAGCTGCAGAAACAGGAAACAGGTTATTTAAAGAGGCGAATACAAAATAATTGGAGGTGGTGGTGTTATTTTCTTTCTCTTAATTAAATATACAGTAGGTGTACCAGGAGACAATTTTAAGAGCGAAACGTACCTGTTCTTCAATCATCGCAGCTCGATTTATATAAGCTGTTGATGATGGATTCAGCAAGTCACTTGTAAAGTTGGTGAGAAGGGACCTGAATATCACCCTTTTAATAATGAGTGCTTCAGTTATGGGTGCAGCAGTAGTAGTAGTAGTAGTAGCAGTGTCAACAGTGTTAGGGGCAGCAGGTATAGGCGTGGGAGCTGTAGTTGGATCTGTCACTGGACTGGCTGTAAAACAAAAATCGGTTTAGACATCATACAGTATCTAGTTTTAAAGTAGCTAATTTGAAAAAAGTTAAAAAAAAATTCTTTATTATTATTCCATTATTATTTTTAAATACCATGTAGTTAAGCTCATTGATTATCATGCTTGGATGTTGTCTTCAATAATCTTTACCTTCATTTAGTTTCAAAGTAGAATCCTTTAGGTGATTTATTTAAAAACAGAGCATAAGAACCTCATGTTTTCTATATGTTTTACGATCTGAAAACGACTAAATATTGTGTTGTGGATACTTACTTGATATCTTGACTGAGTCGGGATTTATGTTCAAGTTGAAGGCATTGTTGGAATTATTGACAGCTAGTACGAAGTCTTTAATAACAGCAGAATTCATTGGGAGTTCTGCTTGAGAAGTATTCCCATGGAACACAGCTTCAAAATTCGCCTGAGTTTCAGTAACTCGTGTTACATTTGAGGCACTGTATCAGAAACACAATGAGGAAAGTAATATGAGATTATAATATTGTCTTTTGATATGTATGATTAACTACCAATATTAGAAGATACACATGTTGAACTCTATATTAATAAATAGTCAGAGAAGAACTTAAATCACAAATATTTATTTACCTGAATTTGATCAAAAGGCAGTGGGAAAATGTTTTGGGATATGTTGTTCTGTATATGTTACCACACTGCAAAAAGAAACAACATTGAAGGATTAGCTTTCAAGCACAGTTTTGTAAAAGGCAATTATGAAGATATGCAACATTAAAATGCCATGATTAGCTTTCAATGACATCTTAAACTTTCCATCCGATTGTTCATTCACGTTCAAACCAATTAATTTACATTTGTGAGATTTGAAAATTCACTCACCGCATTTAAAATTCTTTTTTCAAGTGCTTTGTATTCCTTGCTGCTGGTGTTAGTGAGGGAAGGGGAAAAAGGATCTCCTATCAATTGTATGTCTAGAACATATCTATAATCCGGGGCTGCTGTGTTTGTTGCTGCTGCAGCTGGTGTGGTTGCTGGTGCTTCAGTCGTAATCGGATCTGTAACTGGACTTGCTGTAAATCAAAAATTGATTTAGCAGAGTCATAAAATCTAATTTTGAAGTAGCTGATTTGAAAAAACTGTGCAGTTAATAACAATTCCATTATTATTTTTAAATACAAGGTAGATAAGCGAATTGCTTATCATGCTTGGATGTTGTCTTCAATAATCTTTACCTTCATTTAGTTTCAAAGTAGAATCATTTAGGTGATTTATTTATAAACAGAGCATAAGAACCTCATGTTTTCTATATGTTTTACGATCTGAAAATGACAAAATATTGTGTTGTGGATACTTACTTAATATCTTGACTGAGTCGGGATTTATGTTCAAGTTGAAGGCATTGTTTGAATTATTGACAGCTAGTACGAAGTCTTTAATAACAGCAGAATTCATTGGGAGTTCTGCTTGAGAAGTATTCCCATGGAACACAGCTTCAAAAGTCGCCTGAGTTTCAGTAACTGGTGTTACATTTGAGGCACTGTATCAGAAACACAATGAGGAAAGTAAGATGAGATTATAATACTGTCTTTTGATATGTATGATTAACTACCAATATTAGAAGATACACATGTTGAACTCGATATTAATACATAGTCAGAGAAGAACTCAAATCAGAAATATTTATTTACCTTAATTTGTTCAAAAGGCAGTGGGAAAATGTTTTGGGATATGATGTTCTGTATATTTCACCACACTGCAAAAAGAAACAACATTGAAGGATTAGCTTTCAAGCACAGTTTTCTAAAAGGCAATTATGAAGATATGCAACATTAAAAGGCCACGATTAGCTTTCATTGACATCTTAAACTTTCCATCCGATTGTTCATTCACGTTCAAATAAATTAATTTACATTTTGTGCGATTTGAAAATGCACTCACCGCATTTAAAAGTCTTTTTTCAAGTGCTTTGTATTCCTTGCTGCTGGTGTTAGTGAGGGCAGGGGAAAAAGCTTCTCCTATCAATTGTATGTCTAGAACATATCTATAATCCGGGGCTGCTGTGTTTGTTGCTGGTGCAGCTGGTGTGGTTGCTGGTGTTTCAGTCGTAATCGGATCTGTAACTGGACTTGCTGTAAAACAAAAATTGGTTTAGCAGAGTCATAAAATCTCATTTTGAAGTAGCTGATTTGAAAAAACAGTGCAGTTAATAACAATTCCATTATTATTTTTAAATACAAGGTAGATAAGCTAATTGCTTATCATGCTTGGATGTTGTCTTCAATAATCTTTACCTTCATTTAGTTTCAAAGTAGAATCATTTAGGTGATTTATTTATAAACAGAGCCTAAGAACTTCATGTTTTCTATATGTTTTACGATCTGAAAATGACAAAATATTGTGTTGTGGATACTTACTTAATATCTTGACTGAGTCGGGATTTATGCTCAAGTTGAAGGCATTGTTGGAATTATTGACAGCTAGTACGAAGTCTTTAATAACAGCAGAATTCATTGGGAGTTCTGCTTGAGAAGTATTCCCATGGAACACAGCTTCAAAAGTCGCCTGAGTTTCAGTAACTGGTGTTACATTTGAGGCACTGTATCAGAAACACAATGAGGAAAGTAATATGAGATTATAATTCTGTCTTTTGATATGTATGATCAACTACCAATATTAGAAGATACACATGTTGAACTCTATATTAATAAATAGTCAGAGAAGAACTCAAATCAGAAATATTTATTTACCTTAATTTGTTCAAAAGGCAGTGGGAAAATGTTTTGGGATATGTTGTTCTGTATATTTCACCACACTGCAAAAAGAAACAACATTGAAGGATTAGCTTTCAAGCACAGTTTTCTAAAAGGCTATTATGAAGATATGCAACATTAAAAGGCCACGATTAGCTTTCATTGACATCTTAAACTTTCCATCCGATTGTTCATTCACGTTCAAATACATTAATTTACATTTTGTGCGATTTGAAAATGCACTCACCGCATTTAAAATTCTTTTTTCAAGTGCTTTGTATTCCTTGCTGCTGGTGTTAGTGAGGGCAGGGGAAAAAGCTTCTCCTATCAATTGTATGTCTAGAACATATCTATAATCCGGGGCTGCTGTGTTTGTTGCTGGTGCAGCTGGTGTGGTTGCTGGTGTTTCAGTCGTAATCGGATCTGTAACTGGACTTGCTGTAAAACAAAAATTGGTTTAGCAGAGTCATAAAATCTAATTTTGAAGTAGCTGATTTGAAAAAACAGTGCAGTTAATAACAATTCCATTATTATTTTTAAATACAAGGTAGATAAGCTAATTGCTTATCATGCTTGGATGTTGTCTTCAATAATCTTTACCTTCATTTAGTTTCAAAGTAGAATCATTTAGGTGATTTATTTAAAAACAGAGCATAAGAACCTCATGTTTTCTATATGTTTTACGAACTGAAAATGACAAAATATTGTGTTGTGGAAACTTACTTAATATCTTGACTGAGTCTGGATTTATGTTCAAGTTGAAGGCATTGTTGGAATTATTGACAGCTAGTACGAAGTCTTTAATAACAGCAGAATTCATTGGGAGTTCTGCTTGAGAAGTATTCCCATGGAACACAGCTTCAAAAGTCGCCTGAGTTTCAGTAACTGGTGTTACATTTGAGGCACTGTATCAGAAACACAATGAGGAAAGTAATATGAGATTATAATACTGTCTTTTGATATGTATGATTAACTACCAATATTAGAAGATACACATGTTGAACTCTATATTAATAAATAGTCAGAGAAGAACTCAAATCAGAAATATTTATTTACCTTAATTTGTTCAAAAGGCAGTGGGAAAATGTTTTGGGATATGTTGTTCTGTATATTTCACCACACTACAAAAAGAAACAACATTGAAGGATTAGCTTTCAAGCACAGTTTTCTAAAAGGCAATTATGAAGATATGCAACATTAAAAGGCTACAATTAGCTTTCATTGACATCTTAAACTTTCCATCCGATTGTTCATTCACATTCAAACCAATTAATTTACATTTTGTGCGATTTGAAAATGCACTCACCGCATTTAAAATTCTTTTTTCAAGTGCTTTGTATTCCTTGCTGCTGGTGTTAGTGAGGGCAGGGGAAAAAGCTTCTCCTATCAATTGTATGTCTAGAACATATCTATAATCCGGGGCTGCTGTGTTTGTTGCTGCTGCAGCTGGTGTGGTTGCTGGTGCTTCAGTCGTAATCGGATCTGTAACTGGACTTGCTGTAAAACAAAGATTGGTTTAGCAGAGTCATAAAATCAAATTTTTAAGTAGCTGATTTGAAAAAACAGTGCAGTTAATAACAATTCCATTATTATTTTTAAATACAAGGTAGATAAGATAATTGCTTATCATGCTTGGATGTTGTCTTCAATAATCTTTACCTTCATTTAGTTTCAAAGTAGAATCATGTAGGTGATTTATTTATAAACAGAGCATAAGAACCTCATGTTTTCTATATGTTTTACGAACTGAAAATGACAAAATATTGTGTTGTGGAAACTTACTTAATATCTTGACTGAGTCGGGATTTATGTTCAAGTTGAAGGCATGGTTGGAATTATTGACAGCTAGTACGAAGTCTTTAATAACAGCAGAATTCATTGGGAGTTCTGCTTGAGAAGTATTCCCATGGAACACAGCTTCAAAAGTCGCCTGAGTTTCAGTAACTGGTGTTACATTTGAGGCACTGTATCAGAAACACAATGAGGAAAGTAATATGAGATTATAATACTGTCTTTTGATATGTATGATTAACTACCAATATTAGAAGATACACATGTGGAACTCAATATTAATAAATAGTCAGAGAAGAACTCAAATCACAAATATTTATTTACCTTAATTTGTTCAAAAGGCAGTGGGAAAATGTTTTGGGATATGTTGTTCTGTATATTTCACCACACTGCAAAAAGAAACAACATTGAAGGATTAGCTTTCAAGCACAGTTTTCTAAAAGGCAATTATGAAGATATGCAACATTAAAAGGCCACGATTGGCTTTCATTGACATCTTAAACTTTCCATCCGATTGTTCATTCACGTTCAAACCAATTAATTTACATTTTGTGCGATTTGAAAATGCACTCACCGCATTTAAAATTCTTTTTTCAAGTGCTTTGTATTCCTTGCTGCTGGTGTTAGTGAGGGCAGGGGAAAAAGCTTCTCCTATCAATTGTATGTCTAGAACATATCTATAATCCGGGGCTGCTGTGTTTGTTGCTGGTGCAGCTGGTGTGGTTGCTGGTGTTTCAGTCGTAATCGGATCTGTAACTGGACTTTCTGTAAAACAAAAATTGGTTTAGCAGAGTCATAAAATCTAATTTTGAAGTAGCTGATTTGAAAAAACAGTGCAGTTAATAACAATTCCATTATTATTTTTAAATACAAGGTAGATAAGCTAATTGCTTATCATGCTTGGATGTTGTGTTCAATAATCTTTACCTTCATTTAGTTTCAAAGTAGAATCATTTAGGTGAATTATTTATAAACAGAGCATAAGAACCTCATGTTTTCTATATGTTTTACGAACTGAAAATGACAAAATATTGTGTTGTGGAAACTTACTTAATATCTTGACTGAGTCGGGATTTATGTTCAAGTTGAAGGCATTGTTGGAATTATTGACAGCTAGTACGAAGTCTTTAATAACAGCAGAATTCATTGGGAGTTCTTCCTGAGAAGTATTCCCATGGAACACAGCTTCAAAATTCGCCTGAGTTTCAGTAACTGGTGTTACATTTGAGGCACTGTATCAGAAACACAATGAGGAAAGTAATATGAGATTATAATATTGTCTTTTGATATGTATGATTAACTACCAATATTAGAAGATACACATGTTGAACTCTATATTAATAAATAGTCAGAGAAGAACTTAAATCACAAATATTTATTTACCTGAATTTGATCAAAAGGCAGTTGGAAAATCGTTTGGGATATGTTGTTCTGTATATTTCACCGCACTGCAAAAAGAAACAACATTGAAGGATTAGCTTTCAAGCACAGTTTTGTAAAAGGCAATTATGACGATATGCAACATTAAAATGCCATGATTAGCTTTCAATGACATCTTAAACTTTCCATCCGATTGTTCATTCACGTTCAAACCAATTAATTTACATTTGTGAGATTTGAAAATTCACTCACCGCATTTAAAATTCTTTTTTCAAGTGCTTTGTATTCCTTGCTGCTGGTGTTAGTGAGGGCAGGGGAAAAAGCTTCTCCTATCAATTGTATGTCTAGAACATATCTATAATCCGGGGCTGCTGTGTTTGTTGCTGGTACAGCTGGTGTGGTTGCTGGTGCTTCAGTCGTTATTGGATCTGTAACTGGACTTTCTGTAAAACAAAAATTGGTTTAGCAGAGTCATAAAATCTAATTTTGAAGTAGCTGATTTGAAAAAACAGTGCAGTTAATAACAATTCCATTATTATTTTTAAATACAAGGTAGATAAGCTAATTGCTTATCATGCTTGGATGTTGTCTTCAATAATCTTTACCTTGATTTAGTTTCAAAGTAGAATCATTGAGGTGAATTATTTATAAACAGAGCATAAGAACCTCATGTTTTCTATATGTTTTACGATCTGAAAATGACAAAATATTGTGTTGTGGATACTTACTTAATATCTTGATTGAGTCGGGATTTATGCTCAAGTTGAAGGCATTGTTGGAATTATTGAGAGCTAGTACGAAGTCTTTAATAACAGCAGAATTCATTGGGAGTTCTTCCTGAGAAGTATTCCCATGGAACACAGCTTCAAAAGTCGCCTGAGTTTCAGTAACTGGTGTTACATTTGAGGCACTGTATCAGAAACACAATGAGGAAAGTAATATGAGATTATAATTCTGTCTTTTGATATGTATGATTAACTACCAATATTAGAAGATACACATGTTGAACTCGATATTAATAAATAGTCAGAGAAGAACTCAAATCAGAAATATTTATTTACCTTAATTGGTTCAAAAGGCAGTGGGAAAATGTTTTGGGATATGTTGTTCTGTATATTTCACCACACTGCAAAAAGAAACAACATTGAAGGATTAGCTTTCAAGCACAGTTTTCTAAAAGGAAATGATGAAGATATGCAACATTAAAATGCCTTGATTAGCTTTCATTGACATCTTAAACTTTCCATCCGATTGTTCATTCACGTTCAAACCAATTCATTTACATTTGTGCGATTAGAAAATGCACTCACCGCATTTAAAATTCTTTTTTCAAGTGTTTTGTATTCCTTGCTGCTGGTGTTAGTGAGGGCAGGGGAAAAAGCTTCTCCTATCAATTGTATGTCTAGAACATATCTATAATCCGGGGCTGCTGTGTTTGTTGCTGGTACAGCTGGTGTGGTTGCTGGTGCTTCAGTCGTTATTGGATCTGTAACTGGACTTTCTGTAAAACAAAAATTGGTTTAGCAGAGTCATAAAATCTAATTTTGAAGTAGCTGATTTGAAAAAACAGTGCAGTTAATAACAATTCCATTATTATTTTTAAATACAAGGTAGATAAGCTAATTGCTTATCATGCTTGGATGTTGTCTTCAATAATCTTTACCTTGATTTAGTTTCAAAGTAGAATCATTTAGGTGATTTATTTATAAACAGAGCATAAGAACCTCATGTTTTCTATATGTTTTACGATCTGAAAATGACAAAATATTGTGTTGTGGATACTTACTTAATATCTTGATTGAGTCGGGATTTATGCTCAAGTTGAAGGCATTGTTGGAATTATTGAGAGCTAGTACGAAGTCTTTAATAACAGCAGAATTCATTGGGAGTTCTTCCTGAGAAGTATTCCCATGGAACACAGCTTCAAAAGTCGCCTGAGTTTCAGTAACTGGTGTTACATTTGAGGCACTGTATCAGAAACACAATGAGGAAAGTAATATGAGATTATAATTCTGTCTTTTGATATGTATGATTAACTACCAATATTAGAAGATACACATGTTGAACTCGATATTAATAAATAGTCAGAGAAGAACTCAAATCAGAAATATTTATTTACCTTAATTGGTTCAAAAGGCAGTGGGAAAATGTTTTGGGATATGTTGTTCTGTATATTTCACCACACTGCAAAAAGAAACAACATTGAAGGATTAGCTTTCAAGCACAGTTTTCTAAAAGGAAATGATGAAGATATGCAACATTAAAATGCCTTGATTAGCTTTCATTGACATCTTAAACTTTCCATCCGATTGTTCATTCACGTTCAAACCAATTCATTTACATTTGTGCGATTAGAAAATGCACTCACCGCATTTAAAATTCTTTTTTCAAGTGTTTTGTATTCCTTGCTGCTGGTGTTAGTGAGGGCAGGGGAAAAAGCTTCTCCTATCAATTGTATGTCTAGAACATATTTATAATCCGGGGCTGCTGTGTTTGTTGCTGCTGCAGCTGGTGTGGTTACTGGTGCTTCAGTCGTAATCGGATCTGGAACCGGACTTTCTGTAAAACAAATATATTAACAATATGTGAATACATTTTAATGCAAATATTGAAAGGATGTATTTATCCTTGTATGATGTAAAATGTACTTCGGATACAGTTTCACAGACCAATAAGAACTATAATCAAAGGATTTCAAAAAGTAGCCTTTGCAAACATTCTAATATCTTATCTAATGAATAATGAGTAACGATTTATCAGTAAATAAGAGATTATTCAATTAAAAAGCTTTCTTACTGAATATAAGATAGTTTGGAGAAAAGCTCGTCATACATAGATTGGACTGTACAACACTGAATGTTGTTGAGGTTTTCAGTATGAGTTCAGTTGCTGACTTATTTATGAACTGAGCTTGAGCGCCAGATTCTATTCCAAATGTATTACAAAATGATGATGATAAAATAATGTGTTATGTTTACTTACCTAACACTTTGACTGAAGCAGGGTTAATGCTCAGGTTCTGACTATTGGTGGAATTACTCAGAGCTTCTTCTAAGGTTTGAGCAACAACATAATTCTGTGGGAGATCTGCGATGGCAGTAGTCCCATGGAACACAATCCCCACAGTTGCTTGAGTTTCGGTGTCTTTTGGTGGATTTAAGGATCTGTAACATAGAAAAGAGAGGAAGAAGTGTTATATTATGATATGAGATGATCCTGTTTCTTTTTTAAATAGTTGGTTATGATTCAATCACGATTGTAATTTACCAATCTTAAGTACTCAATCATTCATATAGAATTCAATCAGAGAAGCATACTTTGATTTTGTATTTACCTGACGTTTTTCAAAATGCAGTGGGAAAACGTGTTTGGAAACATGCTTCTGTATTTCTTGTTACACTGTGAAAAGAAAGCAACATTCAAAGACCATAAGTACATTTCAAGCACATTTTTCCCTAAATGAAATTATAACAGTTCAACTGAATGTATCTTTTTATTTAAAAAAAAAAAAAGGTATTCTTTGGGCAAACACATTCTGTTCAATCATCTTTTTCACATTGCTTCTGCAATCAATAACAGATGTTTATTTTGAAAATGCTCTCACCGCATTTAGAGCTGCTGTTTCAAGTGCTTTGTATTCATCGCTGTCGGAGTCAGTGAGGGCAGGTGAAAAAGCTACCTCTTTAAATTCTGCTGAGAGAATATAAGTGTGTTCAGGGGCTGTAGGTGTTATTGCTGCGGATAGTGAAGTTGTAGGTGGCACCATTGTTGGAGAAACAGTAGTAGATGCAACTGTCGTAGTTGCAGCTGTTGCAACTGCTGTTGTTGGTGCTGCTGTCGTAATTGATGCAGTAGTTGTAGGTTGCACTGTTGTCGGAGCAGCAGTAGTTGTAGGTGCTGCTGTTGTTGTTGCAACAGTAGTAGGTGCTGCAGTTGTAGGTGTAGCTGCAGTTGAAGCTGAAGCAGTAGTTGTAGGTTGCACCGTTGATTGAGCAGCAGTAGTTGTAGGTGCAGTAGTAGTTGTAGGTTGCACCGTTGTCAGAGCAGCAGTAGTTGTAGGTGCTGCTGTTGTTGTTGCAACAGTAGTAGGGGCTGCAGTTGTAGGTCCAAAAGAAGTTGTCGGTGCAGCAGTAGTTGTAGGTGCTGCTGTTATTGTTGCAACAGTAGTAGGGGCTGCAGTTGTAGGTCCAAAATAAGTTGTAGGTCCAGAAGAAGTTGTAGGTGCTGCTGTTGTTGTGGTTGTTGTTGATGCAACAGTTGTAGGTGCAATTGTTGTTGTTGAAACAGTAATAGGTGCTGCTGTCAGAGGTGCAGCAGTAGTTGTAGGTGGCAATGTGGTCGGAGCAGCAGTAGTTGTAGGTGCTGCTGTTGTTGTTTCAAAAGTAGTAGGTGCTGCAGTTGTAGGTGCAGCAGTAGTTGTAGGTGCAGCGGTAGTTGTAGGTGCTGCTGTTGTTGTTGCAGCAGTTGTAGGTGCAGCGGTAGTTGTAGGTGATGCTGTTGCAACAGTAGTAGGGGCTACTGTTGTTGTTGCAGCAGTTATAGGTGCAGCAGCAGTTGTTTGTGGCACCGTCGTCTGAGCAGCTGTAGTTGTAGGTGCTGCTGTTGTTGTTGCAACAGTTGTAGGTGCTGCAGTTGTAGGTGTAGCTGCAGTTGAAGCTGAAGCAGTAGTTGTAGGTTGCACCGTTGATTGAGCAGCAGTAGTTGTAGGTGCAGTAGTAGTTGTAGGTTGCACCGTTGTCAGAGCAGCAGTAGTTGTAGGTGCTGCTGTTGTTGTTGCAACAGTAGTAGGGGCTGCAGTTGTAGGTGAAGTATTTGTAAGTCCAGAAGAAGTTGTAGGTGCTGCTGTTGTTGTGGTTGTTGTTGATGCAACAGTTATAGGTGCAATTGTTGTTGTTGAAACAGTAGTAGGTGCTGCTGTAGTTGTAGGTGGAAATGTGGTCGGAGCAGCAGTAGTTGTAGGTGCTGCTGTTGTTGTTTCAAAAGTAGTAGGTGCTGCAGTTGTAGGTGCAGCAGTAGTTGTAGGTGCAGCGGTAGTTGTAGGTGCTGCTGTTGTTGTTGCAGCAGTTGTAGGTGCAGCGGTAGTTGTAGGTGATGCTGTTGCAACAGTAGTAGGGGCTACTGTTGTTGTTGCAGCAGTTATAGGTGCAGCAGCAGTTGTTTGTGGCACCGTCGTCTGAGCAGCTGTAGTTGTAGGTGCTGCTGTTGTTGTTGTTGCAGCAGTTGTAGGTGCAGCTGTTGTTGTTGCAACAGTAGTAGGTGCAGCTGTTGTTGTTGCAACAGTAGTTGTAGGTGGCAATGTGGTCGGTGCAGCAGTAGTTGTAGGTGATGCTGTTGTTGTTGCAACAGTAGTAGGGGCTGCAGCTGTAGGTAAAGCAGTAGTTGTCGGTGGCACTGTTGTTGTTGCAACAGTAGTAGGTACAGCTGTTGTTGTTGCAACAGTTGTAGGTGCAGCTGTTGTTGTTCCAACAGTTGTAGGGGCTGCAGTTGTAGGTGCAGCGTTAGTTGTAGGTACTGCTGTTGTTGTTGCAACAGTTGTAGGTGCAGCTGTTGTAGTTGCAACAGTAGTAGGGGCTGCAGTTGTCGGAGAAGCAGTAGTTGTAGCTGATGCTGTTGTTGTTGCAACAGTTGTAGGTGCTGCTGTTGTTGTTGCAACAGTAGTAGGGGCTGCAGTTGTCGGAGAAGCAGTAGTTGTAGCTGATGCTGTTGTTGTTGCAACAGTTGTAGGTGCAGCTGTTGTTGTTGCAACAGTAGTAGGGGCTGCAGTTGTCGGAGAAGCAGTAGTTGTAGCTGATGCTGTTGTTGTTGCAACAGTTGTAGGTGCTGCTGTTGTTGTTGCAACAGTAGTAGGGGCTGCAGTTGTAGGTGAAGCAGTAGTTGTAGGTGCGCCGGTTGTTGTAGGTGCTGCTGTTGTTGTTGTTGTTGCAACAGTTGTAGGTGCAGCTGTTGTTGTTGCAACAGTTGTAGGTGCTGCTGTTGTTGTTGCAACAGTAGTAGGGGCGTCAGTTGTAGGTGAAGCAGTAGTTGTAGGTGCGCCTGTAGTTGTAGGTACTGCTGTTGTTGTTGTTGTTGTTGTTGTTGCAACAGTTGTAGGTGCAACTGTTGTTGTTGCAACAGTCCTAGGTGCTGCTGTTGTTGTTGCAACAGTTGTCGATGCCGCTGTTGTTGTTGCAACAGTAGTAGGGGCTGCAGTTGTAGGTGTCGCAGTAGTTGTAGCTGAGGCTGTTGTTGTTGCAACAGTTGTAGGTGCTGCTGTTGTTGTTGCAACAGTAGTAGGGGCTGCAGTTGTAGGTGAAGCAGTAGTTGTAGGTGCGCCGGTAGTTGTAGGTGCTGCTGTTGTTGTTGTTGTTGCAACAGTTGTAGGTGCAGCTGTTGTTGTTGCAACAGTAGTAGGGGCTGCAGTTGTAGGTGCATAGGTAGTTGTAGGTACTGCTGTTGTTGTTGCAACAGTTGTAGGTGCAGCTGTTGTTGTTGCAACAGTTGTAGGGGCTGCAGTTGTAGGTGAAGCAGTAGTTGTAGGTGCTGCCGTTCTTGTTGTTGCAACAGTTGTAGGTGCAGCTGTTGTTGTTGCAACAGTCGTAGGTGCTGCTGTTGTTGTTGTTGCAACAGTTGTCGATGCAGCTGTTGTCGTTGCAACAGTAGTAGGGGCTGCAGTTGTAGGTGTAGCAGTAGTTGTAGCTGATGCTGTTGTTGCTGCAACAGTAGTAGGTGTTGCTGTCGTAGGTGCAGCTGTAGTTGTAGGTGCTGCTGTTGTTGTTGCAACAGTTGTAGGTGCTGCTGTTGTTGTTGCAACAGTTGTAGGTGCTGCTGTTGTTGTTGCAACAGTCGTAGGTGCTGCTGTTGTTGTTGTTGTTGTTGTTGTTGCAACAGTTGTCGATGCAGCTGTTGTTGTTGCAACAGTAGTAGGGGCTGCAGTTGTCGGAGCAGCAGTAGTTGTAGGTGCTGCTGTTGTTGTTGCAACAGTAGTAGGTGTTGTTGTCGTAGGTGCAGCAGTAGTTGTAGGTGGCAATGTGGTCGGAGCAGCAGTAGTTGTAGGTCCGCCGGTAGTTGTAGGGGCTGCTGTTGTTGTTGCAACAGTTGTAGGTGCAGCTGATGTTGTTGCAACAGTAGTAGGGGCTGCAGTTGTAGGTGTAGCAGTAGTTGTAGGTGTAGCAGTAGTTGTAGGTGCTGCTGTTGTTGCTGCAACAGTAGTAGGGGCTGCAGCAGTAGTTGTTGGTGGCACCGTCGTCTGAGCAGCTGTAGTTGTAGGTGCTGCTGTTGTTGTTGCATCAGTAGTTGTAGGTGGCAATGTTGTCGGAGCAGCAGTAGTTGTAGGTGCTGCTGTCGTAGGTGCAGCAGTAGTTGTAGGTGGCAATGTGGTCGGAGCAGCAGTAGTTGTAGGTGCTGTTGTTGTTGTTGCAACAGTTGTAGGTGCAGCTGTTGTTGTTGCAACAGTAGTAGGGGCTGCAGTTGTAGGTGTAGCAGTAGTTGTAGGTGGCACCGTTGTCGGTGCAGCAGTAGTTGTAGCTGATGCTGTTGTTGTTGCAACAGTAGTAGGTGTTGCTGTCGTAGGTGCAGCAGTAGTTGTAGGTGCAGCGGTAGTTGTAGGTGCTGCTGTTGTTGTTGCAACAGTTGTAGGTGCAGCTGTTGTTGTTGCAACAGTAGTAGGGGCTGCAGTCGTAGGTGCAGCAGTAGTTGTAGGTACTGCTGTTGTTGTTGCAACAGTAGTAGGTGTTGCTGTCGTAGGTGCAGCAGTAGTTGTAGGTGGCAATGTGGTCGGAACAGCCGTAGTTGTAGGTGCAGCTGTTGTTGTTGCAACAGTAGTATGGGCTGCCGTTGTAGGTGCATCTGTAGTTGTAGGTGCAGCGGTAGTTGTAGGTGCTGCTGTTGTTGTTGCAACAGTTGTAGGTGCAGCTGTTGTTGTTGCAACAGTAGTAAGGGCTGCAGTTGTAGGTGTAGCAGTAGTTGTCGGTGGCACTGTCGTCTGAGCAGCTGTAGTTGTAGGTGCTGCTGTTGTTGTTGCAACAGTAGTAGGTGCTGCTGTCGTAGGCGCAGCAGTAGTTGTAGGTGGCAATGTGGTCGGAGCAGCAGTAGTTGTAGGTGCAGCTGTTGTTGTTGCAACAGTAGTAGGGGCTGCAGTTGTAGGTGTAGCAGTAGTTGTAGGTGGCGCCGTTGTTGGTGCAGCAGTAGTTGTAGCTGATGCTGTTGTTGTTGCAACAGTAGTAGGGGCTGCAGTTGTAGGTGTAACAGTAGTTGTAGGTGGCAATGTGGTCGGAGCAGCAGTAGTTGTAGGTGCTGCTGTTGTTGTTGCAACAGTAGTAGGGGCTGCAGTTGTAGGTGTAACAGTAGTTGTAGTTGGCAATGTGGTCGGAGCAGCAATAGTTGTAGGTGCTGCTGTTGTTGTTGCAACAGTAGTAGGTGTTGTTGTCGTAGGTGCAGCAGTAGTTGTAGGTGGCAATGTGGTCGGAGCAGCAGTAGTTGTAGGTGCTGCTGTTGTTGTTGCAACAGTAGTAGGTGTTGTTGTCGTAGGTGCAGCAGTAGTTGTAGGTGGCAATGTGGTCGGAGCAGCAGTAGTTGTAGGTGCTGCTGTTGTTGTTGCAACAGTAGTAGGTGTTGTTGTCGTAGGTGCAGCAGTAGTTGTAGGTGGCAATGTGGTCGGAGCAGCAGTAGTTGTAGGTGCTGCTGTTGTTGTTGCAACAGTAGTAAGTGTTGTTGTCGTAGGTGCAGCAGTAGTTGTAGGTGGCAATGTGGTCGGAGCAGCAGTAGTTGTAGGTGCTGCTGTTGTTGTTGCAACAGTTGTAGGTGCAGCAGTAGTTGTAGGTGCTGCTGTTGTTGTTGCAACAGTTGTAGGTGCTGCTGTTGTTGTTGCAACAGTAGTAGGGGCTGCAGTTGTAGGTGCAGCAGTAGTTGTAGGTGCAGCTGTTGTTGTAGCTGATGCTGTTGTTGTTGCAAGAGTAGTAGGTGCAGCTGTTGTTGTTGCAACAGTTGTAGGTGCAGCTGTTGTTGTTGTAACAGTAGTAGGGGCTGCAGTTGTAGGTGTAGCAGTAGTTGTAGGTGGCACCGTTGTTGGAGCAGCAGTAGTTGTAGGTGCAGCGGTAGTTGTAGGTGCAGCGGTAGTTGTAGGTGCTGCTGTTGTTGTTGCAACAGTAGTAGGGGCTGCAGTTGTAGGTGCAGCAGTAGTTGTTGGTGGCACCGTCGTCTGAGCAGCTGTATTTGCAGGTGCTGCTGTTGTTGTTGCAAAAGTAGTAAGTGCTGCAGTTGTAGGTGTATTAGCAGTTGTAGGTGGCACCGTTGTTGGAGCAGCAGTAGTTGTAGCTGATGCTGTTGTTGTTGCAACAGTAGTAGGTGTTGCTGTCATAGATGCAGCAGTAGTTGTAGGTGCAGCGGTAGTTGTAGGTGCTGCTGTTGTTGTTGCAACAGTTGTAGGTGCAGCTGTTGTTGTTGCAACAGTAGTAGGGGCTGCAGTTGTAGGTGTAGCAGTAGTTGTCGGTGGCACCGTCGTCTGAGCAGCTGTAGTTGTAGGTGCTGCTGTTGTTGTTGCAACAGTTGTAGGTGCAGCTGTTGTTGTTGCAACAGTAGTAGGGGCTGCAGTTGTAGGTATAGCAGTAGTTGTAGGTGCAGTCGTAGTTGTAGGTGGCAATGTGGTCGGAGCAGCTGTAGTTGTAGGTGCTGCTGTTGTTGTTGCAACAGTTGTAGGTGCAGCTGTTGTGGTTGCAACAGTAGTAGGGGCTGCAGTTGTAGGTGCAGCAGTAGTTGTAGGTGCAGTGGTAGTTGTAGGTGCTGCTGTTGTTGTTGCAACAGTTGTAGGTGCAGCTGTTGTTGTTACAACAGTAGTAGGGGCTGCAGTTGTAGGTGTAGCAGTAGTTGTCGGTGGCACCGTCGTCTGAGCAGCTGTAGTTGTAGGTGCTGCTGTTGTTGTTGCAACAGTAGTAGGTGCTGCTGTCGTAGGTGAAGCAGTAGTTGTAGGTGGCAATGTGGTCGGAGCAGCTGTAGTTGTAGGTGCTGCTGTTGTTGTTGCAACAGTTGTAGGTGCAGCTGTTGTTGTTGCAACAGTAGTAGGGGCTGCAGTTGTAGGTGTAGCAGTAGTTGTAGGTGCAGTCGTAGTTGTAGGTGGCAATGTGGTCGGAGCAGCTGTAGTTGTAGGTGCTGCTGTTGTTGTTGCAACAGTTGTAGGTGCAGCTGTTGTTGTTGCAACAGTAGTAGGAGCTGCAGTTGTAGGTGTAGCAGTAGTTGTAGGTGGCAATGTGGTCGGAGCAGTAGTAATTGTAGGTACTGCTGTTGTTGTTGCAACAGTAGTAAGGGCTGCAGTTGTAGGTGCAGCAGTAGTTGTAGGTGCAGTGGTAGTTGTAGGTGCAGTGGTAGTTGTAGGTGCTGCTGTTGTTGTTGCAACAGTTGTAGGTGCAGCTGTTGTTGTTGCAACAGTAGTAGGGGCTGCAGTTGTAGGTGTAGCAGTAGTTGTAGGTGCAGTCGTAGTTGTAGGTGGCAATGTGGTCGGAGCAGCTGTAGTTGTAGGTGCTGCTGTTGTTGTTGCAACAGTTGTAGGTGCAGCTGTTGTTGTTGCAACAGTAGTAGGAGCTGCAGTTGTAGGTGTAGCAGTAGTTGTAGGTGGCAATGTGGTCGGAGCAGCAGTAATTGTAGGTACTGCTGTTGTTGTCGCAACAGTAGTAGGGGCTGCAGTTGTAGGTGCAGCAGTAGTTGTAGGTGCAGCGGTAGTTGTAGTTGCTGCTGCTGTTGTCGCAACAGTTGTAGGTGCAGCTGTTGCTTAAAGTTCCCAAAAATATATAATATTTATAAAGATATTTGAGCTATCTTTCTGTGCTAATAGTAATAATAATACATTTTATTTTAGGCGCCTTTCATGACACCCAAGGACACCGTACAATTTGTTAAAAATAAAATGCTAATAGGCAACAGAACATGATAAAAACACAAATAGGAAATCATGGAGGATGAATGTGTTAAGTGGACACAAATGAAACGTATAATGGCGAGCACTACTGTGAGTAGGCAGATTTGAATAGGTGGGTTTTCAATTGGGATTTGAAAATAGTGTTACAAAGTGAAGAATTTACTCATCACGCAGCTTACCTGTTAGAATCAGGAAAACTGTTATGATCCGGCCGATACCCATCCTGTCTGCCTTTGGATCTATAAAATCAAACAACACATATATTTCAGATTAATGTGTGAGGCGCATTTATTTCAATTTTTCTCAATGGAGACACGCGCACCGAGTGCTCAAATGCGAGAATGATGCAGTCTCCCAATTGTTTTTTTCTGGGCGTAACCTTGCAGTCCAAAGGTAAAATTGTTTAACATTATGAACACCGCAGTGCACGCAGCTTCTCATGTGATGAGTAACAACCAATCATAGCAACAAGTTCCTTTATTTCTGAAATGTTAATATACAGCAAATATTGAGAAGTTGTTTAAACTCGGCGGGCGGAAGAAGGCATCATCTGCAGGAAACAGTGTCTGAGGGCTTCTTAATATTTAATAAACTATGAATGTTTCATATCCATGTAAAGGGAAGAAACTCAGCTAACTGATGATATGAGCCATTTTTAGAAAAATAAAACACAAGGCTAACGCTGAGCCCCTGTATTAGTCCTGAGCGAAAACATTCTAACGCCGTTAGCACAGAACTCACGGTATAACACCCTTTTTACTTATCGTAACTGCACATCCAACATATCGATTATTATCGTGAGAATAAATAGAATTGATAGGTATCTATATCATCACTCCATGATCAGAACACGCAACATTATTAACAAAAACAGACATCACAACACGTGGCATTAGGTAGCAAACATGGCAATATGTCTTAATTTTGTCGTTGTCTATCAAAAGTGGTCTTCAATGGCATTAAAACGATAAGAACGCTGCTGAAGTTAATCCATAGGTTAATCCAATGTGTCTGTGTCCCTTTGAAATTATTTCTGATAATCCATAAGCAATAAACCTGCTTTTCCGTTTCCAGATGTCAGAGCGAGAGATAGGTTCACTTTGATGCAAGCCTGCATGCGCAAAGCCCCCACCTTCTTTTGTTTACCATGTGTGTATGGGGAAATTCCCCTTCGATTCCATTGGTTCTAACGGTCAAAAAGAGATGTCAATCAGCAAAATCGACCAATGGGTTCCAGAGAAACGGTAAAAACGGCTATATGCACCCAAATCACCTCAGAGGTGGAGTTGTTTTTGTTAAACCTCTATAAAAAGGTCAAATGTCACTTGTTTTGCATCAATCTTGATACAGGGTACTTATTATATGTTGCGCTTTGGATTCCTAAAGCTTTTTGTCTACCTTACCATCATCCAAGGGTAGTTTTTACTATAAGTACAAAATAATTTTTGGACGGACACTATAATTTAGTTTTTTACTATGTTCAATCTGAATTGTCTTTAAAAGAAAAACCATCTAT
The DNA here is from genome assembly GCF_949606895.1 of Notothenia rossii. NCBI lineage: Eukaryota > Metazoa > Chordata > Actinopteri > Perciformes > Nototheniidae > Notothenia > Notothenia rossii. The sequence continues at coordinate 31,331,073 of NC_136901.1, read as the reverse complement.
GTTGATTCTGACTCTTCTACATCCAACTCACAGGTTTATCATTACTTTGAGAAAAAATATTATTAATTTAACCCTTTTACAAGGGAAGATATGGTCATTTGTTCTGGGAATGTCCTTTTCGAGCCAGAGACCTAAAAAACAGGCACAGGGCTTAACATTACATGTTACTTATTAGACGCTTTTAAAGCGACTTACATACTCAATACTGTGGGCAATCCCCACAGGAGCAATTTGGGGTGAAGTGTCTTGCCCAGGGACACAATGACATGATGAATGCAATGGGGTTTGAACCCTGATCACAACACCAAGGCTCTATCCACTGCGTAACAGGTTAAAATGCATGAAAAACGCAATTTTTTTAAATGTCCGACTTCCTGGGGGGCGGGGCTAATGGAAGGCAATGTGAAATATGTGTGCAATCATAATAGCAATGTGTATACAGCGTTGCGTGAATATAGGAAAAACTATATGCGAGTAGTTTGGAGTAATTTTGAGTAGTTTGTGGCATGTAAATCATCAAAAATTGTGTATTCGCTGTTAGCTTACGACCTCCATGATTGAGCCATCACAAATTAGCTTCACAATTTAGTATCATATTGGATAGGGGCTGAACTTGTCCTGGATTGGAATTTTTCCGATTATTTCCCTAGGAGGAGTTTGCAAAAATGTGCTTAAAATGCATGAAAAACGCACATTTTGGAAAATGGCCAACTTTCTGGGGGGCTGGGCTAATGAAAATCAATTTGAAATATGTGTGCAATCATAATAGCAATGTGTATACAGCGTTTCGTGAATATTGGAAAAACTATATGTGAGTAGTTTGGAGTAATTTGCGACATGTAAATGGTGTATGGTGTGTTAGCTTACGACCTCCCCGATTGAGCTAGCAACTATTTTATTTCCATTTTCCCATAACATTGGATATGGGCTGAACTTGTCCTGGACTGGAATTTTTCCGATCTTTTCCCTAGGAGGAGTTCACGAAAACGCATTTAAAAGCACATTTTTCAAAATGGCAGATTTTATGGGGGGAGGGGCTAATGGAAGCCATTTTTAAATATGTCCGCAATCCATCAGGAATGTCTTTGCCAAGACTCGGGTAGTTCGGATAAACTGTAACTGTAAGTGTATGTGACCACCGCACAATAGGGGGCGCTATTGAGCCGTATTAGCAAAAACGTACAATTTTTGTCTACAGGCTGGAAAAGGTTGTGGCCTGTCATGTGTGTTCCAAGTGTAAAGGCCGTAACTCATTTCAACACAAAGTTATGTGGCAGTAAGTGTTTTTAACCCTTCAATTTCAAGAAGAACCTGTGTAGGACACGCCCACATTCATCATTGGTTTCGACACTTTAAATCTCAGTTTAAACTCATCCTGCCAGTATATCTATGACAAAATATATTGATTTCGTCCATGCATTCTTGAGGTATACATTTGTGTTTTTGGCACCCCCTATTGTCCAAAATGAACATGCTTTGTTGTGCCTATTCCCCAAGACAGAATAAACCTATCCACCGAAATCTGTGATATTTGGATACATTCTGGAAAAATTAGGAGCATTTATGTCTGAGCCACACCTTTTTGCTAATACGTTGCGATTGATGTCGGCCACATTTTTCCACACATCGTGCTCATTTCCTACGGTCATGTGTCTGACCCTCCATTGATGCTGTACACTAAGTTTGGTGTTGAAAATCAAATATTGAAATTTTAGTTAATATTTCACTGTTTTTAACATTATGCTAATTAAAAAAAATCCAAGTAGGCGGAGCTTAGGGATACGAGAGGATAATATGTAGAGCAGCTCCACCCGGATAAGTGTGCAACATTTCAGGCTCATCAGAGTTACGCTGCGACTATGTCAATTTTTTGGAAACTGAATTTTCACAGGTGGCGCTAGCGAGCATGTTGGAAATGTTTAACCCGTCGACTCTAGAATGTAAAAATCACCCGTCCTGCCGGTCAAATGTCGCTACATGAATAGTGTCGTAACCCCATCAAAAACAGGTCTGATCCCCAGAATATGAAGAATACTAATAAGAATTCTACAAATTACAATAGGTCTTCGCACACTTCGTGCTCAGGCCCTAATAAGAAGAATTCCTACAATAACAATAGCCGTAAGGTCCTAGCGCAACGTGCTCGGTCCCTAATTACAACGTATCATTTGGCTTTGACAACGAAATCTAAATTGCTCCTGCTGGAACCCGTTTATTATTGTGCAAATTTATATTGAGTATAAATCCTAAACGTATTGATATTGGGCGTGTTCAGAACCTACCAGCAATATATAACAATTATTCTAAATCATTTATGAAATTAACAAACATTGGAATTAAAAAGAGGCAAACATTTAAAACTATTAATTAATTTAAGCTTATTAAAACCTCTTTTTTTTTTTTCTTTAGTTGTGCTTTCTTAAACCCCACATAAATAATTAAAATACCTCCTGAACAGAAAATCCACTCTCACAACAATTCCAATTGTAGTTAATAATCTCCAGAATTATATATAGACTTAGATATGTACTTACCCCCAATGAGGTTAGAAATGCCCTCTTTCTTTTCACTTTTAATATGTTCAAATATTCCACTGTCTTTTAATCCAGTCAATTCCACAAATATGAAATTGGAAACCTTTCACTCAATGGGACACGCCACATCTATTGATGCCTTTATATTGCAATGGAATAATGGCTGATGACGTGAATCATAGGTCATTCAATTTTCAGAAATGTTGTCACACCTTAAAATTCAACAACACCCAATCACACACTACAGAATATCAACTGGTAATCTTATTGTCTTGCCTTTGTGTCACGACATTCTTGCATCTCTTTTGCTGTCAATCATTTAAGTTTTCACTGTGATTACACACCCGCCCTATTCTTGTTACCATGATGTCCACGGATTTGTCTCATGTGAATTTCTTTCAAAGTCAACATTGACTCAAGGAGAAACTGTTTCAATTATGCATGTCACATTTCACTGGAATCAAGGAGGAACTGATTATAATTTGCTCAGAGGTCAAGGTCACTGTGAGCTAAAAAAACAAACATTTTTGGCCGTACCTGAAAAATGTATTGGGTACTTGACAAATTCAATAAAATATGTATAAGGATTTTGGACGGAAATGACTAAACTTATCTAGTTAGCGAAGATACTGTATACAGGTGGCACACCTCACAATAAACAGCACCCAATATCATCCATCAATCTGTCTGCATCTTATCATAATATGATCTATTCCCTTCTCTTGATGTGCAAGAAAGTTGCTGGTGTATCCCATTTATAGAAATGGTGAATGACGCTCAGTGTTGTAGAAGGTTATAACAGACAGATGATTCAATGTTAAGATTTAAAGAAATGCAATAAATTACAATTCTAAATACTCTTCTGAAGTATCAATATACATTCAAAATAAATGGAATTTGTATCATTATAACAATTGTAGCATATAGAAACAAATACATTGCAATAGGGTTTCTTTAGAATTAATCACATTCATTTTAAACCCACAAACACATGCTTTAATATCTGTTTTATAATTATATTTGCGGAGGAAGAGGAAATATGATGGAAACCCAGTAAGAAGAACTTGCCCTTTTTTTCATAATGTCATGAAGAGTTGAGCAGATTACCACAAATTCTCGCGACTTTAATAAACAGGAACTTTAGCGAGAAATTACTTTAATTTAAGGTTTGGTTCAGGAATGGAAAAACATAACTTCACGTTGCAAACAAACAAGGATCCAACCAAGGACTGTACAGAAACCCAGGAGGACATCCACATTACTTTAAATTGTCTCAGCATTTGCTACTTTTCCTTAGGTCCAAGCTCTGCCTTTGTGAGATGGGGGCAAGACATGTGAAGAGGAAATTCAAAGACAGAGGAATCCTCACTAATTAATTGGGATATCCTTCTTCACTCACAGGGTGAGACAGTCACTGGGCATAAAGAGGCCCGGTTTGCTAGTATGTAAATGGTCTGAAAAGGCAACAATCTTAAAGTTCCCTCCAGAGGTAGTTTCTCTCCCACACACTCCCCCCACTGCCAGAAATGCATCCATCGGACTCCTTTGTTTACTTCCGTAACCTAATGACACTACCATGCTACACTCACGCTTCTATTGGCTAAGACTTCAACACATTTTACGTAATAGGCTAGGTGGCGGGACATCAGAGCTGACTGGGCTCTGGTTTCAGACAGAGGGTGAAAAGAGAAAAATAAAGGGCTTTCTGAACATTAAAGCATGGAGACCTGTCACAGTAGAGGCACAAAATACAAATATGCACCTGAAAATGTCCTCTTTAACTTAAAATAATCAGTTTAGACCTTGTAAAACTTGTTTTTTCACATGTTTATTGAAATCAATGAATCTCTAATAATGAATTAAAGTCAATATTGAACATTATTGTTTGCTTACAAACAGGCAGAATCTCTAACTCTTCTGAATTACCTGTATGGGAGAAATAAAAGACCCTCTTGCCGGAGGGGGCAAGAAATGCAGAATCAGCAACAATCTACATATTTGGGGACGATCATTCTACCTCCTGCACCACAGCCACCTGTATCACAGTCGGCCAGCCCTCTTCTGTCGTGCTAAACCAACACATTCTCACTCCCAACTCGGCCTATGTTGACGTTTTGTCAGGGTCCCTGTCGTCACTTTCCAGCGCAAGGGGGGGCCTTTAGCGTCGAGTTTCAACTATCAGGGAGTCCCATTGACTTGCCTAGAGCTCCCTGAACGTTGGTAACGACGAGTTGGGATCGCGACTAAATGCTCTCCGCAGATCAATTCTCACAGCGTTTATCAACCTTTTTCTTACTCAATATCAAGCCAAACTTATTGTTTTTACTTCTTTATTTTAATTGAATAATGTAGGACTTTTGTTGCCGTCAGTTAGGGGCTCAGAATACTGAAATCTGTTTCATCGTTTTTTCCTTCTAATTTTGTATTATTTTCTAAACCACACACTGTTATTTACTCAACAATAACACATACTTATCCTTGTGTTTATTTATTTGTTTGATTAATAAACACAAGTTGGACTCCGTCAGGACCGAGGGTTGGAGCAGCTCATAGTAGTTGCTTTAGAGAATTTTACACCCGGAAGTAAGTATTCTCTCCGCTTCGCTTGACAAACCCCGTGATAGTCCTCAAGCTCTGTGATTGGATGTTTTGGAGGTTTACGCGTCGAAAAGCACTTTGAAATGGGATGGAACCACGGCAGACTGTCCAAAACTGGATTTGAATGGGCTTATCAATTAACAACAAGAGTTGTTAATTGATAAGCCCGTATGTTTGTATACCTCCACCATTAAACTGTCGTATTCTGCGCATTTCTTATACTATCTACATACATCTTATAAGAGTATAATACATATGTATAATATCAGTTAAAATAAGTGCTTGAACATACAGTAGTTAACATTGCAGGAAAGCAATATATTAGTACTTTGTCAGGCTTAATATTATCTGTAGATACCCCCAAAGCTTTTTTCTTATTCAAAAGAAGACCTTAACCTAAAGTATTATTCAATGTTTAAATAAAGCCTTATTAGTTTGTCTGTCTGTGTCTGTGTAATATCTAATAACAAAAATAATAAAATTCAATAAGGTGCGTTAACCAGTAGGTGTCACTTTCTATCAGCCTTGCACCATTATGGTGTAAATATAGCCTATCTACCAATTGGATTAAATATAAAAGTCAGCCGAATTAGTATTGATACTGCAAGGAGACGTATATTGTGAAGAGAAATTGAAGATGTTGTTTAATTGCTGATATATTTATGATCCACGTCACATATTCTGTTTCGGCGGCACTTCTTCCTGTTTGTCCAGAAGTCTTCTCATCAGGTCTCTATAAATAAAGAACTACGGCAGATGTGTAATATTTAAAACAGCCGAACCGTGTATTACAATGTCGTTATGTGATGACTTCCAAAGACAAAAGCAAGCATACTCGGAATAAAGTATTATTTAAAAAAAAGGTTTTTCGGATTTCACATTGCATAAACACCATAGCCCAACGTTTATGATAGATGTATTTTGTTATACATACATTCCTCACATTTTAATTTACGTAAAAGTATTTTGTGAGGCCTTCTAAAATGTTTTAAATATAACTAGGGTTGTAGTTGAAGAGTTTGTAAACCGTCGTGGTAGAGCATTTGCTTGGCATTTCCGGCTATTTCTCCACTGGTTGGGCCATGTTAACAATACCGTGTAACTGTCACGTTTAAAGGGACGAAATCGTGACATCTTCACGTCTCCCAGCATGGTAAATCGTCACATCTTCACGTCTTGCCGTGATACCGGGTTGATTTTGCAATATAATATGAGATTATTTTTAAATGTTAAAGGATTTGATTCATAAACCAGGCAAACCAGATTCTACAATTTAATTCATTATCAATTTGGTTGAACATGTAAGACCAGAAAGTGAACTAGTAAGTGAATAACTCTGATCTTTATTATACACTGTTGTGAAGTAGAGGAAACAATTGACATAACTTTAATGGTTGTAGGCTTGATTCATGTTTTTCCTCTTTTATTCAAATAATTTCTGTCTTCGAGTGGTATGTCAGATTTTTTAGATTACACGAGACTCAGTTGGTTCAACACACACGTGCATATAAATAAACTGCAGCTCTTCAATTGCACTCTATCCCCAGATCTGAAAAATAAATTCCTTGTTTCCTCCAGTCTTCTGCATTTTTTTCTACCTGCCATAGTTTTTATGACATGTAAACAACCAAAAAAAAAGAAGGTTTTTCCATTATACTTCTATAATTTGGGTATATTATTAAACTGATATTAAAGTATGGGTGTGGTTTAAAAACAGATCTTTAATTTAAAGTGACAAACTTGTCTTTGCTCAAAACTATTTGCTTCAATTGTTAAATTGATACATATTATGCTGACTTTAAGGTGAAAATGTAAACATTTAAACATAAATAAATAAAAAATAACAATAACATATTGGATAATGTTGAATTTATTACAGTAATTGATGCTTCAGAATAATAACTGAAGTTGTTTGTTGTCCATTTCTCACTGCTCCCATAACACGTCAATAACAATCTATATTTGTTTGTCACAACCTACAATTACACTGCTCAAACTTCCTTCAACCTTCCCATGGATGGAATGCACCAGCATTGTCTTTTGCAAGACAAAGGAAGCAATACAAAGAAGGGTGTATGAAAAAAAACTGAACAAAGATGCTGACAAATTGACAGCCGAAATTGGGTGTGTGCCTCGGGCAACTAGACTAGTTTGCATCCATGACTGTGCAACATGTAATCATTTAATTATATCTCCTTTTAGTTATTTGTATAAAATTGTAATTTCAAGTACACCATGAATACAAAATGTCTGACAGTAACTTTAGCTGCTTTAACACCAAGTACTTTGCCGTACTTAGTGCCGGCACTGAGTTCCCTGAGGGAAGATTATGCAAATGAGCCGCTGACGTCACTTCGTCTTCTTATGCTTTGGGTTTACTGGCAGGCCGCAAACAACTTCACGGCGTACTGCTGCCGGAAGTCCCCGGCCGGGAGTCCCCGGCCGGAGTTCCCCGGCGGGAAGGCCCCGGAGTTGGAGACTGGCTTCAGTAGAAGCAGCTTCACTCCACCGCTTCCATGTTTTTTTTTGTGCTGCCATAAGTTATTCTCTCTCCGTTGGTGCGCGGGGCTAATGCTAATAATGCTAATGCCACAAATACAGTGGCAAACTTTTATACCTAGAGTTTAGAGTTTGATTCTTTAAGAAACTCAATTCATTACAAAATAATTCTTATTTTACCAAGTTGTAAGGTTTTGCATCAAATCTGTTCATAGTCTTAGTATAGTATTTCATATATATATATTTATATATAATTTAAAAAGAGTCACAGTGTAGAATGTCCGTACATTTATTTTAAAAGTACTAGTATAGTATGTCAAAAAGTATCTTGAAAAAAAGTCCAAGTATAGTATGTAGTTAAGAATTGTATTATTTAGTTTGTCTGCAATGTCAGTATAGGATTTAAAAAAAAAGAAAGAAAGTTATAGTATAGTTTGTCAAAAAGATCTTGAAAAAAAGTAATGAAATTGTGTGTTGAAATGGTTTTGAATAAACACATCACGTCAAATTGTATCAAGTGCATCAGACAACTCCAATTACTCCATTTGAACCATATTATAAATAAGAAAAGAATGGTCATAGTATATAGCAGGGCTATTTAATAGTGCATTTAGAAATCCCAAACTTGCCTTTTAGAGTCACAGTATTTAAGAAAACACATTTGTTACAAAGTAATTGACAATCTACCAGTTGTAAAATGTTCCTACATAAAAGTGTATCAAAAAAAGTATCTTGGTAGCAGAAAAATAAATAAAATATGTAAGGTTATCAGAAAAAAACCTACATTGTTTAACTGAACAAGTGTTAAAATAAAAAAACAGCCAAAGTACTTCATATTCTACCAGTTGTTAAGTGTTGCATTGATGTTAACATTGATTGTTCCACTGAAATAGCGCCTTTTAAAGAAAATCTATTCAGACAAACTTTTAAAGAAAATCTATTCAGACAAAGTATTTTTATTTTCTAGTTTTTTTAAGGTTTTGCATACATAAAAGCGTATCTTAAAGTTCCTCTGTGAGAGAATTACACACAAATCTGCAGAGTGTCAGTACAAAAAGTGTTAAAATCACAAACTTGCCTTTTAGAGAAACAGTCTTTAAGAAAATCTAGTCAGACCATGTACTTCACTTTCTAGTTTTAAGGTTTTGCATACCTCAAAGTGTATCTAAAAGTATCTTGGTGAGAGAAAAAAACCAACATCTGCCTTCATCTGTCAGTAAATAAGTGTTACAATCACAAACTTGCCTTTTACAGTCACAATCTTTAAGAACATAAATGTGTTACAAAGTGATTGACGTTCTACCATTTGTAAAGTTTTACAAACTGTTTCTAAAAGTATCTTCAAATTATTCCCTACAACAAAAACTCCTCCTTTATGCTCACACAGAAGTCGGCCAGGTTGGGAGGGAGGTGTGTGTGTGAACTCAAAAAGCCCTCTCGAGGCTGGGAGGGAGGGAGGTGTGTGAGGGGTGTGTGTGAGAGAGGGGACGTGTGAGAGAGAGAGAAAGAGAGGGAGGGAGAGAGAGTAGGAGGGAGGTGTGTGTGTGTGAGGGGGTGTGTGAGAGAGAGAGAGGGTGGGAGGGATAGCCAGCAGGGGTGGAGCAGGGGTGGAGGAAGGAAAAAAGAAAGGGGGAGATATGATTTTTATATTTTTGATTGAAAAAAAAAAATAAGCTAGTCAAGATGACCCTTTGAATCCCCTATTAACACTCCAGGGCTCATCTATGCTTACATACCTCTACAACTTTAAAGATATATACTTAAATCTCATCTGATATTACCGTAAAAGAGTCGCTATGTCATATTATTATTAGGGCCGGGACTTTAACGCGTTAATTAAGATTAATTAATTACACAAACATTAACGCGTTAAAAAAATTAACGCATTTTAATCGCACTTATTTTTGCACCGCGGAACGTTTCTCACTGGATGAGTTTCAGGGGTAGTCCTACCGATTATACTGGAGCACCAACTAACGTTCATGACTTCAGACAACAACAAACCACAGTGAACAATAGTCAAACATGAACAAAGAAGCTGATGAGACCGCTTTGGTTGGCCCCGTGGATTGGACATTTTGCTTTAAAAAACGGACGGATGGAAGCGTCGATAAGAGCACGGTTGTTTGCAAATTATGCAAAAAGGAATTCGCATATCACCGCAGTAGGCTACATCAAGCCTCAAGTATCACCTCAATGCAAAACATATAGCAGCTAGCGTGGAAGCTAGCGTGGACGTTAGCCCGACTCGGAGTACAAGGACCCACACCCAATTCGCGTTGATCAAACAGTGGCCTATGCAACAGAGAGATTTTATTTTTCATCAGGATATTGGAAGAATAGGAGGGATTGAGGTCAATCACTGGCACTTTTTTTATTTTATTTCAAATGGTACACTTTATGTTGAACTATTTATTACGTTGTTGGTGCAACTGGCACTTTATGTTGAACTGTTTATTGTTTTGGCCAAGGTTATTGAGAGAGTTGGACTGAAATTAATTAGATTTTTAAATCAACTGTTGGTAAATCAACAAAGTCTGTTATGGCCTCTGAAGCAACAGAGAGATATTTTCTAATAGTCAGGGTTTCCAATGTTCTGAATGTACTTGAAAGTATTGTGTTTTACTTAAAAAACAAAGTGTTATAGTTTACAGAAGGTCTACCTACCTATAGGCTACCTGAATCTCTGAAATGTACTATATTCCTAAATATGCTATTGCTACACTTTATGGCAAAAATTGCACTTTTCTGTTGGTCTTGGTTAAGTACCACCTTGAAAAAAATAAACAATGTTTTGTTGCTTAAGCTTATGTATTCAGTCATTATTCAATGGTATACTAAAATCCATGTGAAAAAAATTGCTTCTCACTGTTCTCAGGTCAAATATTTATATGTGATTAAAAATGCGATTAATTTCGATTAATTAATTACAAAGCCTCTAATTAATTAGATTAATTTTTTTAATCGAGTCCCGGCCCTAATTATTATTAAAGAACACTATCTTATAGCAGGCCATCATATTGCAGGCTATACTATTTGGTTGATCATTGACCGATCATGACCTAGTAATATATTAACAGGGTTCACATACATTGTTTAACTGGATTGTCTTACTTAAATCAAAAACTGTCAATAAGAGTCACATTCTTAAAGGACATTTATTTTGACAAATTATTTCATTTTTCTAGTTTGAACTTTTTGCATACATAAACGTATATCATACATTTCCTTTGTGAGAGAATTACGCACACATCTGTCATCTCAAAATATTCTATTGCAGTATTTTATCTGTTTTATGTATATATATACTGTATATATATATATATATATATAAACATACCAGTAAATACACCTCTCTTTATCCGCTCCAAGAGCCTTGAAGGGCGGACTCATGAGCTCCGTAATGTCCCCCTAACATGGCACTTATTTATTATTTCCATCATCCAGGGGAACACAACTTCAAAGGGGCTTCCTTATAGTTAATAAAGTAATTAAACAATAAGATGTCATATGATCTAATATTACCGTAAAGGAGTCGCTATGTCATATTATTAAAGAACTATCTAATAGCTGGTATATATATATATTTATTATATATATAATAGATATATATATATATATATATATATATATATATATATATGCTTATAGCTATACTATTTGGTTGATCATTGACCGATCGTGACCTAGTAAGATATTAACAGGGTTCACATGAAAGGGCTGATCAATTCTTACATGTTGATATCAAGTCTTATCATCACCTGTTGCGACATATCCTTATCAGGGCTATATCTGGTTTATCATTGACCGATCATGACCTAGTAAGATATTAACAGAGGGCTATATCTGGTTTATCATTGACCGATCATGACCTAGTAAGATATTAACAGGGGGGTTATATCTGGTTTATCATTGACCAATCATGACCTAGTAAAATATTAACAGGGTCACATCAAAGGGCTTATCAGCCGCTATGGGGCAACATTTGCACAAACAAGTCATAAAAGATGAGGGGGGTTCAAAGGTGACCTAGTAAAATATTAACAGGGTCACATCAAAGGGGCTTATCTGCCGCTATAGGGCAATGTTCGCACAAACAATTCATAAAAGATAAGGGGGTCAAAGGTCAGAATAGATAAGAGGGTCAAAGGTCTGATTTCAGAGTGACAGGTGACACTTGAAAGGGATGTTGGAGGCGGGACTTCCGGTGTTTTGGGGCGGGACTTCCAGTTTGGGAGGTGGGACTTCCGGTTTGGAAGGCGGGACTTCCGGTTTATAGGGTCATAAATCATTCCTTATCAGTCATTAATCAAAATCGAACATTTGCTGGGGTCTTATAACTACTCCCCTTCCCTCGAAAAAAAAGAAAAGTTATTACATCACAGTGTATACTTCAGCGGAATATCAAAACAGCGGCCCGGGGTGCAAAACGCATCAATGACAGTGACCCTCTACCAGTGTTGTAGTCAAGTCACCAATTCACGAGTCACCACTCTTCGAGTCCGAGTCCAAGTCCGAGTCACCAAGGGAGAGTCGTAGTCGAGTCCGAGTCCAAGTCCGAGTCACCCAAGGAGTGTCCGAGTCGAGTCGGAGTCATCATTACCTGTGTTCGAGTCCGAGTCCAAGTCCGAGTCACCTAAGAAGAGTCCAAGTCAAGTCCAAGTCACAAGTCTTCATGTATTAATCTTCGTGGATATATGTGTTGAAATGTAGCTGCTCCTCTACATTGCTTTTATCCTGTCATGTTATACTAATCTTTCTATTGAACTGCTATGAAGCGAGTTTGGCTAAAATTCTTGTAATAGGTGCTATCCAAATATAAAGCTTATTACTAATATTAATATTATTAATGTAAATGACCTTTAATATTTCTAACTATATTTAAAATGAGTTACCTTTTTGAGAAGTGATTATATTTGTATGCAAATATTTTCCTATGGTACATTTTTCATTTTGCACTTTTATTTTGATAGTAATAAGATCGGCACTCTTATTTTGAAGGAACTTTTGCTGGTTAAATCGGTTTACTGATAAAGATTTAGCCCCAGAAAGCACATGGCTACTTAGCATGCAAAATGACGTCATTCTGCATGTTAAGTAGCCATGTGCTTTCGTGTTATCTGCTGAATCTTTATTTATTTATTAGATCACGTTACTCTGATGATAGTGTTCAAGACAGCCTATATGTCTGAACTCGATCCTTAGAGTAATGTGTTACGGAGCCTTCTCTTCAAAATTGTTTCCACATAACGAGCATTTTGCGCTGCTCTTTTCCAATGTGGAAGCAGAATGTGTGAAAGCATACAGCAGATGCGGGGTGTGTCTCTAGACATCTTTTGACTGGAATAGTGGGGCCCAGTCCGTGAACTCGCCTCACAGGTGCACACGCCATGATAGACTCCAGAGAAAACTTGCTCGAGTCCGAGTCCAAGTCGGAGCGTCAATGTACAAGTCGAGTCCGAGTCATCATGGGGGGGGAATTCATGAGTCCGAGGCCGAGTCCAAGTCAGGGTACGCGATAATTCACGAGTCCGAGTCCAAGTCATCGTGCGCGAGAATTCACGAGTCCAAGTCCGAGTCGCGTCAATCAGTGCGCGAGTCCGAGTCGAGTCACGAGTCCCGAAAATCGGTACTCGAGTCCGAGTCCAGGGCTCGAGTACTCCATCTCTGCCCTCTACCACACAAAACAACACCATTTATATAAACACCTATCATGACAGGGCACCCACAGCCAAGTAAAAATTACAAATGAATTAAGTCGGCACGGCGGCCCACATTGAAAATGACTTCAAAGTCCATCCTCCTGTCCTTTTGGATGAAGCACTTGATGGCGGGTCATGCAGCTGATCTTTTGTCACTTCAGTTTATCATTGTAACTCAATCTTGAAAATGACTCGGTTAATAATTTCACAACGATGTCAGCACTATCACTGAAGTGAGCCATCATGAACGAACTTATGCTAATCATAAATCTATCGATCATAAATATATCGATTAGATTTATAATTCGAAAATAATAAAAGTAGGGTAGACATGTGGATATTATCCGGCTGAACAAAACGTGCATTTATCGAACAGGTTCGTTCCACAGACCTTATTTCGAGCTATTTTCCTAAATCTTATGGAGAAATCCCGTTGCTTTTTTGTCGAGGGAACCCGAGCGCAGCTTACTTCCGGGTTTTAGGACGCGTCACTGCACCACTTTATACACATATATAAACTTCACAGTGGGCGGAACTTGTCATAAAGTCCGCGAAAATAAAGCCCACCCATTTAGAGGGAAGATATGATTAGTCAATTGTACTGTCATTTGACATTACTCTCTCATTGAGTTACTATAGAGAGGCGAAGTCACGCCCATCTACTTCCGGTCCATGGGACCCCGGAAGCGAAAAATTATACATTGAATTCAATGGAGAGAGAAAACGTATCTTTTGATCCCGTTTGAATTGTGCCACGAACTAAACATATGATGTTTGTCAATCTTAAACAATCATTTCCATGTCAAAAAAGTCACATTTTGTCGTAAAACTGTTGAAATATAAGACTATGAAAAATACGCGACTACAAAGACTACAAATCCCAAATCCCATTCTGGGTCGCGCATGTGATGTCACAGGCGATAATGCTCCAAGTGGTTGCGAATCGTAATTAAAGCGAAGAAGAAGATTTCATAACTGATTTATTCCCTCCAATAAATATAAGAGATTGCTCCAATAAATTCACTTTTATAAGATGCCTGTGTGCTTTGTACCATGTTGTAATCACAAAAGTGATCATACCACTTGCTCGTTCTATCGCTTCCCGTCTTATGAAAGGACCAGGAGTCGCTGGATCAGACATATCAGGTAATATCATAGGTAATATACATGTTGTGGATGGAACATAGTCAAGTTAGCTACCTAGCTAGTAGTGAGCACGTTAGTTAGCATTACATTACTTAGCCTTGTCATTTTTAGTAGCCTTACCATGAAGTTATTATTTTATTACATGAAGTACACCAAAATGTTAAACAGTAAGATTAGTCATCATGGTAAGTATTTCGTGAAACATTTGAAGAGTAGCCTACTGCGCCCTCCACCGGGTGCTAAGGAAGCAGTTCAGGGAGAGTCGAAGGAAGGCAGGCAGGCAGGGAGCTTTGCATGACATTCTTCTGGACATGTGTCATTGTGATGACAGTGAGGGTGAGTCAATCTGTTTGTTGGAAAGACAGTAGTTGAGTGATTACTGAGAGAAAATTATTAAAAGAGATAATTATTCAGTGTTGTTACTTTAAAGTGTTGTTACTGACCTTTTTCTCTTTTATTTTCTTTACCTCACCTGTAACTGCTGAGACCCTGAGGAACATGCACACTGGACTGACCTGCTCTGGCAACCTGATTTCCACTATATAATAGTATTTGGTTATGGTATATTATTTATATACATCAAAGGCACAATGCACCCCCCAGAGAGACACATGTATTGAGTGTGATATTTTGCATAGGTCATGTGAAATCATCTTTACATACTAGAAAACTGTAGGAGCGGCAACTTGTTTTGAAATTGAATTTTTAATATCCGATAATAAAGTTGATCTGTTTTCTTTATTCTTCTCTCTTCCCAGCTCCATCCATCACCGTTCTCTGTTCCTGCAGGTCCTGCTTGCTAATCAATGCTCATATGTTTTTACACAATTACAAATAAAGTCAATGTACTGTATGACATGAAGTTGTGCTTCATTCTGAGTCAATAATAAATTCATTCTGCCTTCAACTGCAAAATGATTGTGGACTGCACCGACATCCATGTAGCTGCCCCCCAGTAAGATGAACCAAGCAAAGCTGACACTCAACATACAGCTGTGCTCTTAAGTTGACATGAAGAATTTGTGAAATATTGGTAATTATTTGGAAAAAATGACTGACGATGCAGAAAACTTTTTTTATTTAGGAACAGTGGTCAGGTGAAGCATTTATCACTACATATGTGTCACACTTAAAAGGCCAAACACACTGGCCAAACACACCTCGTTTACAACTCCCCAGTTGACAGCCATGACTCCGTCTAAATTGTACCCCCCAAGCACCCTCTTCATGAGGGACGCGCATGGAGTGGATGAAAGTCCCGACCTCAGCACAGCACCAAAATTGCTGGCTGTCAACCTGCCCTGCCTGTGTAACTGCCACTGAGGATTTGTCTGCTGTCCTACGGTGGCTGTCTGGATGGCAGCTTAATGGTCTCTGCTCAGTCGCATTGACGCAAGAATTGCCTCAAGCCCCGACCCCCATGCTCCTTCACCAGCTCCGGCACGTTGAAAATGGCCTGATGTTGAGGCTGCAGCTCCGGCTCAGGTGACAAAAGCCATGCCATGCCACGCTGCGCCCCTCAGTGCAGACCTGAACCAGTCTACTTCCTCAGTGGCGATGTCTCTGGCCAGTGGGTTGTATGTCTCCTCTTGCTGTTGGTAGAGTTGAGACACCGGCTGGACTACTTTTGAAGTGCCAGGCTTCCTCCACTGGCACTCAACTTCTGTGGAGCTGATCTGCCACATGGCAAATATTGCCAATGCTGCAGCGTGGCTGCATTTGTACATCCTCCGTGCACAACCACAGACAGCGCTCTGCATCGCGCCATCCTCTCCCATGTAGATCTGTACAAATAAAGTAAGTACCATGTTTGTTAACATGCTATAATAGATTGAATGAGCAATACAAGGATGGTCCAGATCTGGGGGTGGGAGGGTTTATTTTTCCATAGTTTTGTCCTCTTGTCTGATTGTTGTTATTGTTTGTTTTTTCTGAATTTTTTGTAATTTGTGTTGTATTGGTTGTGATTGTACATTGAATTTTTTTAAATGTGTATTACATTTTTGAAAAACATTTGATCAACAAAAAAAGAATTTTTGGTCAGGATCTAGACTCAGTGTGTAGTTTATGAATTAATCAATGCTCTCTACATTAGGAAAACACATACCAGTGTACCAGAGGGAGTCACACACAGCTGTGCCTAGATAACCAAACAAATTGACAAGATAACCAAAATCCTTGAATCTACACACAGCAAATAAACTCAAATGACACAACGAGATGTAAAAAGGAGATCACACATATAGTCGATATAAAACTGGCCGCTTCAATCTGAAGAGCAACTAAAACAAAACACGGGAGTGTACCTTGTTCTTGTGAACACTAATGTTATCCACAGCATACACACCCGTATACAGTACACCCGTTCTAGGTTCTGATTGGCTCTCTAGGTTGGCATTCTAGCTTCTGACTCCAGGTTGTCAATCACAGCCGTGGTTCATATTATGCTTGTCGACTCGTAACATCGCTAAACTTTTTTTCTTGACGGTTTTCTCAGTCAACTAATGCTATTGATAACAGTAACATAAATTAACACAGCCCTGCACACTGCAGTCATTATATGCCGGGTCTGTGGTTCATCATCTTCTTTTTCATTCTCCTCCTTATTGACTGACATTAACCTGTTAACATTGCACTCATATTACTCACCGAAACCTTGTAAAGCCGGTCCCGCATGCTGGCTCTTACAGAACCGACTAACTCCCCTTTCGTGTATGTACAGCTCTCAACGTGCCCAGACTTGTAGTGATTTTCACCTCATTTTATACTTTTATTCTCATTCTGAAAGAATGAGGTGAAATGTGCCAACGTGACCGCCATCTTTGTGTTGGTGACGCGTATTGTGCGGGACCAGAGACATGTAGTTCACTGAGCGGCTTAACACAAAGAAATGTGTTACTTCACAGTTTTACGACACATTTTAATTTTTTTGACTTGCAAAATATTCTTTTAAATTGATAAACATCATATGTGTCATTCGTGGCACAATTCAAACGGGATCAAAAGATACTTTTTCTCTCTCCATTGAATTCAATGTATACTTTTCCGCTTCCGGGGTCCGATGGAGGCTCCCGGAAGGGGAGGGACTTCGCCTCTCTATAGCTGGCCCTCCGTGAATGTACAGAGGGACCAACAAGCTCTCCCTTCTTCACAGTAACTCGCAGACGGCATTTAACCCTTCACATTCCAACAGAAACTGAACAGGCAGATTCAAAGGATTTATTTCTTTGGAAATGTTATTTTAAATCCAATTAAATCAAGTTATTTTGGTAAAACTAATGAACAATTTCCCAAATTCTTTTTTTTTATTGTTTTAGAATATAATTTTTTTATTGTTTTAGAATATCATTTTTTAGAATATATTAGGCCCTCACAGAGGGCCTAGAGGGCCCTGACGGCTCGCCACTGCACAAATACAATGGCAGCTTCACAAAACTTTTCAGAGTTTTACGGGGCGTGGTTTGCAATTCGCCCAGCCAATAAAACATTGGTACTTTTTACTACTAAGTACTCTTTTTGGTGTGAACGCAACATAAGGGGTACTAACGGAACTAAACGGGAAAAGTACACCGGTGTGACACCAGTGGCGAGCCGTGACTTTTATACCTAGGCCCTCTGACCTCCACCCCTTCCCTTGAAAAAAGAAAAAAGTAAAAAAGAGTTATTACGTCACAGCGTATTCTTCAGCGGAAAAACAACGGCCCAGGGTGCAAAACGCATCAATGACAGCGACCCTCTACCACACAAAACAACACCTGTAAATAACCCAATTTGTGTTCTTTGAAATTGAAAAGGATATTGCATTGTTTTTGTTACTTTCGTTGCAGTTGTATGTCTTAAGTGTAGTTTGGCATGCTTTTATTTTGAAGGCGAGTTTACGCTGTTGACAGGAAGTTGTTGTTGCTATGGAAACAAGAAAAGTTTCACAGCGGGTTGAACTTGTCATTATGGCCCAATCCCAAACCGATAATTGTGTGTTATTGTTGAGTAAATAACAGTGTGTTATTTAGAAAAGAATAACAAATTAGAAGGAAAATAAGATTTAAAAATATACAGATTTCCGTATTCTGAGGCTCTGAGAATCATTTATTTTCCTCACTGATGGCAAAAAAAGTCCGACATTATTTTAAAACAATAATTGTGGCTTGATATTGAGTAAGAACCATAGACTGTATATAAAGAACATGTTTTTATGAACCACACAGCTTCCGGTCTTCCAAGACCCGACCGGACAAAAAGACGCGTTGCAGGCACGAAACGCACGACCAATAGAAATACATTGCTTTTAAAATCATTCTGTGTGACACGAAAAAAAGGGGAAAATCGTGTTGGTGAACACGAATCAATAGATGTAATGTCGTTACTATAACACGAAATGCTGTGAGACTGGGTTGTACCGCACATAGTCCAGTAAGTTGTATTTTAATGTCTTAAAAGGATTCACAAACTGCACTTCTTAAGGTGCTTACAATACTTGCTGGCTGGACTTAATAACCGTTTTGGTGTATATTTAATGTTTTTTGTCGTCTCTGATTATACACATGTAATTAATGCAGCTCTTACCAGACGGGGATTCAGCAATGAACTTTACTGCGACGAACCACATTACGTCACATGTTTGATCTGCACGCCGTGATTGAAAATACTTCATGAAAAAAAAAGGGCAATAAACAATAAAGCAATCTTCACAACGGCCGGACAAAATACTTTGAGCCGCCCTATAGTCAAAGCCCGAGACACCGTTTAAAGCATAATAAAGACAATATATAGAGAGCATAATGTTTTTAATGCAACGCAGTGTCGCAACGTATGCGTCCACGTAAATAATTCATTACCCAGCATGCATCATCTCAACTTCACATAAGAGAATAAAATGCCTATAAGCCTATTATTTTTGCCTAACTGTTGCCGAGGCCTATCAAAGAGTATGAAAATGACAATTTTGTCATTTTTTATGAACAATATATAAAGAGCATAATGTGTTGCAATGACGTCTCACACCATACGCTTCAGCTGAGAACGGGCCGCAGTCCGCGGGGAGCATTCGCTCGCGATCTCAAGTCGTCCACCACATAAGTTTAGGGAGCTCTATAGAAGTCTATGGACATCCCCGAACGTTGAAACTGGACGCTAAGGGGCCTCCCCTTGCGTTGGAAAGTGACGACAGGGACCTTGACATAGCGGCACTATAGGACGAGTTGGGAATGAGAATGTGTTGGTGCAATATATATATATATATATATATATATTCCGTGAATAACTGCAATATGGCTGCTACATCTTCAGAACTGTTACAGGCTGTGTATTTTGTAAATTGTGTAACTATATATATATATATATATTTTCATATTTGTTTCAGTTATTTATGCATACCTCTTGTTAAACATTAAGCTGTCTTTGGCTCTTTTTCCGCTGAAACAAATGTCAACTATACAATAACAACATGAGGCAGAAATGTAAGGTTAACAGAAAAACAAAACGAAGGCGTAGAGTCCTGAAAGGAACCGACATAATAACAGAACACATCACACGCATTTCAAATAGAAATAAAAGCCAATGTAGAAAGATAGGTCTTCAGTAGTTTAAAAGTTGTAAAAGCTTCTACAGAGACTGAAGAGTGGATGACTCTAGGGAGAGAGTTCCAGAGTGTCGGAGCTCCACCTGAAAGGCACGGTCACCTTTAGTTTTTAGACGAGACCGTGGGAATCTGGTCTGAAGACCTAAGTGACCTACTGGCAATGTAAGGATGGAGAAGGTCACATATGTATTCCGGTGCATTTCCATGCAGGGCTCTACCAGAACCTTAAAATCAATTCTTAAACGAGTGGGGATGTAAGGATTTTAAAATTGGTGTAATATAAATTGTAAAAAGTGTAAATACTGGACTTGAAACTCACAGTACTGTTGTTTACAGAATACTGTATTTCTAAATGAGTTAAATAATTTCAACAGTGAGCGTGCGATCATTGTGTTCTTGTAGTTTTCACTGCTCCCTTAGCATGTCATTGCAAATCTATAATTATTTGCATGTCATGCCTACTGTGTCATTAGTCAAACTTCATTCAACATTCACATAGGTGGAATACACCAGCAACCTGTTCTGCTATAGAAAAGAAGGGCGTTTCACATAATACTTAAAGGGCCCATGTCATGGCCATTTCTACTGATCATAATTCCATTGTTGAGGTCTACTAAAATAGATTTACACCGTGCAATTTTCCAAACTCAAATTGGTTTCTCATAAAGCATCTCTGTAAAGTATGTGTATTCACCGGTATTCACTCTTTGTCCTAAACGGCTTGTTGGAGCTCCTGCCCCCCCCTCCCTGTGAGCCCAGTGTGCTCTGATTGCTCGGGACGTTGCGGGGCTCGTTTCTGCGATCTGCTGCGAGGAGCGGACAGGCTTCCGGGTCGGCGATACAGCGGGAACAAGCTAAACTCATCCTGAGCACACACAAATACTCACAGCCGAAGTAAAAACAATAAGTGTGGCTTGATATTGAGTAAGAAAAGGTTTATAACGCTGTGAGCATGGGTCTGCGGAGAGCATTTCTCCGCGATCCCAATTTAGCAGCCCGAAAAACGTTTAGAGTTTTACTCGCTACAGGGTGTTCTTTGAGGGTTTTTGACTGTGCAGACCGTTTACATGCATAAAGACCTTCATAACACACAGGGGGACGGGTAATAACAGGAAAAGCATGACATGGGCCTTTTAAGATGTAACTGAAAGTATCATAGTAACAGCAAGAAATCTGTAAAGTTATCAAAAGAAAACGGCAATGTTTCACTGAAAAAGTGTTAAAAATCACAAAATGCCATTAAGGAAACCCCATTTCTTACAAAGTACTTCATATTCTACCATATGTAAAGTTTTACATGCATCAACATGTAACTGAAAGTATCTTAGTAACAAAAAACAGTAACAAATCACTTAAGTTATCAAAAACAGCAATGTTTCACTGAAAAACTGTTAAAAATCACAAAGTGCTTTAAGAGTCATATTCCTAAAGAACATCTATTCAGACTAAGTACTTGTTTTTTCCACTTTTAATGATTTGCATACATACATAGTGTATCTTTCAGTACCTTAGTGAGAGAATTAGGCAAAAATCTATAAATGTATACAAAAAAAACTGCCTAGTTTCACTGCCTAAAAATCACAAACTGCCATTTAGAGTCACAGATTGTGTTTGTGTGTGTGGTTTTTCTTGTGTTTGTGCACGTGTTTTTTGTGTCTGTGTGTTTCATGTGTTTTGTGTGGGGGAGACACTGTTATCTCAAAAACATTGATAAGAGTAAAGGGGTAAACTGGGACTTGTAAAGACATTAACCCCCCTTCTTACCGTTCTCCTCTGTCATGTTCAGGTCTGCACTAAATAGATTCTTCCACTTCATTACTACATAATCTTATCAGTTTTATTGAGAGAAAATGCTTCCTCTAGCCCTAGCTGCCTGCTTTAGCTGCTATTGTAAAGTAATATATTTTCTAAGCTAAACTTGAAAACAAGCAGTCTTGTGGTGGAGACAAAAGGACACCCTGTTATATCAAAATATTTTGTTAAGAGTATAGGGTGGGTTGTTACATTTAAGGAAAGGGCTTAATACTAATCGAGTGTCATTCCACGGAGTTCATTCCGTCACGGAGGAGTGTGTAGGGGTAGGGTGTAGGGCGTGGTTTGGGATTGGGCCGTAGTCACACTCGCAGCTTAACGAGGCTCATTTCTTCCAGGTGGAGCTTCTAAAAACAGCAGCAACCTTTGGGACGAACTCCCCTATCTCTGGCAGAAACAGGAAACGCAGTACATTTTCGTAACAACGGTTTCAAATCAGCATCTCAATTCAAAATAAAATAATTAAACTCAAAACATCTTTAATGTTGTTTCTTTTTTATATACCACTTTTTGTTTTAAAATCTGTTGTTTATATGCTGCTTTGTTTTTGCAAGTGTCCCTGCTAATAATAAAATGCACACAATTAACGTTTTCTAAACTAAACACGGGTGTATGGTCCTGAGTTAAAAACAATACAAGGTAACGTGAACTTGTTTAAATCTGTATGACGATATGAAATGTCTATCTTGTTGTGCAGTTTATCAGTTAATGTTTGCAGGATCTATTTGTATGCAGCATGTTTCATGACGGACACACACAGCGTTGAGTCGCTCAGGTAGAGAGCAGGTGAAGTCAGGTGCGATGCAGAATCGCTGCTGGAGGGCTTGATAACCACTACCCCGCAACACTTGTTGGTTTGGAACAGCACTTAATGTGGCGGACCCTCCACGTGAACGCGCAATCGGAGGGGTATTATGTAGTTGGGATGTAACGGTATCAAATACTCACGGTACGATAATATCGCGATAACAAGTCCACGGTGCGGTATTTATCACGATATTGACAAAAAAAAATACTTAACACTTTTTTTCTTTATTAAATAATACATCTGATTTGTACAGCATTTTAGTTTAGTAGTACATTTAACGTGTCAAAAACAAAGTGACAGTAACAGATTGGAACAAGAACAAACCAGTGTTTTTTTTACATACTAGTACTAACAAAGTAGGCATTTTCTTTGTGCAAATAAACAACGAAATTCAATAATCAGACCCTGCAATAAAATTAAAATAAATTTCAAGTAACTCAACTCCACTCTCACTAACTCACTCACACTCATCAGACAGGTTTTTGTTCAGGAAGATGAGCATGTCCACATTTCCAGAAGCTGTGGAAAAAACTCTCTCACTTGGTACTGATGTGGCTGGGGCCTCTTTTAAAGAAACAGCCCTGTCCTGAGTGTATATTAAACAATATGGCAGTGTTTATGTTGTGTAACTACTGAAAACTGATGTTGGTTGTGAAGGATTATTTGAATTATTTGAAGGATTAAAGTAACGTGTTATGGCAGGAAAGTTCAATCTGGTATATTCATTTTAATGTCACCTTATATAGACTATGTGTTAAACTTGTGATTTCTGCATTGAGTGACTTCTGCCTAGCAGATACCAAGAAGAGGCCCCTAGGGTCTCTCTGTTAATTATCAATAGTCCTTGCAATTAACAGGGGAAGTCCCAGATACATTTTCAGATAATGTAGTTAAAGTCTTGTAGAATTAATGTTTATCGCCTACACATCCTGCAGGCCTGGAGACTTGGGTCACCCAGCAGTAACCAAGATAAACGTCCTTTTGAGCTTATCAATAAAATGTATTCATTCCTAGTAAGCTGACTTTGGGGTGAAGGGAAGTTCAGGGAAGCCATTAAGCCACAAGAACAATTAAACTTCTGTTAATCAACCAAAACTCATGACTTTCAGGGGACAGGACATTCGGACCTATAACAAGGGTCACTTCCTAGAGAATATGTGTGTGTGCTGGCTGCAAGATGTGAAATAAGATAAGGAAACTTGTTGTTTAGAGCAGGTTCGTACCAGACACCAAAAGGTGTCTGGTCTTCGTCAAACTGAATGAGACTTTTTGTTTCCGGGTTTCTTCTTCTGTGTCGCACTGATTGGGTGCGACAGGCCATGTGTTGGTCTCTGCCAATAAGATGACCTCTGGGGGAAAGCACGTACACACCTCCTCCTGTGTTTTAGTATGAAAGCCTGTGTTTTCCTTTGGTTCGCGCTCTTGTTTTTCACCGGCCGTTCCTGAGACCTGTCTCACACGGTAGTAGAACCTGAGCCCGGAGTACTCTGCAGAGTGCTTCGTGATTAGGAGATTGGGTGATGTATTTGTATTGTTACCTTGTATCATTAAAGCCGGATTATTGTTTCAATTGCATTCTGGTGTTTCTTAATCCCTCCTTTTTAACGAATTTACCCAGTTTAGCAAACGACACGCGGAGACGAGGTTGGTTTTCAACATCCTCCAAATCTCCAACAAGTGGTGACCCGACGTGTCTGAGTGGGGTGTTTTCGGGGAAGAGACCACCAGCGGCAAGCGGACGAATGGTCCGGAGAAGAGGCCTAGAATAATCTCTGACAACTAAAACGAGGATCCTTCAATTGAAAGGTGAGCAGACAAGCCTGTTTCTATCGAAGGTCTGTAATTGGCTAAACTAAATTTTAGAGTTGTCAGAGACATATTCCGGTGTCATAGTTGTTGCGGTGGAATATACAAATACATATTTTAGATAGGTAGGAAAGTTATATAACATAAAAGTGAATCAACGAGGTATGTAAGACGAAGGTGAAAGGCCCCGTACTTTTTTCAGAAAGGAGACGGCTGAAGACTCGTTGGGGGACGTCCAGTGACCGTTTTCAGACGGCATCCAGGAGACGAATCTGAATAACAATTCTTAGGTTCATAGGAATCGAAGTTGAGTTATAAGTAAAATCCAAAGGAGAGTAACGCAACCTTCAAAAAGCAATTTTGAAGTGACCGGACCTCATTAATCCTTTGTTCTGTGGGGGTTGCTGAATAGACTGTACGGGGAACATTTTTTCGGTGAATATTTACTGGTAACAAGGACAGTAAGTCAGATCAATAGATATGAAATCTGTGAATATTGACTGGTAACAGAAACAGCCTAAGTCAGATGAATAGATACGAAGTCATAATGAAAGGAGAATTTTAACGAGAGGAGCGTGAGTTAAGAGCTTACGAGGACAGTGGGTTCAAGCAAAAAAAAAAAAAATTGATTGAATAAAAGGATAGCAGAAGTGTTAATTGTTGAAAGAAGCCCCCCTTTTCCAAAGGAGAGGCTGAGAGCTACAGCAGGGGAGAGAGAAGGGGGTGTCAGTATTTGTCTGTGAGAGTTCCCCCCACCCTTTTTTCCTCTCGAGAGCAGCAGCAGCAGCCCGGAGTGTGTCTGCTTGCTTTTGTCTCTAGTGATCTGAAGTTGGACTGAAATACATAGAAAATTAACAGATCAAGGTGTGATTTGAAGTGGTAGATATATTGAAATTAATAAACAATGATTTGCTGTTATTTAAATATAGTCTTTGACAACTGATTGATACCGTTGCATTGCGTTGTGAATTTCATGGTATTTATCATTAACTAAGGATTGTACTTAATTATACTTCAAGGAAAATTATGTTACATACAGTAACCTTAGGGGAAAGTAAAAAGAGATTTACTGAGAATATGAAGTACATTAAAGTTAAGGTTTTATTCAAATTAAATATGATAGGTGGATTTTTCCATCTAGAATACGACATAGAAAGAGGAACATTTGTTAGACATGAAATAACGAACTCATTGGAAGAAATATATATATTGAGAGGTTATTTAGGAGTTGTTATCATATACAGTTACTCTCAGTTGAGGGTTGTTTAAAGTAGATAGGAAACGGAAAACGTAAACGATTCACCACAATGGTGTTTTTTAGTTTATGAAGAAGAAGTAGACAGTAAAAATAAGGTTTTTGTAAATGTGTCAGTCAGAGGGAATCTGTTCATGTTTAAGCATGACAGAGGTCCTGCACGAGGTTTTGCTCCAGCCATCTCACACAGTTTCACAAAGGGGTGATTTGTGAGGGGCTGGAGCGGAGGCAGCTGCAGGGCGCAGTGAGACAGAAAGACAGGAGAAATGAGACGGTTTGAAGAAGTATAGAGAGAGTACAGGTTATATAGAGTTACTACTATTCTGGAAAATGTCATATTGTTTTGGGAGTAACATAAAATAAGAATATATTTACTAGATATAAGAACAACAGGCTTATCTAGGTTAACAGAACATTGCTATTAACCAGTTTCAGCTGCAACTATCCTGTCTTTGTTCTAAAGAGAACGTACGTTGCATTTACAATTAATATTAAGAAATGTTCACAATTGATACCATTGAAGACCGTTTGGGATTAATAGGACGAGTTTGTCATAAACATTCGTGCTTAGATGGAATAAAAGTGTTGAGAGATGTTCTCAAAAATGGGAGTTTTCACAATGCTTTTAGTTTTTATTGAAACAATTAAGTAATAAGGACAGAAAAATGTTCCGTGATGATTTATTTAGGTTTCAGCTTTAGTAATAATGAAGATTACATTTTGTAATAATTCCTTTAAGTGTTCCAAAATATATTCATTAACTGTAGTCAGATTACTTGTTTTAAATATATAGCGCTGGATACAGTTAGTTTTGTATTCTGTTACAAATCTAACCATGCTTGTAACACACAACTTAGATAAACAATTCGAAAAGAATAGAATAAGCAAGAAGATTAAAGATTAATCTATAGTGGTTAAGAAAAGTTTTTGTTTTGCCTATTAACTGAGAACTGAAGTAATGAAGAATAGGAAGACTGTTACCATTAATGGGTTTAACATTCACATGTTTCAGCATTCCTGACCATATAGACACTCAGCTGTTTTATTTTGTCACCCGCTGGAGGAGAGATTTACATTGAGTTTTTCTCAGTAGCTGATTTGCTGTGATTACAGCAGCATTGAATAGTTGTGCGCCACCTTTGGGTTGTACTCTGAATCAGGGTGTTGGTGAAAAGTTGCTCATTGCAAACAGAAGAACTGTGCAAAGAACACATCTCAGAGGAGGGTTTCACAGTTTGCTTGTGCCTCGTTGTCAAGGCAACAGTGGTGTGAAGAGGTACTGCAGTTTTGGGGGATTTCTGCGGCACAGAGGACAACGTGTGTCTGCTGATTGTATCACATTGATCCAGAGGTCCCTTCCCCCTCAGGACATCCCAATGCCAGAGAGAGTTTCCTTGGAGCCCACTGACCAGGGCCGGTTCTAGCTTTTTGGGGGCCCTGCCACTGACTACAGCTGAAGAGGACAATGAATCATTGACTGTTCTCAATATGACAAGATCAAGAGACAGGCTGGTCTCAGTCTGTTCAGACTCTGAAGAAATCATGCAATGATTTTACAGCATAACTGTGCAAGAGTTTATCAGAAGGTGGTGTAGAACGATATGCTTAGTGTTTAGGAAGGGAGGCTGATTGTTTAATGATGGTCTGGAATGCTGAAAGGGTTAAGGTTTAATATCCTTGTTTGGCAAACAAGACATCTGATTATTATGTCACACATGATAATCTTGACATAGTGACTAGCTATGGGTAAACGTGTGGACGTTATACCATTATTATCATGAACTAAAAATAAATAGGGAAATAGTATATGGTTAAAGATGAATGGATTTCATATCCTAGAGAGGATTAGTTATATTGTGAATACTTCACAAGGTATTTACTAATGTATTTTGAAGAACACACAAGAACACAGGTCCAGTTTTGTTTTGTTTCTAGATTACATTTTCCATTACCAAAACTGTTCAGCTTAGGTCTAGCTTTAGACTTTGATAGTAAAAGAGTATTTAGGCTTATTTTTGTATATCTGACATTTTTTAAATATGTTGGCTATTCACTAGATAGAAAGATGGCATTACTCTCTATTTGTTAAGAACATTTCTGAAGATTAAATATTTGTTTCATTCCTAATATTCCTATTTAGGATGTAATTTGAGAGTAACAAGGCTGATGCTGAAATTGGAAAATATGTTAGTGGTTTACATGATGTAAACAAAACAAAAAAAAAAGATTTTGTTTGTTCAACCTCCAGTTAGATCTGAAACAGTAATAATGATTGATTTGGCCAAAGCTTAGTTTAACATCCTGATGTAACATTATGAGGTATGTTCACTTCTAAGGGTAAACAAATTGATAAAATGGATTATTATTATTATTGATTAATTTGGAATATTAATTCAAAAGGCCGTTTTCTGCAGGTTCACTTAAGAATGCCTTGCATGAACATTTGTCAGAACATTTGTTATTGTGTTTCCTAGGGGCGGTATATTAATAAAGTGTATTGATCATTTGTTTGTTAAACATCTGAAGAAAATGGTGCTGCGAACACGAGAAAAACTTTGTTGCATTGGTTGACATCAACACAATGATGTCACTAGTACAACTCCAGCTAGTAGAATATTAAAGTCTCTGCAGAGCACGACACATGGCCAATGAAACTGAGACCAAATGACCTTTGACCCTGACTGACAGTGTGACTTGAGAACAGCACTATCAATGACTGACTCTGGGGCTGACCAAACTTGACTTTACAACCTGACAGTGTGGGTGTGAATGAATTTCTGCATGTGATCAGTGTAACTGCATGATTCTAAAACAATAACTAACCGAGCATGTCTTTGGACTAATACATTATTTTGGAGCTCCATGGGAAACACAGGTTTCCTACAATTTCACACATTTGGAAAAACGCACATGTGACCCGTTTCTAATTCCCACAGGAGTTGGCGGTTTGCAAATGTAAAACTCAAACTAAAATCTAAAGATTCTGTTTCTTTTAGGACTGCCAGCTGGAAATGAACACTTATTTTCCCTGGAGTGTTTACTGTGAAAGATGATGGATGTACTTTTGTGAATGATGTTTGGTATTTTCTTATAACCACTGGTTACCTGAAGGTTTTCTTCCCATACAGGATTTTATTACACATGTTTACATGTGTAAAAAGGGGGAGTGTGGGATATTTTCATTTAGGGACTGGAAGAAACCTGCCGCCCCAACTCAGATGTTCAATCTGACCATTGATTGACAGTTTTAGATTTAACCTGCTCCATATCTGGGGATAAGATACTGTTTGATGAATGTTGACATGTTTCTAATATTGATTGAGTTATAACAGGTAACACAGATGCAGAATCAGTGGCCAAGGGGCTACTGAGAGAGGTAATTCCAGAATGAGAATGAGAAGGTGAACTGTGATAATGAAAACAATTTTGTAATATTTCAACAGGTATTAAAGTAACTGAGGTTTGAAATGTAGAAAGAACATATTACAGCTAAGTTAAAACATAGTAATGTAATGAGATAGAATTTAATTTAGACAACATCTTGTAACTAGCCTGGTAAAGAAGTAAAAGCCATAGACTGTTTAGATCATTATGGGGATGTACATTTAATTTAAAGTCATAATAGATAGACATTTGATGACAGTATGTTGGATTTCTGTATTCATTTTTCAGCTTGATAATATCCAAGCAGTGACAGGTAGAAGCAGTCTCGCCTGGAAATTATTCACTTTGTCAGTATCATGATTTTAGTTGTTTTTAATCCATAACATTAGTGTGTTCCATTACCAGAGACGTTAGCAGTTCATATTATATTTAGATTTTAAATGGGATCTCAAGGATTTCATTTAAAATAACACAGATGCTTGTCAGAAATTCAGAGCTATTGAGATATGTTATTTAGTTCAACTGAAGATGTTGGGGTTTATTTTGTTGACACAGGCCAAGTATTAGAATTCTGAAGCGGCCTACCAGTGGTGGGTCAAACCCCTGAGGGCCCAGAAGCCCTGAGCGTAGACTTGAGGGGTGGGTATCAGATTTCTCCACACAGGTTGCTGACGCCAAAAGGGGGACCCGAGGAGCAGGAGGCCGACACAGCGGAGTTCGTCAGGCCTACGTGACTCAACCCCAGGCTCTCCGGCCTCTACAGAGTGACCCAGAGGACATCTCATGCCGTCCGCCGAGGAGCAAAGGGGGACATCTGGTACTACTGGAGCCAGTGTGCGGCGAGGAACACTCCGGCTAGGACCTTGGAGGACATCAGGATGGACCTGGCTATCGTCAACGCGGACATCCCTACAGCAGACGACTTGGAAGCAGGCATCAGCGGACTGGAGGAGAAGGACCTCGCGGACATCCCTACAGCAGACGACTTGGAAGGAGGCGTCAGCGGGCTGGGGGACTTCTCGAGGCAGCAGAGGAGTCTACTTCTCTCTGATCAGATTAATCAGTTCCACCTTTGAAGGAAAGGCCGCATCTCCCCCTCCCTATCAGCTGCCCTTGTTGGCGTATTCCGCTGAGGGGGGGGCCCTGATGATTCAACAACACGCAAGGATGCTGCTTTCTGGCACTCAGGCTCTCACTCTGATAGTTTCTTCACTGTCATTGGAGGTTGTTTTCTGTTCTCAAAGATTTAATGAAGGGGGACAGACACAGTATCAAAGAAGGACAGTAGTTTGTTTCAAATGTCGTATGTGTGTTGGTCTCGTGAGGCGAGACCAAAAAGGGGGAATTGAAGGATTATTTGAATTATTTGAAGGATTAAAGTAACGTGTTATGGCAGGAAAGTTCAATCTGGTATATTCATTTTAATGTCACCTTATATAGACTATGTGTTAAACTTGTGATTTCTGCATTGAGTGACTTCTGCCTAGCAGATACCAAGAAGAGGCCCCTAGGGTCTCTCTGTTAATTATCAATAGTCCTTGCAATTAACAGGGGAAGTCCCAGATACATTTTCAGATAATGTAGTTAAAGTCTTGTAGAATTAATGTTTATCGCCTACACATCCTGCAGGCCTGGAGACTTGGGTCACCCAGCAGTAACCAAGATAAACGTCCTTTTGAGCTTATCAATAAAATGTATTCATTCCTAGTAAGCTGACTTTGGGGTGAAGGGAAGTTCAGGGAAGCCATTAAGCCACAAGAACAATTAAACTTCTGTTAATCAACCAAAACTCATGACTTTCAGGGGACAGGACATTCGGACCTATAACAAGGGTCACTTCCTAGAGAATATGTGTGTGTGCTGGCTGCAAGATGTGAAATAAGATAAGGAAACTTGTTGTTTAGAGCAGGTTCGTACCAGACACCAAAAGGTGTCTGGTCTTCGTCAAACTGAATGAGACTTTTTGTTTCCGGGTTTCTTCTTCTGTGTCGCACTGATTGGGTGCGACAGGCCATGTGTTGGTCTCTGCCAATAAGATGACCTCTGGGGGAAAGCACGTACACACCTCCTCCTGTGTTTTAGTATGAAAGCCTGTGTTTTCCTTTGGTTCGCGCTCCTGTTTTTCAACGGCCGTTCCTGAGACCTGTCTCACACGGTAGTAGAACCTGAGCCCGGAGTACTCTGCAGAGTGCTTCGTGATTAGGAGATTGGGTGATGTATTTGTATTGTTACCTTGTATCATTAAAGCCGGATTATTGTTTCACTTGCATTCTGGTGTTTCTTAATCCCTCCTTTTTAACGAATTTACCCAGTTTAGCAAACGACACGCGGAGACGAGGTTGGTTTTCAACATCCTCCAAATCTCCAACAGTTGACAGACACAAAAATCAGTATCTTGTAGTCCTCTTGTGTGCTGGAGCGAGTCCATGGGCTAAACCATTCGTTCCCTAACGGTACGTCCACACAGCAGCTTAAAAAAAATCTTTGCCTCACTTTTCGCCGAACTGCATTGTGTGGAAGCGAAGCGAAGATTTATAGGATTTACAGGATTTTCAGGATTCAAAAGTTGAGCAATGTTCAACTTTTGAAGCTGAGCTGGAAGCGTCAGCCAATCAAATCCCCTTTATGCAAATCTGAGAGTACAAGCGCTAGCCATAGTAACAAATCAAACCGCGTGCAAGCTGGGAGAGCCAGACCGCAGTTCATTTCCTCATATTCCAAACGAGAAATTACGGTAGCAAATCACCCGGTTCTTTACGACCAGAACTATTTACCGGGATACAAACCGGAGGAACCAGGCATGGAGGGAGGTGGCAGAGACAGTGGGTGAAACTGTTAGGTTTTCGCCTGTTTGGGGAGTTTATGTATATATATTGCTCGCATAAAATCCCCGGGGTTTTTTGCTTTGAATGCCGGGGGCGGGAGATTCATGTGATTGGTTGTTGGTCGCGTTGCTCGCGAACAATCCCCAAGCTCCAAGATTTTCAAGATTTTTTTCAAAGCTGCTGTGTGGACGTACCGTAAGAGAGATGATTGAAGTGCTGAAGTTTGCATTCTCAATTTGGTAATAGCATGACGTGTACTGTAAAACATACAAGAAAAGTCAGCACATATTATATTCAACTCGTAACTAGCTGTAAGGGGCAACAAAAGGCTTACCAAACCCGCAAGGAATATTTCGTACACTTTTGGGTCAGGTTTCGATGCAGCTCGACGTTGGGTTTGAGAGCACGCTTGCTTGCACACATAGGATGATGGGAGTCTGTCTTCTTGACTAGTATTATGGCGCCCTCTGCTGTTCAAACAAAAATAATACAGTTTTTGCCAATTAGGTGAGGAATGAACCATGTAATATCGGTAGATTTTGTCAGTCTCACGACGGTATTGATAAAAAAAATTACCGTGATACCGCGATATTCGATATAGCGTTACATCCCTAGTATGTAGGGGTTGGGTGTAGGGGGCAGTTTGGAATTGGGCCTCAGGCAATCAGGCACAGGAGGGAAAACACAGGAAGTAAAAACAAAAGAGGCAAAACTAGGAAAATACATTTAAAAATAAAACAGGAAACTATAAACAAAAACTAATATCATAACCGATGGTATGTTTGCAGATTCTGAGTAGAACCCCAAGGAGAGAGTGTTTGAGACGACATTTGTTCATATTTTGTTCCTGTATTCAGTGGTGTAGTGGGGATCTTTTTACTGGGGGGACGCTATTTTAATTAGATAATCCCAAACAATGCCACACAAGTGCGCATGCGCGCAGTGCACTCACAAAACGGGCAGACAGGTCCGCAGAAATGGGAGATCTGTAATGGCAGTAGTCCCATGGAACACAACCCACACAGTTGACACAGAAACAGTTGAGTTTCAGACCCTTGTGGTCTATTTAAGGCACTGTAAATTAGAAGGGAAGGGGACAAGTATTATATTATGACTTGAGATGATTCTGTTGCCTTGTTTAATGTGTTCTTATGACACGATTAGGATTAGAGATACACATTTTAAGACTGAAATCTTGCATTTAGAATTCAATCAGAGAAGCACTCTAGGAAAATCGTCTTACCTGAGGCTTTTCAAACGGCAATCGGAAAACGTAGTTACACTGCAAAAGAAAGCAACATTCAAAGACCTTGATTATTGTTTAAGAACATTCTTTCTAAACAGATATGACAGTTGCAAAAACATTATGTAAAATGCTTTTTTCACACCGCTATAATCGATCAATGGCAAATGCATATTTTGAAAATGCTCTTACGGCATTTTGTATTGTTCCTTTAAGTGCTTTAGCATATATTCATCGCTGTTGGAGTTACTGAGGGCAGGTGAATAAGTCGGTCCTATCAGTTCTGCTGAGAGAATATACGTGGTTTCTGATCCCACAGTGTTTGTTGCAACAGGTGTAGTTGATGTGACAGTGTTAGGGTCTGCTGTCGTAGATGCTACAGTTGAAAGTGTAGCTCTTGTTGTTGCTGATGTCATGGAAGTGCCAGTTCTAGGTGCTGCACTCGTCAGAGTAGCAGGGTATTTTGCAACACTGTAAGGGGCTGCTGATGTGGGTGCATCAGTGGTTGCAAGGGGGGTAGTTGGTGCAGCACTTGTAGGGGATGCTGTAGTGGGCTCCAATGTTTTTAGAGCGGCTGTTGTTGAGAAAGCTGTTGTAGGCGCAGTAATTGTTGTTGATGCTGTTGAAAGAGCGATGGTTGTAGGTGAGGCAGTTGTAGGTGCCAATGTTGTAGCAGCAACAGTTGTAGGTGCTGCAGTCGTGGGAGCCGCAGTTGTTGGTGCTACTGTTGTAGGTGCTGCAGTTGTAGGAGCAATAGTGGTAGGAGCTGCTGTTGTGGTTGCTACTGTTGTAGATGCGGTCGTCGTTGGAGTTCCTGTTGTAGGTGAGGAACTTGTAGGTGCTGATGTTGTAGGTGCTGTAGTTGTAGCAGCAACAGTTGTCGGTGCAGCCGTCGTAGGAGCCGCAGTTGTAGGTGCGGTCGTCGTTGGATTGCTTGTTGTAGGTGAGGCAGTTGTAGCTGCTGCTGTTGTAAGTGCTGCAGTTGTTGGACCAACAGTGGTAGGTGCTGCAGTCGTAGGAGTTGCAGTTGTTGGTTTGTCAGTTGTGAGTGCAGCTGTTGTATGGGCTCCAGTCGTTTTGGCTGTCGTTTGAGCGCCGGTTGTAGGTGAGGCAGTTGTAGGAGCCATAGTGGTAGGAGCTGCAGTTTTGGGTTCAGCTGTCGTAGGTTTGGTTGTCGTTTGAGCACCAGTTGTAGGTGTTGCAGTTGATGTAGCAACCTTTTTAGTTGTTGTAGGGGCAACTGTTGTAGGTGCGGTCGTCGTTGGAGAACCGGTTGTAGGTGAGGCAGTGGTAAGTACTGCTAT
Organism: Notothenia rossii; assembly: GCF_949606895.1. Lineage (NCBI taxonomy): Eukaryota > Metazoa > Chordata > Actinopteri > Perciformes > Nototheniidae > Notothenia > Notothenia rossii. The sequence continues at coordinate 31,296,579 of NC_136901.1, read as the reverse complement.
TATAGGAGCAACAGTGGTACAGATGTAGCGCTTCATTTCAGACAGTTTGAAACGCGAGGGCCGTGATTGGTACGTGATCTGCCCTCGCTCAAGGGAAAACCTCCAGCTTGACTTGAGACCACCCCCGTGATAGATAAATGTAATTATAATGAAGCCAGCTGCAATGGATCATTGATCCACCATGGGGCGCAGTGGGGTTCCACACTAGAGCTCATGTGAAATAAAGTCAGATACAGTACGCTGGATGTACAGCGGAACTTTGTTAAGATCCATATGTCACGGATATCATACTCTGTGCTAAATAAGAGACATGTAATCATTTACAAAACATCCCCATGTTGTTATTTAACAAAATAATGTAATGTAAAAACGAACGGGAGGAAATGCAGCCCGGCTCTCAATCATCATCTTCACCACGATCATTTATGTTTATGTTCGCCGAATTGACATGAAATCACTGACACATATGAATATACTGCATTCAACTTCATTAAAACGTTATTAACGTGCCTAAACTTAGTAATTCATTAAAAATATTTATATTTTAATGGAGCCTCGTCGGCAGATCAGGATCCCGACGCGTAGCGGAGGGATCTTGATCAGCATGAAGGGTGTTATTTTCCCCATAAGGAACAAGTTGCTGCAAATAATCCCGCTTATTACATGGCCACATTCTCAACGAAGTAATGACATGACTCCCAATATTAATTGAAATGCTTTTATGGATTTAGAATTTTTTTTTATTGATTTAAAAAATAGTTGTATGTATTGATTTAAATTGACATGCATCCGCTAAGAAAAATAGTCAGTTGTTACCGTTTTTTAAACAGTCTGAATGAAACGGCAGCTCTCAGCTGTGTATTTACACAACTAATGGCCCATCAACCACAGCTGTCTCCCCCCCTCCCCCCCTGATCTTTCTTCTACAGTAGCTACATTAACTGTAGGTTACTCTGAGTGACAAGCTTACAGTTAGACACAACACTGTCATTGCAAGTGACCCTCAGTTAGTTGACTTTTATGTTCAACTGCTAAATTCGTTACTGATAAAAAAAGGGCTTCTACTGTACCTAATTACCTTAACACTAGAACCGCCAGAGGTTTTTGTATAGGCCTACCAAAAACCGTCAAATCCCGCTATTAGAATGCAATTTTTAACAACATAGGGTGCTACATAACACACTTTCAGGAAAAGTCACGGACTGGGAGACTTTAATATTTTATTGAAAAAAAGTTACATTGCACACACACAACACACATCACACATCACACAAATTGACCCGATTGGCGGTTCTAGTGTTAAATAAACTCACTAATTAATTAAACCAGTTCAATATGCATTATTCGTATTCTTATCATTCTTTATGAGCGCAGAAATAGTCTTAAAATCAGATCTGTTTTTTAAATGAAATCTGACGGCAGGCAGTTAGCTCTGATCACCTATGATAAATGCGCCGCCCTAATCGCTGGCCATTCAGCCACAGAGCTCCCTCTATACAAATCAAACTGTAGACGGTGTGAAAGCACCTATTGTTTTAAATAATGGTCGGAATGTGACCTGTGAGCCTTCTGAATTACCGTGGGACAGCACATTCTAAACTAAAATGTTCAATCAATAGAGTAACATCTTATCTTATCTTAATAATATCTTCATATTAATAATAATAATAAATCATACAGTATGTGTCCGAAAGGGAGCAGGAGGAAGCAAACACAAAAATATACAAAAAAAATACTGCATATTAAAGCAAACGATTGTAAAGGTAAAAGTATGAGCATAACAAATAAAGAAGTGTAATGTAAACATTTACATTATTATTATGATTGTTTAATATATAAAGACTATATATTATTGAATTACAAGATTAGATATACTTTAGTTGATCCAAAATACTGATTTGTTCAAATGCTCTTCAAAACATAACTGAAAGTCCATGAAACTTGTCTTTCTTTATTTGTGAATGAAGCGCCATCTCCTGGTTAAAACCTGAAATGGAAAATCTGGCAACGCCCTCTTGGAAAATAGTGGGAGGGCTTAACATTCCTCGATACTGGTCTTAGGCAGGTCGTAGGCAGGAAGCTGTAAGCAGGAGTCTGAAATGAGGTGCTACATCTGTAGGTGCTGCAGTTGTAGTTCCTTCTGCAGGAGTTGTTGTAGCTAAAATATTCCAACAATAGAGAGCCGCAGTGACGCGTCGTAAAACCCGGAAGTAAGTTAGCATTTTTAGCACTTCCGGTTCCTTCCTCAAAAAGCAATGCATTTTTTCCATAGGGTTTTGGAAAATAGCTCGAAATAAGGTCTGTGGTTGACACAAATTTAAGAGGTAATTGACGTTTTGTTCTACGACATTAAATACATCAGCAGTGACCCCACTGGGGATTTTTGAAGAGTTTACGTGTCTGAAAAACGATGGTTGTTACCGAATGGCTGAATAGGACTACAGAAATTGTCGAGGCCGTTGTACGTCATTACGCCGAACACGTAAACACTCCCGCTAAGTTTGTTTTCCCCTGTGTTCTGCTTAAAAGCAAGTACCTGCCTATCTTTAGTATCTGTATATCTATATCTGACCATTAGAATCTGTATTTTTGAAATTGTAGTTTTTAACACCGTAGTTTTACAAATTATAGAATAATTAATTACCAGTGTTTTCCAATTTTACTCGGCAGTTCGTTTCGTTGGCTAACGTTAGCTAAAGCTAGCGCTACTAGTTAGCTACGCAATGGTTTGTTGCTTTGCTCCGGGTTGCAGCCACAGGTCTTCGCATGAAACGTGCTTGTTCTATCGTTTCCCGGCCAATGTTTTCCAAAGGAGAGTCTGGATTCGGGCCATGAGGTAAGCTGACGTTACATTTTTGTCCATGTCACGGTGAAATGTAAATAATGGGTAGTGACTGTATCGCCGTTATAGAGATGGCACTGCTGAAAAGACCGCAACATAAGTAAAGATAATGAATACATCCTATTAAAACCTGTGTGGCTTATATGATAAGTCTTATTAGTACAAGCAGCATAACGTTTCACCATGTAACTAAAGATTGTAGTCAGGGAAATCAGTTTGACATATTGAACTAATAACAAATCACCTCTGGCTGGCAGAGAACTCTCTGCTCCATAGCTTCTCTTGGACGTAAAATCACATGTACATTTTACATTTATATTCAATTTAATATTCCATCCCTCACATACTTTTGTATATATAATAACTTATATTTTGTTTTTCTTGTTATGCTGCTGCAACACAAACATTTCCCAAATTGGGATCAATACAGTAATATCTTATCTTAATTAATTAAGAAATATAACTATTATAATTAGTGTAGCAGATGACACCTATTTTCAATATGGATTAATCTACCATTTATTTCTTTAGTTAAATTTTCATCTATAAAAATGTCAAAATAGTGAAAATGTTCACGAGACTTATCAAAGTGCAAGGTTATATCTTTAGATGTTTTGTTTTAGCCTATGTACTGTATGTCTTAATGCTCTTACAGTATATGTGACGGTGTGACTTCCATGAAACTATATTTTATATCTTCCCAACAGACGAGCTGACAGAAAACCTAACACTCTAACAACCACAACATTGCAAAGGCGAGTAAATGTAAATTAAAAACAATTCACAATTGTATTATTTCTTCTTCTTTCTTGCAGTGAGGTGAAGCTGACCTTGCACTTGGTGCCAGTAAGGATGTTCCTCACGCAGGCTGAATGTTTCTCCTTCCTTACTGACAAAGAAGCCCTTGATTTGCAATGCTTCACTAATTGTCATTTCCCTTGCTCCGTAGGGACACTTTACCTCAAGCACAGCGGAAGACCCTACCAGACCATCTGGAGATGCCCCCAACATTCCTGATTGGGAGAGCCACAAATCTGACTCATGGACCTGCATCTGAGTTGCAGTGGTGAATGCCCTGACGCCCTCACATTCATTCATAGTCCCCCACTGTACAGACAAAACACCATCAAGGGCCTGTTGTTGCCTTAGCACCCTGGCAATAAAGGAAGCAGTCACACGCTTTGACCTCAGGACAGCTCCAAAGTTGCTGGCAGTCAACCTTCCTTTCCTGAACAAATGCCAGTTTGGGCTGGTTCGCTGACCAGTGGTAGCCACCTGAATTGCCCTCTGTTGCTCTTCAGACAATGCCATGCTTGCCACAATTGCCTCAGGTCCCTGATGCCCAACAGATTTGATAATTTCAGGAACAGTAAGTGTTTCCAAGCTGTAGTGTTCCTCTTCTGGCTCGGGGGAGAGAAGCCAAGAAATTCCTGAGAACCTGCCCCCGAGTCTGTCCCTCAGCCAGTCACGATCTTCGGAGGTAGGCTCTCTTGTCAGCGGGTTAAATTAGTTATTGGTTTCAACAGTCACATTAAAACAGTTACTAAATCAGCTTACTATCACCTAAAGAACATATCTAGGATTAAAAGACTAAAGTCACAGCAGGATTTGGAAAAACGTGTCCATGCTTTTATCTTCAGTAGACTGGACTACTGCAATGGTGTCTTCACAGGTCTCACTAAAAAATCTATTAGAAAGCTGCAGCTGATTCAGAACACCGCTGCTCGAGTCCTCACTAACACTAAGAAAGTGGATCACATCACTCCTGTTCTGAAGTCTTTACACTGGCTTCCTGTGTGTCAAAGAATAGATTTCAAAATACTGCTGCTGTTTATAAAGCACTGAATGGTTTAGGACCAAAATGCATTTCTGACCTCCTGCTAAATTATGAACCATCCAGATCTCTCAGGTCTTCAGGGATTGGTCAGCTTTCTATCCCCAGAGTCAGAACTAAACATGGTAAAGCAGCGTACAGTTATTAAGCTCCAAATATCTGGAACAAACTCCCAGAAACTTGCAGGTCCGCTGCAACTTACTACTTTTAAATCCAGGCTGAAGACTTTTCTTTTTGTCGCTGCTCTTAATTGAACTATTAATATCTTAGACTGCACTGTAACTTTTATCCATGTATTTTTTCTTTTAATGTTTATTTTATTAGCTTTTCTTTTTAATGACTGATTTTAAATGCCATTTTCTTAATGTCTTTCATTTTGTGTAAAGCACTTTGAATTGCCTTGTGTTGAAAAGTGCTATATAAATAAACTTGCCTTGCCTAATAAAGATTTCATGCGACACATAAAATTGATTTGTTGATGGGAATTAATGTGAATAAATTAACTCGGTCTTAAAAGGTTAACGGTACTCTTGCTATCACTACTCACCGACACTATAAACCATGTCCCTCATGCTAGCCCTGACAACACCGGTAAGCACACCTTCATCTAGGCTGCACTGTAACGTGTCCTGACTTGTAGTGGTTCTCTCCTCTATCTACACTCTTCTTGTCATCTTTGTCAAACGATATCAGACTGGTAATTGACACAGCCATGACTTCTAGTTAAATTCAGTGTGGCTAAAATGAAAAGCTTTGTTAAAATATGCAAGCACGCGAAAGTCAAATTCAGCTTTATTGTCAAAAGTTCTACATGTGTTATACATCCAGAAATATCGAAATATCGTTTCCCACAGTGTGACATGTATACATAAAACAAAAAGGGCCTAGATAAACGTGGTATACATTAAACAAAACGGGCCTAGATAACCGGGGTATACAGTTTAAAATGTTAATATATTTAAAGTTTTCAAAGTGCAGTTTCAGTGCAAGTCAGTTGAAACGATCTTAAGTTGGCGTGACGTTGAAGTCGTGCGACACTGCTGCTGTACTGGCTTGTAGTTCGTTTATAGCATAACGTTAGCATTTTGCTTCTGCCGACTAGATTTATTATTCAAAAATTATAAAAGTAGGGTTGACATGTGGATATTATCCGGCTGAACAAAACGTGATCCATCTCTTAAATATGTGTCAACCACAGACCTTATTTCGAGCTATTTTCCAAAATCCTATGGAGAAATTGCATTGCGTTTTAGACGAAGGAACCGGAAGAAGTTTACTTCCGGGTTTAAGGACGCGTCACTGCAGCTCTCTATAATACACAGGTTATTCTTAGCCTTTTTTAACAAAAAGTTATCCATAGCACTGCACTCTGATGTGTTTTTGAACAACTCTCCTTGTACTTCAGATTATGTTGTTCATTAAAATGTACTTTATATTTTATAAAGAACCTTGAAATTGATTAAAATCAACCTGCTTACCTTTTAACATGAGGGAAATTGATATTATCCAGCCGACACCCATCTTGTCTTCCTTTGAATCTATAAAATCAAACAATACAGACACTTACTCACAGAAGCAGATTTTCAAAACCTTTACGTTCACAGTTACTACTTACTATAATTATTACCCTTTAAGTAGGTCACAAGATTAAATCTGCAGATGACATCATTCATTACAGAAATATATTTTATATTTATTTTCATCCAAAGATGGCACATTTCTTTCATTTCTGAAGTATGTGAAATTTGAAGAGATTTAAATCAACAACCTAAAATTGTTACTTTCTCAAACGTTGCCAACTGATTTTTTTTAAATCCAAAAATAGTCTTTTGGAATATTTGAGAAGATGTTGCAAACCGAGCATAGTTGCAGAACCATTTAGACATATAATACATTCAAAAAACTTCTACAGTCCAAGCCAAGCCATTTTTATTATAATTTACAACATTTTGAGTAGTAGTTATGGAATGGACAAATTCTGTAATGTTTTTTACTGAATAAACACTTTGATTGGAGATGTACAGTATAGTAATTAATTAATAATGATGAGATTGAGGCTGCGTGGCTAAGACCCCTAATGATAACAACAAAACCATTATTACTTTTTCTGGTACTCTTACTTTTGTGCAAAAAAAATGGGAATCATGCCCAACATTATTTCATCCCACACCTTTTTAGTACTTCCAAGCAGTGTATACAGGGAATCTTTTATTGTATAATGAAATACGTTTTCACACACTTGACCCAAAAATAGAGGCATTCAATTAATTAATTTTAGTTTATTATAGCTTTTTCTTGAAATAACCAATAGTATACAACAAGCTTTTTAGCTACTGTAGTTAGCAGTAGATGTTCGCTCCAGGTCTGATGATGCTGGCTGAAACTCCACAAAAAAGAGAGTAAACTGCCTCTTGAACAGACAATCTACTATCACAACAATTCCACTTAAGTGAGAGAGATATTCAGCCTTTGAAATAGACTTAGAAAGGTACTTACCCAAAATGAGGTTAAAAATGATGCCTTCTTATTTGCCTTCAATGTTTTGAAATATATCTCTATGTGTCTTTTAATCAAGTCGTTTCCACAAATGTGATATTGCAAACGCAGACCTTATGTGAAACTCTTACCTCTTAAGCCCCACGGACCCGGTTCTGGGGCCGAAATCGCGTCATTTGCAGGATACAATGTCCAAGGAACCTTAATATTGAATAAACTATGAATATTTGATATCCATATAACGGGAAAACAATCACTTAACTGATCTTTTTCATTTAAAAAAAAAAGAAAAACACACAATGCTAACAGTGAGCCTCTGAATTAGCCCAGAGCGAAAATTGCTAACCTATAGGCTCTGTGCACAAAGCCAAGTACTTCCGGTTTGAGTACAGAGTTTTGACAGCTTGACAGTTTGACAGTTTGTCATGACACACCGAGATCAAGAATGAGCGGATTTCGGGGTAAAGAAAAGCGATTGGCCTTCCAGCGTGTAAGAAAGTCGGCACTACATCGCTGTGTGCCCCTTTGTACAAATGTGTCCCGTTATCAGAATCTGAATACCTTTATTAGTCCCACAGAGGGGAAATTTGCAGCGTTGAAGCAGGAAAGAGCCACATACAGCTTAGTGTTGAATATCTTACATGCGTTAAAAAGTACTAAGTTATAATATAATAAACAATATGCTAAAAAAGTAATAAGTTATAATATAATAAACAATATGCTAAAAAAAAGATAAAAAGTTACATAATTTTCAAAAACAAATCAAATCTACAAATCAAATCCTGTAGCAGTTCTTAGGATTTAGCAGCCCGGTATATATTACAGTTATTAAAGATGGCATATGTATATAAAGTATATATTGCACATAAAGCACATATTGCAAATAGTTTGACGGTATTTAACAGCAGCAAGTTACACAATGTTATAATCGGGAGATAAGTTTCCATTCATTTCGGCAAGCCTGGGCAACAACGATTAAAAGATTTCTTGCTCCCAAACCAATTGTGTATTTCATTACAAAAAGCAGTTATACCATACTATGTTTAGGCACTAATGAATTATAACCTCAAAAACAAACGCACACATAAATAACAAAGGAAAATACATAATTTAATAAATCCACAATATGATAGCATTTTACAGATTAATTTAATAAACTTTTACAAAACATAGGTTGTTGTTATATCGGGGGGACAAATACATATTTAAATATTTAAATTTGTCTCTGCATATTAAAGTATGCTAGTTGATATAACAGATGTACAATATCCAGAAAATAGATGCAAAAAATATATATAATGTGTGCATTTCCAACATATCCTCTGAAAGAGTGTTAGTCGTTGAGTTGAGAAGTGAGCCATTTTTTTTTTTTTCGTGGTGCGATGTCTGCTGAGAAGTCCTTGTATGCCTTGCATCTGGGTCTGGCAGCTCCCCCCGCACGGCCTTGTAACGTGTACTCCTTTGAACATGTTTATATGATAATTAGGACTTTAAGAACAATTTTACACTCAGACAACAATCACAAAGTTGTAGCAGGCTACATACAATTACTTAGGACAATATTACCAAACACCGTCAGCAACTGTAAACTGCTTTGGCTTAGTGGAAATGAACACCATGTCACTCAGTCTGCCTGGTTTCACACCCTATTAATTACACAAAATACTTGTCAAATTAATTGAAAAGGTCATTGATGCAACATACTAAATCAGCTCTTGGCACAAAGGAAATACTCATTAAACCGTGGATTGGTTGTGAACTACGGATGTGCATCTCCATCACTGAGGCCGATGCGATGCGCATCTCGATACGTTGCCACGATACGATACATTAACGATACCTTTGAAACACCAGGCGATGCGATACGATACGATTCACCCCTGTTGCGATACAGTTCGATACGATTTGATTCAACATTATGCGATTCGGGGCGATACGATGCGATTCAACACGATGCAAAAATAATGATACTTCAATATGGTACGACAGAGGATTTTTGTTTTATTCCTTATATGCAGAAAATCATACATTAACAAAAAAGTGCTTTACATATTTGGTACTGCACATCCCATCATGCCGTTTATTTGTTTACCTTTAAAAGCTCTGCAGAGTACAATTGTATAACACCTCACAGTTAAACAATGTAAGGATGCATTGCTCATGATTAACAATGTGCAAATAACAGCTACCATAGAGCAATGCCCATACAGCTGCCAGCCTGATGTGCTTAACACTCAGAGGCTAACTCACCAGTGGGCAGAAAGCAGTGGTTTCTATCTGAACAATAAAGAAAACAAATAACCTTTCACAAACAGGTATTTCATAAATGCTTACAGTAAGGAAGACATTTAAATTATTATTGGCCGTTGTTACAGTATAAGTTGAGTCATGACAACTGGCGACATTCTATTATTTTCGTCATAGGAATCCGGGGCGTGTACATTGAGGACCCATTGTTGACTTACCAGGAAAGAAACATCGTTTGTCGTTTACGTTCATCTTTTGCTATATCTGCCTTCCTAAGATCACTTTGCTGCACATTCAGTACTCGTATGTGAGGTTGTGGGTGAGAGTCCGATATCGTGAAGCTTACAGGGAGGTATCGAACATTACAAAGTAGGTGACTGTGTGGATGCCTGTTCAAAACATTGCAAACTTCAATAAATCATTTAAATTATATATTTGTGTCCGACTTTCATTTGTTCATCGTTCTTAATGTTATGTATAGTAGCTTTGATAGCTGTCCATACCTTCAGACAGCCTAAAAGTAAAACACAAGTTGTTTATTCACAGCCCGAACGCTCATCGAGATGACTGGATCAGTCATGACAACTTGTGATCAGCTCCGATTAAATTGTGATATCAATTCTGTAGCTAACCTCCAGGGAGCACGTTTATTTTATGAAATAAACGTTAAACGTATGTGCTTAAAGGCATAATAGAACTACCGTATTATATGTATTCAACTTGTGCCCCGCTGGACTTACTTTTCTGTGGTTTACCGTTACTGTGACATATCAGTATAGCCACGGAAGATAGTTTGTGTGTTTAATTCCCATGCATCATTATTTTCATGTATGTAATTGTTTTTCCTGCACAGTGTAGAGTCTTGTTGTGATGAGAGGGATACAGGTATTTCATAAAATAAACGTGCTCCCTGGAGGTTAGCTACAGAATTGATATCACAATTTAATCGGAGCTGATCACAAGTTTCATGACTGATCCAGTCATCTCGATGAGCGTTCGGGCTGTGAATAAACAACTTGTGTTTTACTTTTAGGCTGTCTGAAGGTATGGACAGCTATCAAAGCTACTATACATCACATTAAGAACGATGAACAAATGAAAGTCGGACACAAATATATAATTTAAATGATTTATTGAAGTTTGCAATGTTTTGAACAGGCATCCACACAGTCACCTACTTTGTAATGTTCGATACCTCCCTGTAAGCGTCACGATATCGGACTCTCACCCACAACCTCACATACGAGTACTGAATGTGCAGCAAAGTGATCTTAGGAAGGCAGATATAGCAAAAGATGAACGTAAACGACAAACGATGTTTCTTTCCTGGTAAGTCAACAATGGGTCCTCAATGTACACGCCCCGGATTCCTATGACGAAAATAATAGAATGTCGCCAGTTGTCATGACTCAACTTATACTGTAACACCGTCACAGGCTGCTGTAAGCTAAACACCTCTCTCTGACAGAACACCTCACTGAGTGATTTAACTCATACGTCTCACTTTCAGGTTTCTCTTTTCAGCCGCAGACCCCACGTCGCCTCTTTATGTGCGTCGCTAAGTTCCTCGTACTACTTGTGTACTTTAAAGCGGCTCGGCATCGTTAACAATTTGCGAGTGATTTTTCAAGTTGACCATCTGTAGTAATAGTGCCGCGCACATATACCATCAGGACGTTACTGATGGGGTGCGGCTGCGGAGTGATACTGTGTGTATGCAAGTCCGCATCTAGGACGGATCTATGTATCATGGCTGTTAAATAATAAAGATAGCTCATACAAAGGTCTAAGGATACCTTATTACTCTCCATGACCTGCGGTCAACTATATAGCATAAATGACTATTACACCGTCTTTCTTGAACAATCCGAAGTGTTGCCAAAGGTTTGATTTGTAGGTATTTTTCGGTGCGCTGTGTTTCTCTTTCTCCTCAACTTCCGTGTGTGTTGATAACTGAGACTCTCGTTCTCCGTAGTGGCGAAGCAAATATCAAAGATCGTCTCTGCTGAGCTTTGACAAGATGAGGGGATTTTATATGAATGAATCGTTTTTTTACCGATGCAAAGACGCTACGCAATCGATGCATCGCGAGTTCAACCCGGTTCAACCCAAACTGTAGCCGATGTGCACTCTTTCAACCGGTGCACTCGCATCTTGAACGTTTATGCCGGTGCACCGATGCGAATCGGTGAATCTTAACATCTCTATTGTGAACACATACTGTACTTACCATGGTTCTTGGCTTGTGCCGTCGCTGCTCTATTTCAGTGCAGCTGAGGACAGGGGGTACAGCAACCAGGTATGGAGTCAGATTTGGGTCAATATTCTAGCGCGCAAAACAAGCAACTCACAAGCGGAAAATATGCTTTTACACGCGCATGAAATGACCCTCGTGCGCAGATTTAACCCCCACGAGCAGAGACAGCCCTCTTGCTCGCTCGCGGGAGTGTCAGCCTCACTCACTCGCGAAGTCTGTCTGCGCGCGCGTGAAAAGTTTCTGACACTTTGGGGCGGAGCCAATGGACTTTGATTGACAGCTGCCAGGAAACCTGGAGTTGCCAGGTTTGATAAATGCCTGAACTACCAAGAGCCGAGGAGTGACAGCAGCAATATCAGTTGGACGAGATTGAATGGTAAAGATGTCCATAAAAAAACATTATATTCGTAAAGTGTAAAGCTAATATATATATATATATATATATATATATATATATATATATATATTTGGGCTGTCAAGTTAACGCGTTAATAACGCGCTAACACAAAAAAAAATAACGCCACTAATTATTTTAACGGGATTAACGCATGTGTATTTTTTGTCCTCGGCCGCCCCGTAGTTTCAGAGCCCATCGAGTTTAAAATACCATCAACAAGCTGATGCTGACAGCCCCGCTCCTGCCGTCCGCTTGCGGCAGACCACACTTCCACGCTCACCGGCGGCAGGCACCGACTGGCCATTGGGAGGCCCGGGAGGGTGTGTGTATGGAGCGAGCGAGAGAGAGACCTTACGTGTATTGTTGTTGTTAGCATCTGGTGCTAGCTAGCTGCGCTAATGGATACAAGGAGCTGTTTAAATGAAAACAGAGGAGCGACATTTCGCGCCGAGCACTTGACTGTATGCAGGTAGCCAGACAGTGGGACATTGTACGAAAAGTCAGCACACTCAGCAAGCATAGTGCAACATGATTGCAGCATCCAGGCAGCTCCCGTTCGAGCATATGCCTTGAGTTGCACATAGCTCCAACGATCCATCACACACACACACGCGCACACACACACACACACACACACACACACACACACACACACACACACACACACACACACACACACATACACACACACACACACACACACACACACACACACACACACACACACACACGTGTATTGTATTATTGTATGAGAGAGGTTCCAGGTTGAATTGAGGCGAATATTTGTAATGTTCAGAGGTTGTTGTGTTTAATATTCATGAGAATATTTCTCATTGTTCAAATGATAATAAACATTTGCAAAAAGCATATTTGTCCACTCATATGTTGATAAGAGTATTACAAACTTGAAAAATATTCCTCTAAGGTTCATTTAGAACAGATTAAAAATGTGCGATTAATTTGTGATTAATCGCAATTAACTATGGACAATCATGCGATTAATCGCGATTAAATATTTTAATCGACTGACAGCCCTAATATACATATATATTAATTCATTTTATATAAAACAATATATTTTTGAGTGGGCTGTATCTGTCGAAAACTGCTAGCTACTGTCTGCTGTATGCACCTCATACGAAATGAACTATAAATGAACTATAGTATTGCTATAGTATACTGTAAGAGTTGTATGGTGTCCTATAGTAAGTTTGTAGTATTCTGTAGTATTTCTCACCTGCTATCGTATTACTATAGTTTTTTCTGCCATTTTATTAGCTATAGTAGCCCTATAATATTTCAATAGTAATACTATGTATCTAGATCTTTGTAGTATTCCTATATTATTTTAAATAGTATAACTATAGTATAATATATAGTGTTTCTGTAGTTGTTTTTTAAACAAACTATAGAACACTCCTAGTAATATCATGATATTGTCATAGTGAATGCATATTATTACTATAGTGTTTGTAAAAGTACTACTATAGGTTTTTTTTTGGTGTTTCCGTATTAAGACTATATTATTTTAAATAGTAGCCTACTACTATAGTTTAATAAATAGTGTTTCTGTAGTTGTTTTTTGAACACACTATAGAACACTCCTTTAGTAATAGTATGATATTGTCATAATTAATGCATATTATTACTATAGTGTTTGTAAAAGCATTACACTCCTAGAATTAATGTGTAATTTTTTTTATATTAAATTAATTGATATATATATATATATATTAGCTGTACACTTTACGAATATAATGTTTTTTTATGGACAACTTTACCATTCAATCTCGTCCAACTGATATTGCTGATGTCACTCCTCGGCTCTTGGTAGTTCAAGCATTTATCAAACCAAGCAACTCTGGGCTTCCTGGCGGCTGTCAATCAAAGTCCAGTGGCTCCGCCCCAAAGTGGAAGAAACTTTTCACTCGCGCACAGACAGACTCCGCGAGCGAGTGAGGCTAACACTCCCGCGAGCGAGCAAGAGGGCAGTCTGTGCGCGAGGGTAATTTCATGCGCGTGTAAAAGCACATTTTCCGCTCGTGAGTAGCTTGTTTTGCGCGCTAGAATATTGACCCAAATCTGACTCTATACCAGGTTGAGTGTGGAGTAGTGTGCGGTCTGGAACAGCAGTGCAACATTGTGGTTGCAGAGTGCTGTTCCAGCTACACAGGAACGCTTTGCCACTGCAATCTCCACAGGTGAACAGTTCTTTAAACAAAATGTCAGTCATTTTACATTTAGGACACTGCTTCAATACAACACAGACAAATGAGAAAGCTGAGAGCAGGCTGATCAGGCAAGTAATAGGTGTGGGAAAAGGCTAAACCATGTCAGTTTGTCAGTCACATCACATACACAGAAGTTCTGCTGTTTGGAATACTGTAATTTAAGGACGTTCAAACAGATACGCTTGTATAGCCTGTCTCAGCTCTCTCAGTGTATTATCTTATATTATAATTACATAAAATAGTGTTAGTAGAACGTTGAAAAGCTTAACATAGATGTAGGGTACAAAACCAGCACTTACCTAACACTGGCCAATACAAATAATTGGACCCTACATGGATTATACTAACCATTCAGTAAAGAACAGCAGCCGTCACAACCAGTTTCTGGGGTTTCCATGAAAGCAGAGACGGTTTTCAACCTCATTAACAATCTTTGATGAAAGCTAAGTTTGGGTTTAGCTAATGTATTTATCATTTTACACGAGAGGGTTACAAAACGAAAATAAATATGTTGCCCCTTCATGCTACACACACATAGCTAGCTACCAGTTGATGTGAGCAAATGTATTGTCACTATGTAATCTGTTGCAACACGTCAGCTAGCTGGGCTTATTTGAATCCTAAATCACAGGTTACCTACTCTAGCCACATCAAAACCCCAGAACATGAACCTGATTGAGGCTTTGAACCGATGAACACTTTTTATTTTCCTCCCTACTCTGAGATCGTGAGGCTTTTCATGCTTTCTCATGGACCTGTAACAGCTAGCCCTGATGCTCACCCTCCCTGAAGGTAGATCTTTGTTTGAAACTGTGGGGAATTGGATAACATTCATGTTATCCAAAAAAACGTAATAGTACATCATTAAAACGCTATACACTGTATCAAGACTGTCAATTTGTCAAAGTTAGCCAGTAACTACAGCTTTGTTTGTCACTTAGCTTCATAATTGTCGATGTAGCTGGATATGTAGCTACATCTTGAATCCTTTTTCTCTTTTGCTCCTCAGGGCTGAGTCTGCCGCTTGTACCAGCCGATGTACATCACTGATGTTAACCTTCGCTAGGTCTTGGAGACATCGAGTGTAAAATAGTGCCTATATAATATCTATACGCTATCTCTCTCGCTATCTATTGCTATCTATATGCTATCTATCGCTCTTCCCTCTACCGCTCTACCGTAGATCGGAAGTTTACAACCGCACACTCAATGAACCGGAAGTTGATAGACGCCATCTTGTGCAACTAGCCTATTACTGCACCGAAAATCACTACTAGCTCCCTTATTACTTATCCTAGCTGCACATCCAACACATCGTTTATGATCGTAAAGACACAGAATCTAACGGTGCCCACCTCAACACTGAAAGATACAAACTTGCGATGTTATCAACAAAAACGTACATCAAAACAAGTGGCGCTAGGTAGTCCACAACGCTAACATGGCTTACCTTCGTCTTTGTCTGGTCTAAACTGGTCTTCAATGGCATTAAAACGATAACAACGATGATGTAGTTAATCAATAGGTTAATATCCAATGTGGCTGTGTCCCCTTTCAAATGTTCTGATAATCTATAAGCAATAAAACTGCAATTCCATTTTGCAGTTTTAGTAGAGCAGGCCATTCCTACGCTCTGTAGCTTCATTGAATGCGCGAAGACGCAACCTTTTTTTTTTTTACATGAGTGTGTGCGGGACTATTTCCCTTCGATTCTATTGGCTCTAACATGTCAACATCGAAGAAGGGGGGCCAGAGATATGGAAAATCCACCCGAATGGCTCCAGAAGAGTTTTTTTTTGCAAAATCTGTCTAAAAAGGTAAAATATCACTTGTTTTGCATCAATCTTGATACAGGGTACTTATTATATGTTGTACTTTGGATTCCTAAAGCTTTTAGTCTACTAACCCATCATCCAAGGTTAGTTTTCACTATATAGACCCTCCAGAAAAACGCGATTCTGCGATCGCAGAATTTAACGCATAATCAGCAAAATGGCGCAGATTTTTAAAAGCCGCATATTGATCAAAAGGCCGCATAATCCCCGCATTTTTCCACACAAAGTTGAGGGGAAAAAAAGTTAACTCGTCTTGATGTGACGTCATCAGCTCGAGCATCACAGCATGTAAACAACACTGTATAGAGTGAACGTGTGGAGCTCACACGATAGAGAAAACACCAAGATGAAAAAATCTAATCAATCTCATTTACCGACAAACATTTCTACTAAAGACCGGGCAAAAAGTGGTGGGAAACTATTCTGCACCCCGTGCTACTGTGTGTTGGAGCATAAGAGAAAATCGACGGTGACGACCCACTTTGATTCATTCAAACATTCGAAAATGCTTTCTGCTGCTGCGGACAAGAAAGCCAAACAACGCACGTTCACCGAGGCATCAACATCCAAAACCCTTTCGAGGGCTACAAGAAACGAAGTGAGTAGCCTACAAGATTGAAGCTGGTCAGATAACGAACGAGTAAATTAAAACAGAATGAGGCGGAGAAGTGTGTGTGTGTGTGTGTGTGGGGGGGGGGGGGGGGTGTGTGTGTGTGTGTGTGAGATTAAAATAGCCCAATTGCTTTTACAATAAATAAACATTGAATTTGTTTAATTGAATAGTAAAGGGGTTTAACGTTAGTGGCAGGTTGTGTGTGAGAGAGAATAAATAAGACAGCCCAATATTTTTTTTAATTGTTATTCTTTTTTCCCGCATATTTCGCAACTTTCCGCATTTTTCGCAACTTCCCGCAATTTCACCGCATAAAATCACATAAAAACCCTGCATGTTTAATCACATGATCAAGGATTTTAGCCCGCATAATCAAGAAATGTAGCCCGCATAATCAAGGATTTTTGCCCGCGTTTTTCTGGAGGGTATAACTATAAGTACAAAATATCTTTTGGACGGACACTATAATTTACAGTTTTTTTACCATGTTCAATCTGAATTTTCTTTAAAATAAAAAACATCTATATTGATTCTGACTTTTCTACATGACGTGATTCATTGGTCATGCATTTTTTTATAAATGTTGTTGGAATAACAAAGCCCAATTACAGGGTACATCATATCAACTGTCAATCTGTCTGTTTATTGCCGAAGTGCCATGGCACTCCCTTCTTTTTTCCTGCAAATCAACGTTGTGACTACACCCGTCCCATTCTGGTTGTTTAACAAATATAAGGAGGCTCTACGTAGAGCAGCTTATTACTCATCATTACTAGCAGAAAAAAAGAACAATGCCAGGTTTATTTTCAAACCTGGCATTGTTCTTTTCTGACACAGAGCCACAGATCGAGAGCCTTCCATTTTTATATCACCAAGTAGTAACTCGTTCATGTGTTTTTATAAAGGTGAAATTATAGCTCTTCAAAACTAAATTAACCACCTCCTGCCCCAAACTGAAACGGCGTTATTACCAGAATGTATTAAACTGTTGATATGTATTTACTTTTGAACAATTTCTTAATTGAAACCACAAAAATCTGTCTTTTTCGTCAGGCAGATTTAAGACACATATCTAACCTTCCCTTTGTCACTAAAATCCTTGAGAAAGTAGTTACGTAACAGTTATTTAATTTGCAAAAAAACAATCATTTATTTGAAGAGGTTTAATCTGTCTATAGAATGCTTCATCCACAGATAAAGCGCTGGTGGGTGTCACAAATGGCCTTCTAATTGCATCAGACTTTCATTCAAGGACTTTTTTTATCTTGTTTCTTGTTCTTTTTAAATCTAATTTCTGCATTTGGTATTATTGAACACGACATTCCATTACGGAGACTAAAACATTGAAATGGTGAAAAAGGAACCACACCAAGCCAATACATATCCTATTCATCTCAATGGTCTCAGTTTGTACACGTCAACGATGAATCCTTCATTCATAACAAAGTTAGGGAATATTATAAGGAATCATTCCACTTCAAACATTCATCGTTTGAAGTGTGGATGATACTCAATTATATCAATCAAGCCAAATCAAACCAAACCATTACTTAATTGTGTTCCAATAATGCTGGGTTATTAGTGTTTCCTAGAAGTAAAATAGGTTTAAGACTTTCCTTTTTTAATAAAGCTTATAGATAGATCTTGCTCAGGCTTGTATCAACCCTTATGATGCTATAAGCCAGTGGTTCTCAACTGGTCAGGCCTCGGGACCCACTTTTTCCTTTGTCAATACATTGCGACCCGAAATTTTGAACTACTCAAATCTATTCAACAAAAAATCGTGCTGTAATATATAAGCTTTTCAGCATACAATATTAACTAAAGTGAAGTACAGTGCATATATCCCTTATATTCCTTCACACAACTAAAGTATGCTTTAAAAAAGGTTTAATGAGATGATTGAATCAAAGCTGAACTGTATAACATAAAAAGGCACACATGCTGAAACCAAACCCCAGAAGGGGGGTCTGGGGGGATTCTCCCCCTAGAGATTTTTAGAAATACTAACATATAAACTACGCATTCTGGTACACTCTGAGAAGAAAATAAATAAATCTAATACTACCCGACACTTTAATAATATCTTATACCTTTGTTTGTTTTTCACTTTGTTCTGACAGCTAAACTTGTCTGTGTGAATTGTGGGTAGGGTCGATAGCCCCCATTGTTCTGTGACCTGTCAATCATCAAACCGGGGGTCATATTTCATTATGTGTTCATTTTTATCTGAAGTTGTACCCATGGATGTATAAAGAGTAGTTCTACCGCAAAGTTATTCTCCGTGTCGACTTCCGGCAACAATCTTGATTCTGATTGGCCAGAAGACTCGAAAAACCATCAGCAAAGATGTTTTATTGAGAAGATGATCACTACTTGACAGAAGTTTTCAAAGAAACGTCTATGGTCTCCGGTACTTCCAGTCCAACGCCTACTGCATGCAGGACGTTAGAAAATCGGGCCTTCAAAATAAAAGTTAGACTTTTTTCAAAAAGTCTCACTCACACATCTGCGACCCACTCGAAACGGGTCCGCGACTCACCAGTTGAGAACCACTGCTATAAGCTAAGACTGTTGGGGGAATTTCACCTTTTACCTCTCATCTTTTACTTCTCTTTATATGCAATTTATCTGCATACACTACCATGATATTAATTCAGCATCCTGGGCATCATCCCCAGAGTTGTTATTTGTCCGCTGTAAGGTTCTACAGAGAGAGGATGTCATGTGCTGAACACATCGAGGTATACAAACAAGGTAACACGTCATTATGAACAACACCCAATGTGAACAATCATTCTGTCAGCATCTTTGCTCAGTTTTATGTCACACTCCCTTCTTTTGTGATGGGCAAGTAGCTGGTGCATTCCATCAATGGGAAGGTTGAACGAAGTTCGACTATGTAATAGGAGGTTATGACAAACATATATGGATTGATACTGACGTGTGAAAGGAGCGGTAAAAATGGAACAAAAAACACATGAAATATTATTTTCAAGTATTGTTTTATAAATCCAATATGATCCAGTATGACATTTTTTTATTTAATAAATTATCAATAGACATGATTTTTTTTGCCCTCCAAGTCCAGAGAATATATATCCTTTATTTAAAAAATTGAAGCAAATTGTTTTAACAAAAGTTTGTCACTTAAAATTCAAAACCTTTTTTAAAACCACACACATACTTGAATGTCAGTTATCTGATTATGTCGAAAGTATGGAAGTAAATTAGAAAACCAGTAAGGATAATATGATTCACTTTTTACATTATTGTCATGTCATGAAGACTAGGGCAGGTGGACACACAGGGAACTCCAGGAAAGGAAAACAAATGAATCTGATTAGGGGATACATTGCAGCTGAAAAGCTGGGCGGAAAATGCTCATGTGAAGGGAGTGAGGTGATTGAAGAGGAGAAGAGGGCAGGGGATACATCCAAAGTTTTTTGTTTGACATTAAAAGTAACAAAAAAGTAATTGCTGTGCACTTTTTTAGAATGGCGTGATTTGATATATGTTTTATGTTGTTTGTTTTACTGTATTTATGTTTTATAAGGTTTTTAGTTCATGTCCTTCTCTGTATTGAATTGTGTTCTGTTTTATTTGAAAGGTGCGATGTGAATTAAGTTTATATTCACTTGTATTATTATTATTTTACTGGCCAGCCATCACTGCACTCTTGGCTCATTATCATCGGATACTCCCTTCTTTTCTTTTTTTTACAAAACAGGTTGTTGGTGCATTCCACATGTGTGAATGTTGAGTGAAGTGTGAAGCTACGCCACGACAAACAAATAAATATAGATGGTAAGTGTTACGCCCAGGCCTAGGGGAACCTAGGCGCAGCACAAAGTTGCACTCTCCCCACTTTTCCCACTCCCAAGAACATGGACGCCAAGGCAGAGAAAACGTTTGGTAATTTAATTACCAAATCAGAATCACAAAACATGCTGAAAGTCTGTTTACAAAAATAACAAACAGGACTAACAAAACCACAAAACAAACTAACTTTTAACACAAAAATCTTACGTAACAAATGAAATAAATAAACGTACAGGAGAAAACGAATTAACCAAAGAAAAGGCTTTTGCACTCCTGTTGGTGCATTCCACATGTGTGAATGTTGAGTGAAGTGTGAAGGTGCGCCACGACAAACAAATAAATATATAAATGGTAAGTGACGTGTTAAAGGAGGAAGAAATGCAAGAAAACAAAAATAAAGGAATGGGCTTACATAATTATTTACAAAATATGGATTGAATATTGGAAATGACATTGTTATATATAGAAGTAAACATGTATAAGCAGGTTAGAAAAATACAGTTACAAGTACACAACTGTAACTCTTATATGGTTGATTTACTTATATTCTTCTCTGGTGTCAGTTGTGTGACAATTGTATGATACAGTATAGACATTGTTGTATTGAATATGTGATAATTATGTTCCCTTTATTCTTCTTCCCACATCCATTTCAGTCCAATATATTGTATATATATTTTATTAAAAGTTTATTTTTGAAACTTTGTGACCTGTTAGGATACCACACGACTCTTTAACGTACTTTAATACCTATGTCATAATTACAGTGGCCACGTTTTGAAAGATGATGGTAAACCATTAAAGACATTATGGATTAATTGTTGTATGCTATTATATGTTTTGTTTTTTAACTTCCCAGAAGTACAGTCGGCGCGGCACTTCTATGCGGAACACTAGCATTGTGTGAATGCCTCTCCGATTATGTTTTTGAATTACACTGATGACATTGTTTTTGTAAAGCACTAACTGTATGTGCTCCGTCTGCACAACTTTATGATATATGTCCCAGCAGTACTGTTATTATTGAATACTTCAGGTAAACAAAACTTGTTGGCAAATTGCTTGGCACACATAGGAATTAAAATACAGTAGAGTCTCATGCTCCACCCAGTTTTAATGTATTCTGTTGAGAGATTATGTTCTTAGATGTGGTTGCCCCTCTCTATGCAATCTCGAGGGTGAGTTATTGCTTGCTCAATGTATCTACAACCACAATCATGCTCTGATTTTCACTACTTTCCTTTAAACCACTCGACAAATTGTTTTTCATGTCGAGACTTGTTTATCTAGATGTGATCACAATATTATTAATAATAAGTATATGTAAACTATACTCTAACAACCTGGCTCACTCACATCAAATAAGATATGCTTAGGGGATTTTTGACCTAATTTATATATTGTATTATGTATTGGGGTGGCAGTTGCTCAGTCTGTAGGGAATTGCTTTGGGTAACGAAGGGTCACTGGTTCAAGGCCCAATTGGACCAGAAATAGGTGGTGTGGACTGGTAGTTGGATGGGTGGCATTTTGCCTCCTGTGAACTGCTAAAGTTGTATGACCTGGCATATCTCTCCTTTATTCAGGTCATTCTCTCCCTAATATAGTCACATAACAAAGACATGCAAAGCTATCTGCCAAAAACAAATACATTAAGAATAACTTTTTCTTTATGATGTGTGAGATAAAGGCGTTTGAAAAGTGGTAGACAGTGATTAAACGATGTCTTGCTAAGATTGTTCTAACATATGACGAGTCATTGAATTGTCTCATTTTTAGATGAAGGATTGCTTGGTGTCAAGGGTAAATAGAGACAGATAATATCTCTGCTGGAGAATGGATGTTGACATACAATGTGACTGCACAATTGTATTTGCTTGTATTCTTTATCTTCCTTTACTTCTTGGCCAAGGATTTTAAATAAAACCTTCAGTTTGTCTGACATCACATCTGTCTCCAGGTTGCTTGTTTTTCAGAGTGCCACAATGTAAAACAGGCTAAAAATCGTTCAGATATGTAATTGCAAATTACGTTATTTATAGATCAGAAATTTGTCTGAAATGTTGTTGCACCTTAAAGCAATAACAAAGCGCAATTACAGGGTACATCATTTCAGCAGTCAACCTGTCTGTATATTACCAAAGTTTCAAACTCCTTTCTTTTGTTATGCAAATCAAATACGTTGTGACTACGCCTGACCCGTAATGCGAGAGCAGCTTATTACTCATTATTCATAGAAGAGAAAAAGACATTCCAGGTTTCTTAACAGCAATAAAAGAGAGCAACAGCTCTATTGAGCCTTTTATTGTGTGTTGGTTTTTAATGATAGAATGATAGCTCGACAAAATCAACCTCCTCCTGCCCCAAAGCGGTACAGAGTATTCTTCAACAATCAGAATATTACAAACTGCTGTAACACCAATTGTCAATTTAGATACCTCCCCCAACCAACAAAAATGTCTTCTTCTTAACAATCAACCTCTCTCTAAGAAAAATCTGTCTTTGTTGTACAGTAGGCTATGATTTAAAGTCCTTAAAGGTAAATGTGATAAAAACCTATTTTTAAAAATACCATACCTTGATACAGAGGTTTTGACACAAACGTTCACTTTGCTTCTCAAGGGTCAAAGTCACTGACAAAAAAAAATTTTCGTTCCAGAAAAAAATCATGGGAATTTCATTTTTAAATCATTACATTTTGGACGGACATGGATGCAAACTAAAACTTGTGGAGTTGGCTAAGGCATACAAGCACCGTTACACCTCATGATAAACAACACCCAATGTCAACTATCACTCTGTCAGCATCTTCGCTCAGTTTTATATCACACACCCTTCTTTTCTTTTGCGTGATTTGTTTTTAAAAAGTTCCTGGTGCATTCCAACAATGGGAAGTTTGAAGGAAGTTGTACTAGTCTAGTGTAATGGTAGGTTATGACGAACACATATGGATTGATAGTGACGTGTTGAAGGAGCAGTAAGAAATGCAAGATAAAAAAACAACTTGAAATATTCTTAAGTAACAATCCAGAATCCAGAATGATGTTGTTATATTTAATAAATGATGAATGGATATTTATTTGTTTTCACCTAAGTGTCAGTAGAATGTTTAAATGTTTAATTTTCATGGAATTTAGTTTAATAACGTTTGTCACTTTAAATATAAAACCTTTTTGTAAAACACACCTATTTTAATATCTGTTTTATTATATTTAAAAGTTCAAAGACTATAATGGAAAAGCAGTAAGGAGAATTGTGAATTATTGTGTAATGTCATCAAGGCTGAGAGTTTATCAGCAAGAAACACATTTTTAAATTATATTTTTAATTTATCATTGTTTCCATTCATTTCCATCTGACGCTGTTAATTGGGAAGCGTCATAACTAATGTGAGTTACGTGGGCCTTACATTTTCCCAGAAACATTAAGCCTAAATATATATGTCTATACAGACATCTTAGTCATACTGTGTATTATTAATAAATTAATTCACAATCAATATGAATGAATGAATAACATGAAGGCCTTTTGTATTTGTTTTATTAAAACAGGAAACCATCTTTAATTAAGCTTAGGACCATGATAATTATGTCACCACCACAACATCTGGTTGTTAGGGCCTTACCTATTTGACCAACTTAACAAATAATTTCTTGGCAGAATATTATTTGCCTGGTTTAGGACGAGATAATTATCAAATGCCCTAAACCACCAATTCAAATAAACACAACAAGGTTAATGCAGTTATAAGGAAAATGTCCACTTGGATAGAGGAATTCATTGATTAGAAATTGGTAATGAAATGTCAAGATCACCTTGACAAGGCTTTTGGCCATACACAAAATATTCATAATAAACGTTGAACATATCACCCGCATTTTAATTAGGAAAAAATGACAAAGTGGTTGCATGTTGGGCACCCATTAACATTAATTAATTAAAAGGCAGAGGCTGCCATACAGGGTGCCATCAGGAGTGATTTAACATCCTACACACTCACACACTGTAATACAATGGGAAGCAATGTGGGGTTAAGTATCTTGCCCAACGACACTTTGACATGTTGGGGATTGATTAACCGACTCTTGATTGGGAAACAAAATCGTTTACTCCCAAGCCACAGCCGCCCTGGCTCAGTTTCACGAGATACTCCCTCTTTTGTCTTGCAAAACAGGTTTCTGGTGCACTCCAACTGTGAATCTTGATGGATATTCATCTGCATGAAAGTAGGTTATGACCAACAAATACAAATAGATTCAAGGTGCCGTCTTAATCCTTTGGGAAGAAATGAAAAAAATAAAAATAATGGTATTTCATTACAGGAATTTGTATTTATCGAAGTACATATATAGCAAAATGTGTTTATATGATTATTGGTTGGGTTTGAGAATGGATGGTGGCATACAATGTGTTGTCAATAATTAAAGTTTAGCAATAAATGTGTACTGAGATGCTTTCCTCTTTTTCGTTGTTTAAACGATGTTTTGGCTATCCTTGCTATGGACAAATGAATGATAAACTATGTAATTGGCACCCTTCATTCATCGTGAACCATTTATACCTTCATTATACTTTTTTGTAGGATCACTTGCTGCTGTTGTCACAAGATTATGTAATGTATTAGGAAACAACTAAGATGCTTTGTATAACTTTGTTTCAGTTGGTATTTATTGACTTTAGTTGGGTGACTGACTTTGGGGGGCTAGTCACCCTCACTGTTTGCTGTGGTGGGGGCCCCGAGGGAGTAACCGGTTTGCTATGTTTGCCAGGACTGCACTTGTGTCTCCCAAGGTGCACTCAATGTAGCCTGCCTCCCCATGTTATTGCTTCAGCCCATTATAGATTATGTTTTGTTTTCTCATACATAAACTTAGTATTAGATTTTAAGTATGTATTTAAAATGTATTTTAGTCATAAAGATAATTTTAGCTGAATGCTTCCAGTTTATGTGTTTTATTAAGCTCATCATTCGGCAACCTTTTATTGAGCTGTAAATACATTTAATAAAAATACATTTATATTTTGAAATGCTTCTCTGTCCCTCAGTTAAAGAGGCCATTGTATGTTTTTGGGGGTTTTCCCTTTCCTGTAGTATGTTACTCTTTTTGTGTATGTTAATGGTCTTACAAAACTCAGACTTCTAAACAAAAAAAAAGCACCTTTGGAACATTAAAGAAAGTAAACATGTGACAGTAGAGGCACAAAATACAAATATAAACCTGAGAAATTTGCATAATACGGTATGGCCTCTTAAGTGAACCTGTGAACTTAAAGTTATTGGTAGGTAAAGCATTGCCATTTTACACCTATTTCCAGGTGTGGTGTCGGTTCTCCATCTCTTTTAACAATATATACTAATGTCCTGAACAAACCCAACCCCCCACCCACAACAGCGAGCTACTTGCACTGGTGCTATGATGTTTAAAAATGAACCAGCTTTGGGAGATGAGAGCCACAGGAGCAGTGACATTGTTTATTTGCAGAATGCAACTCATAAAGTACAACACATGTAACATCACTAAACAACATTACTGGTGATTACCTCTCTACACTGAATATCAGATGTCTGCTTGCATCGTCTCCCTCTTTTATACTTCCTGCTGCCAGAGTTTTGTTTTTCAGAAATCATTCAAGAAAAACAGCTTATGCACGGCTTTACGCTCACAAAACAGTTTGCTCTTCCCAGTCCCAAACCACACACCTGTACCTGTGAGATCAATGATATGCTGTTGCCCCATTACGCCATCTAGTGTTCAAAATATATAAAAATATATATACAAAATATATATAATATATAAAAATATATATAAAATGTAACCATTGTAATGTGTGCAAATGGGGTTACCCAGCTTCTATGAGTATAGGCGCAGCCCTCTAAGGCTATCGCTATTGGGTAATCCCACTCCACGTGTGCAGCACTGAAAGACTTAATCCACGCCCACCTATGACGTGGGCTCCACCTACGGTCTTTCCGTATAAATAGGAAGTAGTTCCTACAATCTGCTCCCACACAAACAGCTTTTCTTCAGCTATTCGCGGAGCCAGTGGGGCCCGAACCTTAGAGGGCTGCGCCTATACTCATAGAAGCTGGGTTACAGTACATAACCCCAGTTCTATATCGTATAAGGCTTCGCCCTCTAAGGCTATCGCTATTGGGTTAAGGGCGAAGCAGGATGTAGTCCACGCCCCACTGGTCCGTCCGTTACCAGAAGCACAAAAACACACCTACTCAATTAATAACCCATTTTGCCATGCGTAAAGGGGCATCACATTCCCAGGGAAAATAGCATTACAAAACGAATATTCTCTATATGGGAAAGAAGGTAGGCTATATCAGTAGGCTGTCGTTTATAAAAAGTAGAGACCAAAGTCCCACTTGTTAAAACGATCAAAGAGGGGGGAAAGGGCAGCTCTCTAAGTGCCGACAGGCAGGAGAGAGGGCACGCAGTTGAGTCCCCGGCATTACTCACTCTGACAGGATACTCAGTACTGAGTGTGTTAGAGAGGAATGGGAGACATCCCTCAAATAAAAACGAATAAAATAACAGGGGGAAGACCAAGATGCAGCCGTGCAAACGTCTTCCACTGTCATTCCTCCGTGCAACGCCGTGGAGGAGGAAATTCCTCTGGTGCCGTGCGCTTTGATGTTCTCCGGGGGATCCACCCTAGAGGAGACATACGCCTTTGAAACAGTCATACATCAAATCTTATTCGTCCTAATGAGCGCTCTCTGTAATGCACAAACAGACGCATGGAACTGCGTAAAGAAGCCGTGCGTGCAATATAGCATGTCAGCACGCGCACGGGACAGAGGAGATGAGATGTGGCTTCCTCCTCTGATGTGTGAGGAGGAGGAAAGAAGCCCTCCAAAGGTATCACTCTCGATCTAAAAGAGCTTGTGATCACCTTTGGCATAAAAACCGGGTTAGGGCGCAAAAACAGCTGAGCTGCCATCTCCTTGGATCTGGAGACATGACGGAGCAACAGAGAGAGCAGACAAATCACTCACCCCTTTAGCTGATGTCAGAGCCAAGAGCAGAGCTACTTTGGCTGACAAGAACTTTAGGGGGACCTGATCTAAAGGTTCAAATGGAGCTTTACTCAGTGCGCGTAACACTAAAGCCAAAACCCATTGAGGCGCCAAAGCGCGTGACACAGGTCTGAGTCTCTGTGCTCCCCGTATAAAACGTTTTGTCAGCGGGTGACTAAACACCGTGCTGACACCAAACCTACGTGGCAAGATGAAATGGAAGCATCATATGTTTTTACCGTAATATGAGGCAATTCCTGTCCAGCAACAGCTGGAGGAACGACAGCACGAGAGGCAAGGGGTATGTAACGGGGTTCACCGCGGTGAATTTAGTTTTAGGTTGGATATTCGACGGACATTCGCGGACCCGCCAGCAGCGTCAGTTTCCCGGACACGCCGGCAGCGTCAGTTTAACGGGGAGATCTTCTCCGCGAAACGAGGCTTTCACTTAGGGACCATCAACAAATGACATTTACAATTACACAAGAAAAATGTTCTTTTTAATAAATCGACAGCTTCTCGATCGTGTGAATGTGAAGCAAATTCACCCTAGTGCATACATTTATTGAACAAACCTCTTTTTATTGCATTTGCATTTTAATACTTTAAATAGGTTTTATTAATATTTTTGATGGAAACATTTGCTTATTTCTTCAATAACTTCCAGGTCATGCGAACTAATCACTCAAAATCAATGCTGGGTCAAAGAACTACACTGGCCGCATAGGACACACCTCTTTTTATTGCATTTTAACACTCTAAATATTTTTTATTAATATTTTGATGGAAAAATGAGCTTATTTCTTCAATACCTTCCAGGTCATGTGACCGATGCACTCAAAATCAGTGCTGGGTCAAAGAACTACACTGGCTGCATAGGACACACCTCTTTTTATTGCATTTTAACACTAAATATTTTATATTAATATTTTAATGGAAAAATGAGCTTATTTCTTCAATACCTTCCAGGTCATGTGACCTAATCACTCAAAATCAATGTTGGGTCAAAGAACTACACTGGCCGCATAGGACACACCTCTTTTTATTGCATTTTAACACTCTAAATATTTTTTATTAATATTTTGATGGAAAAATTAGCTTATTTCTTCAATACCTTCCAGGTCATGTGACCGATTCACTCAAAATCAGTGCTGGGTCAAAGAACTACACTGGCTGCATAGGACACACCTCTTTTTATTGCATTTTAATAGTCTAAATATTTTTATATTAGTATTTTGATGGAAAAATGAGCTTATTTCTTCAATACCTTCCAGGTCATGTGACCTAATCACTCAAAATCAATGTTGGGTCAAAGAACTACACTGGCTGCATAGGACACACCTCTTTTTATTGCATTTTAACACTCTAAATATTTTATATTAATATTTTGATGGAAAAATTAGCTTATTTCTTCAATACCTTCCTGGTCATGTGACCGATCCACTCAAAATCAATGTTGTGTCAAAGAACTACACTGGCTAAATAGGACACACCTCTTTTTATTGCATTTTAATACTTAACATATTTTTATATTAATATTTGAATGCGAAATTGAGCTTATTTCTTCAATACCTTCCAGGTCATGTGACCTAATCACTCAAAATCAATGCTGGGCCAAAGAACTACACTGGCTGAATAGGACACACCTCTTTTTATTGCATTTTAATACTTAAATAATTTGTATATTAATATTTTGATGCAAAAATGAGCTTATTTCTTCAATACCTTCCAGGTCATGTGACCGATTCACTCAAAATCAATGTTGGGTCAAAGAACTACACTGGCTGAATAGGACACACCTCTTTTTATTCCATTTTAATACTTAAAATATTTTTATATTAATATTTGAATGCAAAATTGAGCTTATTTCTTCAATACCTTCCAGGTCATGTGACCTAATCACTCAAAATCAATGCTGGGCCAAAGAACTACACTGGTTGAATAGGACACACCTCTTTTTATTGCATTTTAATACTTAAATAATTTGTATATTAATACTTTGATGGAAAAATGAGCTTATTTCTTCAATACCTTCCAGGTCATGTGACCGATGCACTCAAAATCAGTGCTGGGTCAAAGAACTACACTGGCTGCATAGGACACACCTCTTTTTATTGCATTTTAACACTAAATATTTTATATTAATATTTTAATGGAAAAATGAGCTTATTTCTTCAATACCTTCCAGGTCATGTGACCTAATCACTCAAAATCAATGTTGGGTCAAAGAACTACACTGGCCGCATAGGACACACCTCTTTTTATTGCATTTTAACACTCTAAATATTTTTTATTAATATTTTGATGGAAAAATTAGCTTATTTCTTCAATACCTTCCAGGTCATGTGACCGATTCACTCAAAATCAGTGCTGGGTCAAAGAACTACACTGGCTGCATAGGACACACCTCTTTTTATTGCATTTTAATAGTCTAAATATTTTTATATTAGTATTTTGATGGAAAAATGAGCTTATTTCTTCAATACCTTCCAGGTCATGTGACCTAATCACTCAAAATCAATGTTGGGTCAAAGAACTACACTGGCTGCATAGGACACACCTCTTTTTATTGCATTTTAACACTCTAAATATTTTATATTAATATTTTGATGGAAAAATTAGCTTATTTCTTCAATACCTTCCTGGTCATGTGACCGATCCACTCAAAATCAATGTTGTGTCAAAGAACTACACTGGCTAAATAGGACACACCTCTTTTTATTGCATTTTAATACTTAAAATATTTTTATATTAATATTTTAATGCGAAATTGAGCTTATTTCTTCAATACCTTCCAGGTCATGTGACCTAATCACTCAAAATCAATGCTGGGCCAAAGAACTACACTGGCTGAATAGGACACACCTCTTTTTATTGCATTTTAATACTTAAATAATTTGTATATTAATATTTTGATGCAAAAATGAGCTTATTTCTTCAATACCTTCCAGGTCATGTGACCGATTCACTCAAAATCAATGTTGGGTCAAAGAACTACACTGGCTGAATAGGACACACCTCTTTTTATTCCATTTTAATACTTAAAATATTTTTATATTAATATTTGAATGCAAAATTGAGCTTATTTCTTCAATACCTTCCAGGTCATGTGACCTAATCACTCAAAATCAATGCTGGGCCAAAGAACTACACTGGTTGAATAGGACACACCTCTTTTTATTGCATTTTAATACTTAAATAATTTGTATATTAATACTTTGATGCAAAAATTAGCTTATTTCTTCAATAACTTCCAGGTCATGTGACCGATTCACTGAAAATCAGTGCTGGGTCAAAGAACTACACTGGCTGCATAGGACACACCTCTTTTTATTGCATTTTAATAGTCTAAATATTTTTATATTAGTATTTTGATGGGAAAATGAGCTTATTTCTTCAATACCTTCCAGGTCATGTGACCTAATCACTGCAAATCAATGTTGGGTCAAAGAACTACACTGGCTGCATAGGACACACCTCTTTTTATTGCATTTTAACACTCTAAATATTTTATATTAATATTTTAATGGAAAAATTACCTTATTTCTTCAATACCTTCCAGGTCATGTGACCTAATCACTCAAAATCAATGTTGGGTCAAAGAACTACACTGGCTGCATAGGACACACCTCTTTTTATTGCATTTTAATACTTAAATAATTTGTATATTAATACTTTGATGCAAAAATTAGCTTATTTCTTCAATAACTTCCAGGTCATGTGACCGATTCACTGAAAATCAGTGCTGGGTCAAAGAACTACACTGGCTGCATAGGACACACCTCTTTTTATTGCATTTTAATAGTCTAAATATTTTTATATTAGTATTTTGATGGGAAAATGAGCTTATTTCTTCAATACCTTCCAGGTCATGTGACCTAATCACTGAAAATCAATGTTGGGTCAAAGAACTACACTGGCTGCATAGGACACACCTCTTTTTATTGCATTTTAACACTCTAAATATTTTATATTAATAATTTAATGGAAAAATTACCTTATTTCTTCAATACCTTCCAGGTAATGTGACCTAATCACTCAAAATCAATGTTGGGTCAAATAACTACACTGGCTGCATAGGACACACCTCTTTTTATTGCATTTTAACACTCTAAATATTTTATATTAATATTTTGATGGAAAAATGAGCTTATTTCTTCAATACCTTCCAGGTCATGTGACCGATTCACTCAAAATCAGTGCTGGGTCAAAGAACTACACTGGCTGCATAGGACACACCTCTTTTTATTGCATTTTAATAGTCTAAATATTTTTATATTAGTATTTTGATGGAAAAATTAGCTTATTTCTTCAATACCTTCCAGGTCATGTGACCTAATCGCTCAAAATCAATATTGGGTCAAAGAACTACACTGGCTGCATCGGGCACACCTCTTTTTATTGCATTTTAATACTTTAAATATTTTTATATTAATATTTTGATGGAAAAATTACCTTATTGCTTCAATGGAGGATCCTGTGACCTAAGATGTTCATCGTCATAACCACACTGTAGCTATGTTCGTATGACAAATAAAAACCTTGAACCTTGATTCATGAATTAAAGTGCTACTTGTTGTTTTGCCCGCTGACCGGCTGGTCCTGTTGCTCGTCTTTTTTTTGTAACTAGCTGATGCTCAATCTAATCCTGTTCTTCAAAGTCACTGTCGGACACATTCTGATACACCTTCCTCTTCCTCTACATCATCGTCAAATGGTTCTCTCTCTTCCAAAATCATTTGCAAGGCCCTCTGAGCAGAGCATAATTTGGCCATCTTGATCAGTTGTGATAAGACACACACACACACACACACACACACACACACACACACACACACACACACACAATTTCCACATTCGTGTTAGCCCCGAACCTCCTGTTTGTAATATAAATGTGTAGTACAGTGGGTGGTCATTTTAAATGTGTTTTGATATAAGTTCTTCACAGAAAATTAGCCAACGCCATTGAGTGTGAGGTTGAACAAATAATGTATCATATCATTTTTGTTGATTTATTTATATAGATTTTTTGATTAGATCATAGATACGTCCATGAGTTAAGACCATGGTTAAGACATGATATGATGATTCACACTCATGTACAGGTGGCGGTATGCACCTTTAAAGTTGTTTGCAATACGCCAAACATCGAGAGAAGAAGAAGAAGAAGAAGAAGAAGAAGAAGAAGAAGAAGAAGAAGAAGAAGAAGAAGAAGAACACGAAGAAGATATTTTGGAAACCAGATCACATTGTTTGATCTAAAAATGGTGCGCTTCAAAAAAGGCAAGACAAAGAAAGCTTTAGACCTGTGGCAACAAGCAGGAGGTAGAGATTTCATCACCAGGTCTTTAATTTCTCATGGTTTTAGTGAAGTTAATGTTACAACTGAGCAGTGGTCCTCAGTTACACTTACAGTGTTTAAAGGTAATAAGAAAGAGCATCTTAAGTGGTTGAGGGTCATCTGGGGTGAAGACCGACGTGGAGTCCGGACTGAGGTGCTTCAAGCAGGTACTGTTAAAAAATAATTTTGATGAGCCCCAGAGCAGAGTCCCGCCTCGGATACCCGGCGGATAACCCGCAAAATAGTTGTGTAACGGGCAGACCCGGCGGCAGACATACGTCTCTGGGCGGGCATTTGATTTGCCAGGGCGGGCCCACCCCGAAACTTACATTTCCCGGGAAATCTGAATTGTCAACGGGGGTGGGGACTTAAGCAAGCACGCAGGCAAACTTGAGGAGCGTACACAGGGTGGAGTGAGGTTGAGCGATAAAGAGAAGGGGGAGAGAGAGAGAGAGAGATTGAGCGAGGGGCAGATAGCGTGTGCAGCGGTCTGTTTGCGCACAGAACCGGAGTTTGTGAGAGAGCCGGCTTGTCATACTGATATATACTGATATTCTGTACAAACTGTGAAGTCCACTGAGACAAATGTAACATTTGTGATATTGGGCTATATAAATAAACATTGATTGATTGATTGATTGATTGAGAGTCAATTTCTCTGAGTTGCCATATTCCTTTCATGAACCACTTCCTGATATCCATTGTTGCAGATAAATATAAATGATAATAGACAAACTAACCTAGCAAGAGTATACTGTCAGGCTGCTGTGCCGCATCTCACTCAAACACCCACATGACTCAACCCAGCGAAAAACCAGTCTCGCGCGCAGCCTTTCATTCAGAATTTCATTCAGAATTTCATAGCAAAATTAAAAAAATGATATTAAACTAATCTTTCAACATAGTTTAAAACAAAAATAAATATTAGGACAGAGCCCTACAAATAACAACCATAAACATAATAATAAAACAATTACAATGTTGTATTCAGCCCTGATTAAAACTGCGGGCCCAAATCCTGGATGGGCGGGCCCGGCCCCATGGGGCTCGCCCATGACGCCGGGTCTGGTAACGGGCAAAACATACACGTAGGCCCATTTCCAGGGGTGCACATAACTGGTACGCAGGTACGCATGCGCGGAAACAATCTGAATTGCGTACCGTCACTTGTGTCACAAAGCGCATTTGCGTACCGTGGTACTTGTGAAGCTTTTCCAGAAGGCGGTTCGATCACCGGACGACAGAGTCGGTCTCCGTGTGCACAGACGGGGCTAATGTTAACGTCGGTCTGTACAACGGAATTGTGCCAAAAACTACGCCAACCGGCTGCGGAGGGAGACTCACTGGAGAACTGCGCTAAAACAGCTGATCACAACGTTCACGCTCTGTGGTCACGAAGTACTCCACTAGCCCCCCCAAAAATTCACAACGGGTCGGGTCGTGGGTCTTATATCATCAGGTCGGGTCCAGATTTGACTTGAAGATAATTGCGTGTAACGGGTCGGTTCGCAGTTGCTACTGAGCTGAGAGGGTTCGGGTGGTTGCAGATTTGCAAAACTGGACCCATGCAGGACTCTGCCCCAGAGGCTTTTAAGTTGAAGCTTAACCCTTGTGAATCCCTTTTTAAAAACATTACTCTGAAAACACTAACGACAAAAATGTCTGCATCTAAAAATACTGTAATAAAGATATTATAGGCTATGTTAATAATGTTGTTCCACTTTCAATTACTTACATTTTTTAACCCAATTCAGTGCTGATCATAATTATCAAATGTTCATTCACTTTTATTTTTTTCGCTAGGGATTTGAAAGTCACTATTTTGATTACACATTATTAAGAACATGTTTCCAAAACACTAACATCTTTACCAAATGCCGTGTCATATTCTTAACACAATCAGAATGCTCGCAAAATTAAACAGTAGCCTGGATAATACATTTCATTAGGGAGGCATAAGGGTTAATGTTCTTATTTAATTAAATACTACAGCCATCACAGTAGGATGTTAACATAATTTACTATAATTGACCCAAGGATGGCAGATTGCTTAAAGTTGCATTGTAGTCATGCAATAAGAGATACAGTAGTTAAATGAGATTTTTTACTTTTGTAATGTTTGTATTTAGGAAAATATGTCAGTGAAAGAGGGAGAGATGGACAGCACAGTATCAAGAAACAGTCTTACAGCGCACCTACGGGTGAGGAAGACGAGGACACAAGTCAGGATGAAAAGGAAATAAGTAACGCACAGCCACAGTCTGAGATAGACACAGAAGAGTCAGACCAACAAAGTACAGAGACAGACACCAAAACGACAACAACAATGAACAGAAAGGGACAAAGAGGCAAGGACAAGAAAGGGCCAGAAAAGGATAAAAAAAGAAAAAGAAACAAACGAAAAACAGGGACAGAGCCTGTGGGGAAAGATGAAGATAAGAACGATGAAGAAAAACAGTCTTACAGCGCACCTACAGGTGAGAAAGACGAGGACACAAGTCAGGATGACAGGGAAATAAGTAACGCACAGCCACAGTCTGAGATAGACACAGAAGAGTCAGACCAACAAAGTACAGAGACAGCCGCCAAAATGACAACAAAAATGAACAGAAAGTGCAAAGCAGGGCCAAAAAAGTTCAAAATTGCCATGACAAGAAAACAATGGAACAAAATTAAACCTAAACATTGCAAAAAAAAACTCCGTCCCCCCTGGACTGATACATTTTATCAGGAATTTTTGAAAAATAATCCATGCTGCACACTTGCTTTCAAATACCAGCATGTTAAGACAAATGATAGCCGTAAAAAGAATTCGCCATTTTTCTGTGCCTCTGCAAAATGCACATTTAATGGATGCAACGCTGTCTACAGTTTCTCAAAAAAGAACAGGCCAAAATCAACGGATAAAAAAATATTTTTTAAAGTCATGCGCATTGGTGAAGTTATACACCATAAAAATCAAAGGCGATTTAGACCAGCAAAATACACGAGAAGAGGAACAATTTCCAAAGCCTTAACCAGTGGTGTCAGCAATTATTATTACACTATGTTGAGACAGACACCAGTAGAGGAAATAATGGCTGGTAACATAAGCAGAAGCCTCACCAAAGACGTATTAAAGAAAATATCCTCTGAAGTGAAGAAAAGTGCAAGGCTCCACGATGACATGATGCTTGAACTCATGTTGACTCAAAAAATAATCAAAGAGAGCAGCAGTCATGCATCATCAAAAGGCTATCTTCAGCACCTACAAATTGATCCGTTTGCTGTGCATTTATACACAGATGCTGGAATAAAGATATTGACTGAGCACTTGAAAAAGCCAACACCTACGGCCCTCTACCTTGATGCCACAGGCAGCGTGATACAGAAAATTCCTGATCAAAATAAGCGGGTCTTGTATTATGCTTTGGTTTTGCCCGGAATGGGTAAGGATAAGCCTCCCTTGCCTGTCACAGAACTGATCACCAATAGCCATTCCATTCCATCTATTTCCCATTGGCTCATGGAATTTAAGAGAAAGTTGTCTTACACAACAAAAAGAAAGATAGCACAGGTTGAGACAGATTATAGTTGGGCTCTGATAAACAGTGTGCTTCTGTCTTTTAACAGGGAAAATATGTCAGTGTACCTTGACAGAGCATTTGAAATAGTGTCTGGACAAACTGAACTGATTCCTAACTTCACTGTGCTGCATCTGTGCTCTGCTCATATCATGAAGGCTGTGTCACAAGCATTTGGAAAAAAAACTGTAGACAGAGGCACACAGGAATATGCAACATTCTGTTTCGCGTACATCCTGAACTGCACAAGTATGCAGGAAGCCTTTGATGTTTTTTATCATATGTGTGTGCTTTTTGATGCAGAGGAGTACACTAATTTGGTGAAACAGAGCAAAATGTACCTCGACAAGTGCATTTTGCAAACTCGGGACGTGAAACTGGAGGAAAGTGGACATGTAATGGGAGAGGAGGAAAGCAAAATGGAAAAAAATGCTCATAACATTATTGGAAAGTCCCCTTTTACACAAGCTTTTCAAGTCAGACGGGACCAAGCAGAGTGTGACATTCTCTCTGACGATGCTGTTCATGTAAAAAACGACTACCTCTGTCCTGGTGCCATTGATGCACTGTTAAAAAACTACATGGGGATCTTCCCATTGTGGAGTGGTTTGTTGCTTGGGGATCTGTCGCGACATAGAAAAGGTACCTCTAAAAAAGATGGAAGTCATAAAACCAGGGATACCAACTGCCATGTTGAGCTCTGGTTTGGGTTGGTCAAACACTCCATCCTTTTAAAAAAAAAGTACCTGAGACCAGCTGAGTTTGTCTCCAAAATGTATGCCTCAATACAAGGAAGATATATAGAGCACATTCAGCAACACAATCTGCCAATGCATATTCTGGACAAAAACTTTGGACATCCTAGCAGGCCAGATGATGACCACGAGGAACAGTGGAACAAGCGGGAAAGTTCTGCTGGTCACACCAAGCCCAAGTCCAAGTACTTCAATCCACCAAAAACACTACCCAACCCCAAGAGCCCACCTGCCACAAAGGTGAAGAAAAGAAAAGTGGACCAACAGGAAAAATATGCACAGGGAAATGTGAGTTTCTCTAAGACTTACTATGTTCAGAGTGTGTAAATTGTTCTCCAGCATTTTCATTGTAACAATGGAATAAGTAAATATTGTCAGAAAGTAAAGCATGGACTAAATTGGTGAGTGAGGTGAAGGACAAAGGACATGAAGTATTATAACCCAATATGATTAGGTGCATGTTGTAGGGGGAGAATATGAAGATGAAAAATGTAAATACAGCATACAAACTTATAACAGAAACTAGATTTCTAAATCAGACTTTAAACTGCAATTACAGTTTCTGTTCCTGAGCAGCCTGTTTAATGTCATTTAGTGAAAACTCTAAAAGGGACTGAGGTTAAATGCATACACATGGACAGTTTAATTATATTTTGTGTATGTAGCTTTGATGGTGCATACAAAAACAAGGCCTCCACCCAAACATTCAAGATTGTTAACCCTCTGGTATCATTCAAATGCGCTACCCTAATTAGTCATTCGGGACAAAAATGTCCAGAGTGATACCGGAGGGTTAAAAGATTCCTCAAGTGTCCATATTAAACAGAATGCATCTATTTCCCCTCAATCTTGACTTAGTTGACCTGGCTGTGGAAAAAAAAGGACACCGAGGTGGTCGTGGCAGTGCTCCCCTCACAGATGAAAGGACGCATCTTACTTATCCGCCACTGTGAGCTATGCTCACTTCGACCCCACCAGTGGTTGACAGGGGAGGTATGTTACTACATGTTTCAAGTGTCTGAAGTTTCACTCTACACTGTGTCATTTTCTTTATCTAGCATTTAACGATTTCTGCCCAAAAAGTATCTGAGGAATATGCATTAATTGGCAAATTGTTATGATTTTTTTTGCCAGGTAATTGAAGGCGTGTTTCATGTTGCTGCCGACAAATTCGGCGTTGTGAACAAAATGTACTTGCTAAATCACTACACAGCAGGTGTCATTTTGTTCGGGGACAGAACTCAGCTAACATCTCACAGTTTACCAAAGGTAATGTGTGTGGTCTGTGTATGTTTATGTGTGTGGTGTGTTGTGTTTGTGCATGGTGATACTTTAGGGGGAAGTAGGTGTGGATTTGATATGTGGGCTCACACTCACCCATTAGGTACATGGAGTGAAGCATTGGCTGAGATCTTAAATAGGAAATTAACTGAGATTATTTTACTGTATCCTCTCTGAAACTATAGTCATTAGTTAAATCACCTGATAAATCTACTTACTTTTGAATTTCCATACCAACACTTGTTTTAAGCACGACAAATGAATGGCACAAGAACATAATTGTCAGACTAATGTTGTTGTTATTTTTACCTTAGCCTTCAAGTTTGTTTTAATCCTTTATTTGATGGCATTATAGGTAAAATTTGACAACTATGAAGCTGTCCTGTCCTTTGTACTTGTCAACAACAACCACTGGAAGTTGCTGGTTTGTAATTATTTTTGTTATTGTATTATTTCTGTTAAAGCACAAGACTTACATGGTGAAACCAAAAATATTTTTTGATGAAAAGTGCTTTTACTTTTTCACAGTACATTCATGCCAAAACCAGCACCGTATTCCTGGTGGATCCAGCTCAAAGCATCGAAGAGCTTGATGACTCCGAACATGCTGCCAAAAGAATACAGTAAATCAAAATTCAATAGATATTTGAAAATTCAAGGAAAAACTATATTTAAACGTAAAAAATGTGTCACATTTAGTTACATTCATACTCACAGACAGCATTGAAAGCATTTTCAACAGTCTGATACAGTCTGTGTTCAGACAGTGATATCTATAGCTGACCTGTGGCTGCCCCTTATACAAATAAATGGTCATATGGTGAATACAAACAGTATGAATTTCTGTTACATTATCTTTAGGAGCCACATAATTAGAAATGTAAAGTGTGTTGACATTATCCTTTCTCAGGGAGTACTTCAGGATGAGGAGGACACGCCACAGCATAACAGACTGGGTGGATGTTAAGTGGAAGGGAGGCGTTATGGGTCACCCACTTCAAAAGGATGGATGTAGCTGTGGTGTCGTTGTTGTGAAGGTGAGCTGAAGAGATTCTGTTTTCATCCAGTTAACAAGCAGAGTTTTTAATGTGAAAGACAGTTTAATGCAAGGACGGATTTAAAAAAGCTGTCAAAAGTAGTGGTTGACCGATAAAGGTTTTTTAAAGGCCGATGCTGATCCCCATAATATTTAGCAGGCAGGTTGGCCAATGGACAATATA